>NC_051176.1:95299527-95622027 GCF_013339695.2 Rhipicephalus sanguineus
AGTCCTAAAGTCGAAAAGTCTTAAAGTTGACTGCGCTGTTAAGTTATTTTCCAACCAAAGACCGTCACGTGGCTACTTTTCTTGCGATAGCAATTATATCGGCACTCTCGACGGGTTTTTGTCGTCGCCGTCATGTTCAGTATAAAGTCCAAATTGATAACATCCCACCGCGCATCGTAGGTTCTACCCGTGAGTAAAAGCTCGCGAGCAGCGGCGACGATAGCGGCTGATGCAGAGATCAAACGAGCTGGCCTATCTGCGTCACTCGGAGGGCGCATGCGATAACATCCCCCCGTGTTAGACCTGCCGTCGATGCTGCTCAAGCAGAAACGAAACGCCCCGCCCGTCTTGAATGAGCATGGAGGGATGCGAGGGGGGGGGGTGCTTGAGCAGCAACTGCGAACTTTGATCCTAAAAGCGCGTTCACGATCGCTTGCGCGCTCGCTATCTCGCAGGCATCAGCAAACGGCTCGTATACTCTTTTACGCGCGCTCTCAACGCGAAGAGACTGCGAAAAGCGCACCTCTCCCTGGAGCGGCCGTATTCTCTTACACCAACGTTTTGTATAGTTACGCGAGATCGGATCCAAACAGTTAGCTGCCAGCCTTCCTTCGTATAACATTACAATTTGTTGCCTTTGCATTCATTGCTTCGCGCTTGCGGTGAAACTGTGATCTTTTTTTCTTCAGACACGATGCGTTTACAGAAGGCCTGGGGAGCGTGCAACTACCACTGTTCTCTATGTGAGCGGTTTAAATCTTTAACCTTTTTTTCAGGTCAACCGAGAGTGGTTAAATTTGTTGCTTTGTGCATGTTACCCTCGCGAGCAACGAGGGTAGACAATATTTTGCTGCCGTCCTGACATACTGGCAGACTGTCTGCGTCTGTTTGCCGCGAAGTAGGCATGTGCGAATATTCGAGCACTAGGAATGTTCGAAGGAATATTATAGTATTCGAATTCGCTTCGACACGAATTTAAGGTTCCGAAATTTCAAAGTATTCATAATGAACGAATAGGCGTATATTGGATGGCATGTAACCCACCTGTGAAGGTGGTTTCACTGCAGCCTGAAAATGCAATGCCGTGAAAGCACCTAACCAACAAAATTGCGCAATGCCGCGAAGCCCCACTTCAAGGTTAAATTAACATATTACTCCGACATAGATTAATCATTTTCAGGGCCGTAACCAGAAATCTTTTTCGGGGGGAGGGGGGGTTCAACCATACTTTATGTATGTTCGTGCGTGTGTTTGTATGTGTGCGTGATATATGCGCAAGCAAAATTGAAAAATTTCGAGGGGGGGGGTTGAAACCCCCAACCCTCTTCTTGGCTACGCCCCTGATCATTTTTTAAGTTTAAAAGCTTGTTATACGGGCTTATATGTTATAATATGTTATATGTATAGTAACTTTATAGTGTGACGTATTTTATCGGTTATAACTTGCATCTTACTGAAATTGAAATTCTGCTACTATTTGATGCTACTAAACGCCACTAAACGTAGCGTTTAGTAGCGTAGCGCTTAGTTTAGTAGCGTTTACTTGCAGCAAAAAGAATGACAGTCGCACATGCCTCGTTCCAATTAAAAAAAAAACGCTGTGCAGGTTAGTTGGGCCTCGACAATATTTATGCTAATTTTTTTTATATAATGTGTGATGCATACTATTCGAACTATTCGATTCAAAATTATTCGAGGTAATCACTGTTCGCTTCGAACCTAAAATAAATTTGCTTTTCGGACATCCCTACCGCGAAGGCTTCTGTGCGGCGTTCCACGGTGCCTAATAGACAAGGACACAAGGAACATGCGGCGCTGCTTCGTATTGGTGAAAAGCGTCCCTTTATGAAAGCCTCCTTTCGGGACTGTGGCACGGGAGTACAAACCGGTTCGCTGCAGCGGCGGCGGCCTGCGCATCAGCTTCTCTGCAGTGCACGATTGCTAGCGGCGTTTTGAAAACAGATGAGCAACTCCGCCACATAAAAGTAACATTTACAGTAACTCTAGGGTGCAGTAAAGCTTTAGGGTGCAGGCGCTCGCAGCGACCCGTAGCGGCTGCCGCTACGGTCGTCGAAAATTAAAGGGGGGAGGGGGTAAGGGCACCGGTACCCTGTTCCTCTTAGATCCGACCCTGGAATTTTCGTGGTTGTTGCAATTTCATTCCGAGCTGCGTCTTGAGAGGTTCGTGCATGCTCGCGTGCGACTGCAAATCTTTCTAGCCTCTCCAACGCAACATGCCTAAAAAGAAAAAGACAACCTGTTCCATGACGTTATGCAAAAGAACTCGTGCAATGAAAAGGCATCGATTCTCATTCAGAGCTTCTACGGATCCAGTATGCCTGCAAGAGTGGGCGTGAAACATCAAGGGAGGTCCCTCATGTGTACATAAATTTCATTTGACTGTTCGCTGATTCTTACTTTTAATTAATTATTTTTCTTTTTTATGCACCTATCTTTTCCTTTCACTGTTTCATTCTGCGCGAAAATATCTGTCTTTGCGTCTGTTCATTTTATTTTTGTTCTTGATGTAACCGCTATAATTGTCAATGAATATTTCAATCATTGTACTCAAACATTACTGCGTGAAAAAGAATGTTAATCAACTAGAACGGAAACCCCGAATTTCCTACATGTTTGTTCTCTACGCCAGCATGTGCCGTTCAGAAGAAGCTAATCTGCCCGCATAGTCTCCAGAGTTTTCTTTTCTTCGTTTTACAATTTATCAGCGCCATGTGTGGCCTACACGACGAGCTTATACCGCAACAAAAAGCTTGGCTTCAACGGGAAACTCCACAGAGCGCAGGCTCACACGCGCGAAAGCACGCCAGCGAGCGGCAGCGCCGTCTGCACGCTGGATCGCGCAATCTTTCCACCTGGCAGGCGCGCTCACGACACTAAGGAGACCTTCCTAGCCCGTATAGTTCTGCGTTCGTGTGATCGTCGTGCCGAGTTCTGTTTGTGCGGTCGACTTTTAACGCGCTGCCTCGCATTGTGTGTATTGTGTGTTGTATTTCGTGGTTACTGACGTAAGCGCAACTATACGCGGTACCAGGCAAATAGTCACCAGATGCCGACCGTGCGACTTGAATCTCTGCGACTGCTTTGTTCGGTGTGACCGACGGACGCGATTCATAGTTTTGAAGAACACCTTCAAATGTTTCCGCACGTCAGTGAGTAGCAGCGCCGCAATCCTTTGTCGACGACGCGTTCTGTCGCCCTGGAAAATGCTTTGACGCTCGGGGACGGCCGGTAGCTCGGCGATTCCTCGCTTGGCGCACCATTGGAAACCGGCGGTCATCTAGCAGTGTACGCTGCCAGCGTATTTTTTATTGCCAGAGGTAAGTGAACGTTACGCTTCGTACATTATGAGTTATTGTTATTGTAGTACGCCTTGTCGCCGAAGAAAATCGCATAACGTGTTGGTAGTGTATGCGGTTGTAGTTGTGAGGATTCTGCTCGCGCATGACATTTGTCAAGAACGTAGTCGGTAGTGTTATAAAGTTTTGGTAATTAGCTCGCTTGCACGCACTGCTCTACGCTAATATTTGCTGAAAGGAGACAACATTTTTGTCAGGCTCACCATTGTCATGCGTTTTATGCATGTCTCTCGACAAATTACTTGGAGTAACGCCGTGAAACCGAAGCTTCAACATCCATTTCGTTCGCACGAGCTCTGAAGGAATAATCATCAGCCACCGTGTGAATCGTGAATCGGTACAGTGGGAGAAATATAGTGTATTTAGGGATGTTTTCTTTAGGCGTGCATTTTATTTGTCATTATCGTGACCCTCAAAAGCGTTAGGTTAGCATTCTTGGACATTGCTTATCATCTTTCAAGCAATAGATAACATAGATTTGCTAAAAATGCAATTTCTGCAGCATGACATTGTATTTTGTTCAATTGGTTTGCCCCATTTTTATCCTTTATGCACGTTCACCTAATTTGACAAGCCGTACTTTCAGCTGAATTTTCAATTGCTTTTAGCACTATATGTGCGTCCGTGTATTGAAGTCCCACCTCTCATCGCATAATAATAGCTTGTGAAGAACGACGCTTGTCTTGAATTAGCCATTTATCAGAGCTCTTCCTCCCTCCTCAAAGGGCAAGGTGCTGCTGGCACACCTGGTTCGGCTTTTCTTAACCTTTTTTTTTTTAATGCTGAAGTTTTTTGCAACGTACTGCAGGTAGCAAACAGCAGTGCCTCGACAAACAGTGGAGTGCTGACCATGCAGTCCAGAAGGTGGCTGAGGCAAGTATGCTATAGGAGGTGCTTATTCAGGCAGAAGAAATAAGCATCTGTAGCCAACGTAAAGGTAATGTACAAAGTTCCATTTAATGAAGAAGAATCTTGTTTTGAGCTAGTCATGTCGAAGGGAAACAATGAGCGCTAGATAAATGAGATGGAAATGCAGAGTAACAATGTTATGTATGCCAGCAACCAACGTTTATTCATGCAAAAGGGTTATTTCCAACTGGTTCATTTAGGGGAAGAGCCCACAGTTTCCACGAATGGGCATACCTGGTAGCCGTTGCACAACCTGTTACTGTGTTTTCGCACTCATTATTATGTGCCACTTACTCTTGTGACGTTCCACCAAGGTGAAATTACTTCACATAAACAGCAGCGAGAAGGCTCTTGCTAGCCAGTTCAATTAAGACAGCGTTACCGTAGCTTTTAGTTCCAGTAAACCAGCTAAGCTGTATAGAAGAGCGTACTCATGTTTGTCACCATGGACAGTGCATTTTGCCTGGGAACATGGCTTAGTTTTGCAAAGGAAAATGTTGCCTTTCTGTAAAACGTGGTACTGGGAAATGGCATTGTGCCAAAAATATTAAGGTTTATGACTTCTTGCAGCACGCATTGTTGTACAGGGATGTTAGCGTTTTCATAAATGCAATGCATGGTGCTTGAAGAATATAGCGGCCCACTTTAAAATTTATAACTTCATGATTTCAGTATCTGGGACAGACTTTACTGTATACGATTTGTTTCTGGAAAGCTTCAACCTATCTTGCAATTCTTCAAGGCCAATACTGAATTTGCTGTGTACATTTGGCTGCACATTCTCATCACTTATGCTAAACAACAGGCTTGAGTGATGTGTGGAATTCCTGTCAATCAATTTTATTGATTACCTCGGACGATCTACTCTGCTTCCCACAGTTATTGGGTGCTTTGTGTGCATGTGCTATGCATGCTAGAAATGAAAACAGGGAATGCAGCTGGCAGCATCAACGAGTACAATGCCCATAGGCTATTATGAGGTGCGAAATGTTGCCACTGCTAGAATTTACATTATGTGTGCATGGTACAGCTGATTGTGTAATTTAGCACTTTCCAGCTACGCAGTTGGAGCAGATGTCGATCATGTTTATGTGGTATGGCACGGCCACCAAGTTCGTGCATTCTGCATACCAGGAAACCTGACACGAAGCAACGTATTGCTGTGATGGCAGCTAAGGAGAACGAATGAGTTTGTCTTCTCTGTACATTTGTCAATATCATTACACAGGCTTGTTAAGTGCATTTCAAGCGGCTTTAGCAATGCACTTGCAGCTACAGAGCCAGTAAAGGCAGCCAATTTCATCATCAGAGTTCACTCTGCAAATCCCACTTTCCATAAAGGGCATTGTTTTGTGATAGCTTAAGGTCAAAACTTGCTCAATTAAACACTTCTTGGTGTCTGACATTACATGAATTATGATAATTGTTATATCTCATGTGAAATTATGCCATTGTTTTTTTTTTCATATTCTTACTTTGCATACACACTTTACGACTACACCCTCCCCAACCGAATCTTTACTAGTGCTACATTCTGTTATGGGTGAAAACACTTATTGAACTAAAAACCAGACCAGGAAAGCAGTATGATGCCCTGTATGTAGGAGGATGCCGCTATTGCAGTGTTTAGTCTAGAGCTGAATTTAATGAGGAAAGGGCAGCAATTGTAGGTCATCTGTGAATATTTGCAGACCATAATTGTGTTGTGGTCATTTTGTTATCGCAGGAAGCATCTTCAAAAAGCAGTGCTACAAGGATGTGAGCAGCAGTTTCCCTTCAACGAAGGGTCAATTCATGGAAGCCACGTGCCTGCTGCTTCTGGCCTACACAAACATGCAGCCACCATAGTAAAGTTCTTGCAAAGGTGTGAGACATCCCTATGCTGCATGGATTGAGCATGTTAATTGCCTGTTTTTATAGCTTATAGTAATATGCCTACAAGTGTACTTCCTTCTAGGTGTATATTTACATTCTCTTAAAGGGCCAGTCAGCAAGCTCCGACTTCTTTTTTTTACACCTCCCAAACAGCTCGCTAATTCGTACAGAGGGCCGCAGGAATCACATTGTCCGAATGTCAGACACTCCCACTTCTAAAACAATAACCGCACCTCCTCTTCAGCGCTTTACCAGTCCTCTTTGCTAGCGAAGTGGTGTAATGTGCCTATGAGCAACATTAAGTAACGCTGACTGTTGAATAGTCCTCTGCAATACGAAACGGCATTTTGGCTTGTGATGATGCAGTATCTGTGGTTGTCACAAGAGTTGCGAATTGGTTTATCTCGCCAGTGCTTTTACTGTGCTTCCTCACCGCACCGCTCTGGCACAGTGGCACATCGAGGAAGCCCCTCTTCAGGACGGTCAGGCTGAGCGAGAAACTGAAACCAGCTGGAATGTTTGTTCTATTCCCTGTGGCTTCATTATTACACCACTTAATGAAAAATTCATGTGACAACATGTTCACGTTGTGCAAGCGTGCAGTTGTCACAAATTTTAGACTCCGGGGTTGTTTAGGGGCCCTTTAGCCTTAAATTATGAATGGTAAATTCACACGTCACGTGGTTTTCTTGCTTTATTTTTTGCAATGCTGATTTTTAAATAGCATGTCAGCTTCTGTGAGTGGAATTTATACATTTATCATACAAAACATCCTGCTATATTCAACAAGTGTTATTATAGATTTTTCATGGCACCAGAGCCACCTGCTTTTTGCCGTGTGGCAGCTACATGGAAGTTCATTGCTATGCGCTTTGTTTAACTGATATCTTTTCAATCAATGCGTTTCACAGTCCAGGGTGTTTGGTGTATTTGCATCTTGATGTGTTTAATATCATACAAGTGATGGATTTTTTCTGTCTTCTAGTGTTTACTTTGCAGCTATTTAACTGTGGTTTTCAGGGGCATATCTAGACAGAAACATCAATTCTGCTAAGCTTGGTTCGAAAAGAGACGCTGAACAGGAGTTCCTTAGGTGCATGCCCTGAGCACCAGCCCTTTGGATTACAGAATATCTAAACTGCATAATGTCTGCAGCTCCTTGCTTAATTGCATGTCTTTCTTCAACCTACAGCTCTTTCCATAATCCTTAACATTAACCTACATTACCAAGTGAACATCCCCCGCTGCAATACAGTGGTTATAATGGTCAGCTGCTGATCTGAACTGTGCGGGTTCGATCCTTGATGGAGTGGTTGCACTTTCGGTGGAGGTGCAAATCCTAGAGGTTCCTGTGCTTTTAATTTCACGTTTACATACAGAACCCCATTGTTATTATTACATCAGCAAGTGGACAGAGTGGTAATTCTAGATTGTATACATATTAGTATAACAGACAGCTGAGCTGGTTGGTAGGTATTCATGTTAAAAAGGCAGGGCATGCAAACATGGACACAAAGAGAGAACCAAGACACCACTAATGCCAACTGGAAAGGTGGACAGTGGCACAAAATAAAGTAGACACAGAAACTTATCTGTGCATGCCCAGGCAAGAGGCGATACCTATCAATCTGGCACGCGCGATAGTCTACGTGAGAGATAACTGCTCAAGCATTTGATTTCTTCTTTATGCTAGTTAATCGACGGTTGGCTCTCTTGTGCACTGCCATTATCGATATGCCAGGCCTCGACAATTGGACGCATTTCTTCATTCATGTGCTTGTACAAAACTGCATTCATCGAATTTTGGCGTGCATTTACGCTCTCAACAATGTAAAGGTAGATTAGGTGATGAGCCTCCAGTTAGTGATCTCAGCTGTTTTAGGTGTCTTGACTCTCTTGTGTCCATGTTTGCATGCCCCATCTTTTTAACATGTATTCATATAGTGCGTAAGAGAAATAGGTTATCTAGTGAGTTATTTGGAAAGTAAGTTTAGGGCGAACACCAATATAGCAGTGTAAATTAAATTTAAGCGATGAATGCATCGGGCTGGATTAGGAAACAATATAATGGCGAAATATAGCCTGTTTGCTCTTTGCTTATACTTGTCTCAGTTTCTTGTCTCGTATGCTTTGACAATGACCAGGTGTCGTGTTGGATGCTACCTATTGGTTATGAGCTATACATAGACAAAGCAGAGGCTGTTTGGATGCTTTCTAAACAGCTACCTCATGGGGAGAGAAAAGTTCATTTGGGTTATGTGAGGCATGCTAAAAAAAAGTCGACTTGTTTCTGATGTTTTTGTTTTCCTGGCAGACATTCTACACGAACTTGCCCAAAGGCGGAAGGAAGGCACGCACAGATGGACGCACAGAAATCATGGGGCTGCCGTAGAAGCTGTGAATGAGCATTAACCTGTGAGTATGTGTCTTAAACATTTTGCTGAAGCCTTTTATTTTGGCTGAACATTCTTATCGATGCTTTGTATTCCCTGATTTGTAGTGCAATATTGTTACACCCTGTTGCTTTCACAACAGAGCTCTTTAGTCTGGTACAAGGCCCAAAAAGTTCGACCTAGATGACCAAATTGCGGCAGCTAGTTGTTTCCACAATTAATGCATTAGTGTAAAAAACGCAATAGACGGAAGCACAAGAAAAAGGAAGACACAAACAGTGCTGTGCTCGTGTGCTCAGTCTTCTGCACTGCTTTGTTTACGCTCTGTCATACCAACACACACAAGCATCCATTTTAGCTTATGTAGTAGTCTAGCTCATACACTTGGTAACGTTCTCCAACGGCAGGATTATCCGGATATCTGGCTTGTGAAGTCAATCTAAAGTGCATGCCTGTTCGTGTAGACTTGTGTGCATCCACCATTGAGATGGAAATGCAGCTGTGTTTTAATATTTTAGCCAGTATAGCTCGTGAATGGAATTTGGAGCTGTGACAGCAACACTTTTATAGGGGGTGAGTTACTAAATTATTGTAGACTTGTGTGCATCCACCATTGTGATGGAAATTCAGCTGTGTTTTAATATTTTAGCCAGTATAGCTCGTGAATGGAATTTGGAGCTGTGACAGCAACACTTTTAGAGGGGGCGAGTTACTAAATTATTGTGTATTTCTCGATGTTTGCATGTTATAAAAACATAGCTGGTTAAAATTAGTCCAGATTTTACGCTATTTCTTAACATATGACCTTCCGCACTGTTCGAAGGCATTGAACCATATGAAATGCTTTGTGCCTTTGTGTGTGTGCCGAAGGTTAGGAGTCATTATACTAGAGATAGATAAAAATAGGTCAGAGGTTAAAGTAAATTTTTCGCAATCAACTTCTTGTGGGCAGTTATTCAGAGCAGGGTTTTGAAGTAATTTAGCAATACAAGCAGATTAGTGCTTCATTTTAGTGTCTGACAGTGCACACTGTTTTATTTTAGTACCTATTTGGGTCATTTCACGCCAGTGTGCCAGGTCAGTTTTTTGACCATTTCCAATATTTTGTAAACTGGTGCTGTTATGTTTCAGTGTGGGAAGTAGTCATTCAAGCGTTATTTTCAGGGAAAGAATTGCATGATGCAGCAAAGACCTTTCAAACTTCGCATGCAGAAATGAAGCTGTGTCAGGCAAATTAATTGACACATGGTTATTGCGTCGAGCTATTACTACAAAGCATTGTTTCTTTAACATAGTCACCAATCTTTCATGACTATGATAGTCGAATTTATTTTGATTTCAATTTATGCTCTTTGCAGTCGTGAGGAAACATTGCAAAATGCACCATTTTAAGTATATTGTAAAAAAGACTGAATGTTTCATGTGAAATATATTCACAGTATGCGTTCAGTGCATATACCAAGGGTTGAAAATGCTGCTGGCAAAAGAAGCAAAAATGTCTTCAAATTGGCACTTGGAAGAAGTAGTGTTTGAACCCATATTGCGGGCTCTCTTTCACTGTGTAGCAATCCCAGCTAAAATGTTGCCTACACATCATAGTGTGCTTTCCTCGTGCGATAATTTAGACAAAGTTTTTAAGGTGTAATATTATCTTCAAGCGAAAAATAATTTTTTCAAATGAAAAATAACAAGGCTGTGGGAAGTTTCTTGGAGCTTTGCCTTCACTGCACAGCACATCATTGTTCTTGCATGGTATTTCAGACAGAAGTATTGCTTAAATCTGCAACATTTAGACTTGCACTATATGAGCACAGGGGCACCCGCGTGAATCCTGTGCCAATGTGCTGTGCAGCGAAGGTCAAGGAACGAGACTCTGTGCAGGAATCACTTCAGTAAATTTTTCCTTGCTTACGACCAAGCAGTATATATTTTTTTTTAATGGAATATAAATTGCCAGCAAAGTATACCACACAATAATGTCTTGGCGACATTTCTGTTTGGAATGCTACATAGCAAAAGCTAAGCTGCAATATGGGTCAAAAGCTATTTTTTCCGACTGTTACAGTTTGGGTGGAACGTTTCTGATTATTTTGTTTTATAGTAGTTTTATGACAAAGTGGATATCTATTTACTTATTTATTTATTACTTGACAATACTGCTGACACCAGTAAGCAGTATTGCAAAGTGGGCTACAGTGATAAGTTACACATAAAATGATCTTGCTAAGCAAAAACAGGAGCATAACATATACAAAACACAAGATAAACCAAGAACATCTATACAACCGTCTTAAGGAAAATGATAAGGGAACAGCACAAAATACAAAGGCAATGAACTTTGGAAATCAACCTTCGGTATTCCATACGAAAGAATTAGTCTTTCTTCTGATAAATGTTAACATTAGAACTTCAGCATTTTGCAGTGTTTCCTTATGGCTGAAAAAATGTAACTTGAAATGCAAATTAGTAAACTATTTTAGCCATGAAACACTGCCACCTTCAGATTAAAGAAAGAAATATTCTGCATTAAAACGGGAACAAACAGCGCTGGACACGGGACGAAGAAAGAACAATAGACGAGGGTGCTGTCGCCTTCGTCTACCTTTTTTTTCCGTCCCGTGCCCAGCGCTGTTTGTTCCCGTTGTAATCATGTACTAACCAGCCCAGTTAGGTGCTATCCTGAAATATTTTGCTCTAATTGCTCAAAGCAATAACTTTGTATAAGTTATCTTGCATGACGCAGTTTCACATCTGTAGATGGATGGATGCTATGTGTGTTCCCTTTAAAGCGAAGCATTGACATGCAAGTGGCCAAGCTCAATTTTTGAATTGGCTTAATGCCTTTCCTACCTGAATTAAATTTCTTTCCTTAAAAAAACTTATAATAGGTAGCTTATTTTTCGGCATTGTACAAAAGACCCTGCAAGTTTGTTTTTGGCTGCTCTCGCTGCTTTTCCACTACCAATCCTCCATCTGTCTTTTACTGATTTCTCTTGTGGATGTGTTCATCTTTATCAAGCTTTCTCTAAGCCTAGGGCTTCATGAGAGCTAGTTCCCAACACGTACATGGGGGACATTTTTACATTTATTTAAAAGGTGGTCCGTCATTTCCATATCTCTCTCACAATCAGTGCATGTGACGCCTACTTACTGGATCTCACTTTATGACTGCATATTCTAAGACAAGATTAACTCGCTTCAGACATTGCACTAGCTTATCATATGCTTCCCTCCTTACTTCGTCCTTATTCTTGCGATAGTTACTCAGAGCTTTTCATTTTTAGTATTTGCTATCCATTAAATCATCTCCACCTCTCTGACATTGCATCTAACGCTTATCGTGCATAAAGTTTAATGCATGCTCTCAGCATCACGAAATTTCGTCCTGGAAATTAGCACATTGACTACAGGTATGATCTTTTTAGCAGCATGATCTTTTTCAACAGCAAAGGAGTTCGTTAAAAAACCACCTTTTATACTTAAAATGGGGATGACTAATTCCATACCTCGTTTATTAAAGTTAACCTCTTTCAATTTCCTTACGCTTGTTCTTTGTGTTGTGCTTGCCTCATGGTTTGCAGTCTTTATGGATCTGGTATATTTAAAGAGTTGAATAGCCGGTCACCTGCTTATGACACTGCAGCTTAAGTATTGCACCCACTATCATTGCCATAGTAGCATTTGGTACAGTAGAGGTTTGTAATGAATGTAACGAGATGTGCAGCTCATGAAATAATTGTTGAACAACGAATGTTGTTGGAGCTAGTGATTCAACAAGAGGACTCCTCTTTAGAGGGGCAACGAATTGCATCAAGGTTGCTGCAACAACTTAGACACATCAATTTGTTGAAACATTGGCTCCAACAACACGCTTTGTTCAATGGTTTGACATTTATTCAAGCCGCCATCTTCAGCTCAACTTTTGTCGCGTTAAGATGTACAGGATATACAACTGTCATGTTTTCTGATAGAATTCAAGAGCTATTGACAGCAAGCCTTGCTTCTCAATTTAATTCTCATCCTTTACGTTTACGCTTTAATCTTTGTCATCTTCAGCCTTATTATATGTGCACTGCAGCAGTAGCCCTTCGCAGTGGTCTACAATTTGCCTCGTCTTGTGCGAGCCGATTCCATTTTATACATGCGCAATTCTTCATTTCTTCACCCACATAACTCTCGGCTTTCTCGGCAGCATTAAGTACGAAAATTGTAACTGTTAAGACTTTACTTCAACATCATGACAATAATGAATAGAATTGGTAATGCACGTAAATAAATACTCTTGCAGTTAGAACGTAGTGTGTTTAACCCTGAGTTCTTGTGTACTATAGCAATAAGTCTTCGTGAAATCATGCTGCTTGTTCTTCATATAATTAGAACGAGTCCAGAAATATCTGCAAAATACCGTTTCTGCTTTTTTGATTTCTGAAACAGTGATGCTAATGGAGGCCATGTGCACATGCACCATGGCAATGTTTAAATGTGTATAAATTCTGAACATTGCTGTTGCTCTAGGTGTTTTCTTTCACTTCCTTTTCAGACGTACAGAAAGGAGCGAAGTGGAGCTGTCCATGGGCCGTGCACACAGTTTTCATAAGCAGGCTTGCAACACTTTTGACAAATATGTTCCTGAATACATCTGCCAAAGTGGCATTTAAAGAAGCATGTAGTAGTGTACTTCACTGTTTATTTGGCATGAAGCAGCAGGTATGCTTCCGTCATCAGCAAGTTCACACAGTACAGTGCATCTACACATGGCATGCTACCCCCACATCTACCAGCTCGGGATGTGTAGCTTGATTGTAAAATGTTTACTTTGACTTAACACAACAATTATTAACAAAATGACATGAAAGTTTTGCCACCTATGCAGGCGACATTCTCAGTATACGCTGCCAAATATAAGCGGAGTTTGACCAGTCCATTAGTCGCACATTTCCTTGTAAACATCTCGTAGAGGGCTGCTGTTGTTGTTGCAGCCAATGCGCCGTGATGAATGAACCATGATTCCAAGATTTTTCTTTTCCTCCGACCTTTGTACACGAGGTAGCATCGTCGAATTGATTAGGTCAAAGTTATGCCTTGTCATTCAGCAGCGTTCAACAAGCTCCGTCTTAGAACATGTTGCATGGGTGGTTTTCGCAACATCCTCTTTGTGTTCTTTAACCTTCGATACCTTCTTCAACCCATTTCGCCTATGCAAGTTGTGTCGCAATCCCCACATTGTACTTCGTAGATGATCCCGCTCTAATCTTCGGCGGTGTTTGTGTATACCTTGTCCTTAGGACATGTGTTCACAAAGCCCAAAGACCGCACACCTGCGGATGATTAGAGCAGGGTATTCTACAGAGTACGTTGTGGGGTTCATGACACCACTTACATCGGCTTACAGGAAAATGCCAAGACGTTCAAAGAACACAAAGTGGGAATGTTGCTAAAGCCACCCATGGAGCGCATTTTAAGACAGCTTGTTGAATACTGCAAGACGACAGGTTATAGCTTCGACCTTAACAATGCGACGATGCTGGCTCAGGAACGAAGGTGGAGGAAAACTATTGGAATTATGGTTCATGCGTCATGAAGCATCTGCTTGAAACAACAACCACAGACCCATACCGAACGTGTGCGTGGACGTATGTGGCTAGTGGACTGGTCGACCTCCGCTCACTTGTTGCCAGCGTATACCGAGACTGCCACCTGCATAGGTGGCAAAGCTTCTATGGGATTTTATGGTGCAGTTGTGGTACAAAACAGTTATTTTGCATTAAGGCAAATGTGCCGTATTATATTGGACAGTACGGGCAGACCAGTCTTTAGTATCTTAACGTAGGAGGCACGTAAGAAGACCTTCTTTGAAGGAAATTGTTTTATTCTGGTCACGGAACAGTGCTCTCATTCAAACAAAGCGACGGAGTGCTTTGTTCTATCTGTGGTAACGAAAGCACTTCGTAAGAAGACTCCTTTTTAGAGAAATCGTTTAATTCGGATCGCGGAAAAGTGCTCGGCACCGCTATACCTTCAGCTTTGTCCGTGTTTAGGGGCCAGATTTTTTGCAGTGTAGTATAGTATAGTATAGTATTGCCACGCCCACTTCTTGTCTTGTTTTGATGTATTCGGGTTTGACCGGCAGAGACGGTTATCAACGCTCGACGCTGTCCGCGAAGTAGTGTTCTAGAAGCGTCGAGATTGTAGTAGATCGGTTTGTTAAGATTGCGCGCCGCACGCGAATGTTCCAGCTTTGTCTAGAGATTACGCCGCCACCAGCGATATTGCTGGAAAGTTCGATAGCGCCTGTATAAAAGCCGACGCGCGTGACCGCTTGTCAGTTGATCGACGGACGACGCCCTGTTCGCCGCTATCATTGTACAGCGTGCATTGCTGTAGTTCTAGTTCTCATTTTCCGGCCACAATTCGGCCAAATAAATAGTTTCATCCTACAAACGCCGACTGCTGTTTTCGTCGACGTCACGGCCACGTGACATCTGGTGGAGGTGCTGCTTCATGATCCGGACGCCACCGCGGAGCGCTGACCCAAGCCCAAGCCGCGAAGAAGACGACTCTAAGGACAACCCGGATCCTCGAACCAGCCGCCGGCAGAAAGGACTACCCCCCCAATACGGACTCCTACCGGATAAGCCAAAAGCCACGGCGACAAGAACAACAGGCACGATGACGGCCGCAGCGAACCCTGCCGCGATAGTGATGCAGCCGCCCAGGGAGCCGCCGACATTTCGTGGTTCGCCATGTGAAGACCCCGAAACCTGGCTAGAGACGTTCGAAAGGGTCGCAACATTTAACAACTGGAACGCCGACGACAAGCTGCGCCACGTGTACTTCTACCTGGAAGAAGCAGCAAGGACATGGCTCGAGAACCGGGAGTCCACGCTTCGAACCTGGGATCTCTTTCGTAGTGCTTTTTTGGAGACGTTCACGAGCGTCATTCGAAAGGAAAGGGCCGCATCCTTGCTGGAGACACGGGTTCAGCTCTCGAACGAAAACGTGAGCATCTTCGCGGAAGAAATGACCCGGCTGTTCCGCCACGCTGACCCCAACATGCCTGAAGAAAAGAAGGTTCGTTTCCTCATGCGAGGAGTAAAGGAACAGCTCTTCGCTGGCCTTATGAGGAATCCGCCGAATACCGTCCAAGAATTTGTCTCCGAAGCAACAACAATCGAGAAAACGCTTGAGATGCGAACACGGCAATACAACCGCAGCCTCTCGACCACAAGCTACGCCGACGTTCAAGCGCTAGGATCCGCCGACCTGCGTGAGACGATTCGAGCAATCGTGCAAGAGGAGCTGCGAAAACTTCTACCTTCGTCGCAACCTCAAGTAGATTCCATCGCCGACCTCGTGCGCGAGGAGATCCAGCATTCACTCGGTGCGCCTCATCTAGTAGAGCCGCAGCCGCAAGCTATGAGCTATGCTGCTGCAGCCCGCCGTCATGCTCCTCCTCCACGCCCACGCCAAGACGATACACCGCCGCAGTACCGTCGCCAGACGCCGCCGCCGCCACCGATGCCTTACCGTCCACCTGTCGGCCATACGCCGCCGCTGCCACCGACGCCCTACCGCCCACCTGTCGGCGAGCGCTACAACCCGAGGAAGACCGATGTCTGGCGCGCCCCTGACAACCGCCCGCTCTGCTACCATTGCGGGGAGGCCGGCCACACGTACCGCCGCTGCCAGTACCGACAGGTGGGACTACGAGGATTCGCCATCAACGCGCCGCGACCGCAGCCAGGCGAACGGCCTCGCGACATCGACGACTACCTAACCGGAACGCAGTGGCAAGAACGACGTCCTTCACGCTCGCCGTCGCCCGGCCGCTACATGTCACCGCACCGCCGGCCGTACACTGGCCCAAACCGGGGCCGGTCGCCTAGCCCGTATCCGGAAAACTAAGGGCAGCAACCGATGGAGGTGCGGTTGCTGTACGACGAACTACCGAAGATCCTCCGCCGACGACGACGACGTCGCGACGAAACCTTCAGAACACGACGCGAACCAGACAGACCCCTGACGACGAGATCTTGCGGACCAAAGAAGACCCGACGACGCAACATGGAAGCAGCGGAACAAACCGACGCAGCCGTGACCCGACGCCGAGACCCAACCGCAACGCAAGACGACGAACTAGCGACCTCGACGTTCTTATCGACGGCCACAACGTCACCGCTCTCGTCGATACTGGAGCCGACTATTGCGTCATCAGTGGGCCCTTCGCCACGAAGTTGAAGAAAGTTAAGACCGCTTGGGAAGGCCCCGAAATCCGTACCGCTGGAGGCCACCTTATAACGCCGATTGGTGTCTGCACGGCGAGAGTCACCATCAATAACCGGACTTATCCTGCGAGCTTTGTAATCCTACAAAACTGCTCCAGGGATGCAATACTCGGAATGGACTTCCTAAGTGAACACGGCGCCGTCATCGACCTGAGGTCCGAGTCGATAACACTAACCTCAGATAAAGCGCTCCCGCCCCGCGCGACGCCACGGAACCATGCATTGAATGTGATAGAAGAGCAAGTGACCATTCCGCCGCGTTCCAGCGTCATTATTTCCGTCGGCACCGAAAAAGCTGAAGACATCGAAGGTGTCATCGAGAGCGATCAGCGTTTGCTGCTAGACCGTGACATTTGCGTCGCAAGGGGCATTGCTCGGTTGCATGAAGGAAAAGGAAGCGTGATGCTAACGAACTTCAGCCAGGAATATAGACACCTGAGCAGGGGCACGACGATTGCATACATCGAAGAAATCTTGGCCATCAGCGATGCGTTTGCCTTTTCAGATTCTGACGAAGCTACGACGACGATCCCTGAGCCACCCTTCGACGTAAACCCAAGTCTTCCCGCTCGCCAACAGCAACAGCTGCGACGCCTTCTGCAGGAATACAGGGACTGTTTCTCGTCGTCATCGCGGGTCCGACAAACGCCCCTTGCTAAGCACCGCATCATAACAGAAGAAAATGCTCGAACCACTCCGTCAGAGTCCCTACCGGGTTTCGACGCGGGAACGGGAGGCCGTTAAGAAACAAGTCGATGAAATGCTACGCGACGACATCATCCAGCCGTCCAACAGCCCGTGGGCGTCTCCCGTGGTGTTAGTGAAGAATAAGGATGGGACCCTACGTTTCTGCGTCGATTATCGTCGCCTGAACAAAATCACAAAGAAGGACGTGTACCCTCTCCCACGGATAGACGACACCCTGGATCGACTCCACAACGCGAATTACTTTTCGTCGATGGACCTCAAGACCGGCTACTGGCAAATTGAAGTCGACGAGAGAGACCGAGAAAAGACCGCCTTTATAACACCGGACGGCCTGTTCGAGTTCAAGGTCATGCCTTTCGGTCTTTGCTCGGCGCCTGCGACTTTCCAACAAGTCATGGATACTGTGTTAGCTGGCTTGAAGTGGCAGACTTGCCTTGTTTACTTGGACGACGTCGTTGTGTATTCCTCGAACTTCGACGAACACCTCCAGCGACTTCAATCCGTACTTCAAGCAATCAAGAACTCCGGGCTCACCCTGAAGCCAGAAAAGTGCCGCTTCGCGTACGAGGAGCTCTTGTTTTTGGGTCACGTGATCAGCAAGACTGGAGTGCTCCCAGACCCGCAGAAAACAGCTGCCATCGCCGCTTTCCCGCCACCAACCGACAAGAAGGCCGTGCGCCAATTTCTGGGCTTGTGCGCCTATTACAGACGCTTTGTCAAAGACTTTTCACGGATCGCCGAGCCACTAACGCAGCTCACGAAGACCGACGTCGAATTCAGGTGGCAAACAGCGCAAGTCGAAGCATTTCATGAACTGAAACGACGCCTGCACACACCTCCGATACTTGCGCATTTCGACGAATACGCCGATACGGAGATTCACACCGATGCAAGCAGCATAGGACTCGGCGCCGTCCTTGTGCAGCGGACGGGCGGACTGGAAAGGGTTAGCAGTTATGCTAGCCGGTCGCTGTCTAAAGCAGAGGTCAACTATTCCACAACAGAAAAGGAGTGCCTCGCCATCATCTGGGCTACGTCAAAGTTTCGCCCCTACCTCTACGGCAGGCCCTTCAAAGTTGTGAGCGACCATCACGCCTTGTGTTGGCTAGCTAACTTGAAGGACCCTTCAGGTCGCCTCGCACGGTGGAGCCTAAGACTTCAAGAATTTGACATTACTGTCGTGTACAAGTCCGGAAGGAAACACTCCGACGCCGACTGCTTGTCTCGTGCCCCCGTCGACCCACCAACGCCCGACGACCAGGATGATGAAAGCTTCTTGGGAGCCATAAGTACCGAAGACTTCGCCGAACGACAGCGAGCCGACCCGGAACTGAAGGGTCTAGTGGAATACCTGGAGGGCAGGACCGTCGTTGTCCCAAAAGTATTCAGGCGAGGATTGGCATCATTTTCCTTGAAAAACAACGTCCTCGTAAAGAAGAACTTCACTCCGGCCCGAGCCAGCTACCTTATCGTTGTACCTTTGGGACTGCGACCAGAAATTTTGCATGCCCTTCACGACGGCCCAACGGCTGGACACCTCGGACTTTCCCGAACGCTCGCACGAGTACAAGAAAAGTACTACTGGCCGCGCCTTGCTGCCGACGTCACTCGCTACGTAAGGACGTGCCGAGACTGTCAGCGACGGAAGACACCGCCCACAAGACCAGCAGGCTTCCTTCAGCCGATCGAGCCTCCTCGGCGACCATTCCAGCAGATCGGGATGGACCTCCTGGGGCCGTTCCCAACGTCGACTTGCGGAAATAAATGGATCGTCGTGGCTACCGACTACCTCACCCGCTACGCCGAAACAAAAGCGCTGCCCAAAGGCAGTGCCGCTGAGGTGGCCAAGTTCTTCGTTGAGAACATCGTCCTTCGACACGGCGCCCCAGAGGTTCTCATCACCGACAGAGGTACGGCGTTCACAGCTGACCTGACTCAGGCGATCTTGGAATACAGCCACACAAGCCACCGCCGCACCACCGCGTACCACCCACAGACCAACGGCCTCACCGAGCGTCTAAATAAGACCATCGCCGACCTGCTGGCCATGTACGTCGACGTCGAACACAAGACGTGGGACGCCATCCTTCCGTACGTGACCTTCGCGTACAACACGGCCGTACAGGAAACGACGCAGATGACGCCATACAAGTTGGTCTACGGACGGAGCCCGGCAACGACGCTCGACGCCATGCTACCAAACGTGACCGACGAGGAAAACATCGACGTGACCACCTACCTACAGCGCGCCGAAGAAGCACGACAGCTTGCCCGCCTACGGATCAAGAACCAGCAGACGACTGACAGCCGCCGCTACAACCTTCGACGACGACACATGGAATACCAACCCGGTGACCGTGTATGGGTATGGACGCCAATACGCCGACGAGGACTTAGTGAGAAGCTTCTTCGACGATACTTCGGACCGTACAGGGTACTTCGACGCCTCGGCACACTCGACTATGAGGTTGTCCCAGACGGCATTACGAACTCTCAGCGGCGCCGTGCGCGACCTGAAGTCGTCCATGTCGTGCGCCTTAAGCCGTTTTTTGCGCGTTAGCGAGCCTGGGGACTATTTTTTTTCCTTTGTTATTGTAATTTATTTGTGTATACACTTGTTTTTTTCTCTTCTATGTTCTTTCACAAGCATCGGGACGATGCTTTTTCAGAGGGGGGCATTGCCACGCCCACTTCTTGTCTTGTTTTGATGTATTTGGGTTTGACCGGCAGAGACGGTTATCAACGCTCGACGCTGTCCGCGAAGTAGTGTTCTAGAAGCATCGAGATTGTAGTAGATCGGTTTGTTAAGATTGCGCCCCGCACGCGAATGTTCCAGCTTTGTCTAGAGATTACGCCGCCACCAGCGATATTGCCGGAAAGTTCGATAGCGCCTGTATAAAAGCCGACGCGCGTGACCGCTTGTCAGTTGATCGACGGACGACGCCCTGTTCGCCGCTATCATTGTACAGCGTGCATTGCTGTAGTTCTAGTTCTCATTTTCCGGCCACAAGTTCGCCCAAATAAATAGTTTCATCCTACAAACGCCGACTGCTGTTTTCGTCGACGTCACGACCACGTGACAGTATAGCATAGTATAGTATAGTATAGCAAGGGCATGACAAAGGGAAGTGATGAGGAGGACAATGTGAGGGTGAGGAGGAGGGGAGAACGAGTACAGAGAGAGATAGACAGAAAGATATACAAAGAAAGATACAGAGAGAAATAAGTTAACCAGAAGCAGTCCGCAGCAGTAGTAATGCCGACAACTATGAAATCTCCGAAATCGGTGGTGCACGTCCGCCAAACGCAAGTGAAAACTTCCCCTGCGCCACGGGTAGGTTTGAGCAGGAATTCCCAGCACGCAAGCTTGAAACAAGTTGCACTATCTCGGACTAATATTCACCTTAACAATAGTGAAAGGGCTCTGAATTTTTTTTTTGAAGTAATAAGTGGGGCGGCGGCTTGTTTTCTCTCCGCAATCATGCTTCACAAAGGAGTTGGCAGGAGAATCGCGCTACATGCAGGCGTGTGCGTAACCAAACATATTGAACCAAATGGTGCGTGGCATCGCTACTTCGGCTCATGTTCATTTTGAGATTGCTGGTACATTTGGATAGTCGTTGTCGAGTGCTCTGGCGACGCGTGCCACATTCGTCTGCACAAAATCGAGCGTTTTGAATTTAATCGGCTGGTTCTTTCAGAGCATCACACTCCAGCTCAGAACGCTTTCGACATCGAAGCGATGTGATCACGTGACTACCGCAGCTTCCTTTCTGCCGTGAGGTCAGCCGCAGCTGCATGCACGGAGGTGCTTAGGCGCCTGCTCGCCTTGTTTGAACAGAAGACGCGATGATGTCTTTCTTTTATTTCGACAGCAATTATACGGACATTCTCGGCGGGTTTTTGCTGTCGCCGTTGCCGTCATCTTCCATATAAAGTCCAAATTTATAACATCGCCTCGTGCATTGTGCGTTCTACGCGCTAGTAAAAGTGCGCGAGCGCTGGGGATGAACGCGACTGAATCAAAGATGAAACGAGCCGGCCATCTCCGTCGCACGAAGGGCGCATGCGATAACATTGCCCCGCGAGCGAGGCCTGCAGTCGATGGCTCCTCAAGCAGACAGATAACGCCCCGCCCGTCCTTTTGTCGGGCGAAGAAGCACAAAGGGACGCCGGGATGGGGGGGGGGGAGGGCTTCTTTGCTCGAGCAGCAACTTCGAACCTTGATCATAAGGGCGCGGTCGCGAGAGCTGGCGCGCGCGCTAGGTCAACAAACATTGGTAGACCGCTCGTATATGCGCTGTGTTCTCACCGCTTGCTTCGCGTTGAGACAGCAAACCACGCGAACACCGCTTCGCTCTTTGGAGCGTCCGTATTCGCTTTAACCAGCGTTTTGTAGAGTTAGGCGAGATCGTATCCACAAGGGTCAGCTGCAAGCCTTACTTTGTATCACATTCCAATTTGTTGCTATCGCAGTCCTTGCTTCGACTTTGCGGCGAAGCTGTGATTTTTGTTCCTTTTTTAGCCTCCGATTACGCTAGCAAACGGCGACACATTCGGCTTGTACACGCTTTCTTCGGCTCGGATCAAGAGCGGTCTGCGCATTGTTGAAATCCAAGTAAGAGCGCTGTAGCGCAGAGCCGTAGTTACCGCTAGTAAGCTGTAACCAGTTTTTAGGTCCATTTCCGACGACCTTCAGATATCCACATATAGAGCAAAATTCATCATATTCCAGTCAAACAGATGGGTTGGACTTTAAAGCGCGAGATGCTCTCAAGCAACCATTCGAAATATTGTTAGAAAATCGCCATCTTTCGCGACACTCGTCGACACCTTCAATATAAGAGGACTAACATCGCGTCATACGTTATGGGTGATTCAACTGCTTATGTGACTTTGGATAGAATAATGTTGCGACATGGTGCGCTGTAAGTGCGGCGTTACGACGATTCGTTGTAAAACGTGTATATTGGGGTATCTTCATTGACAACAGTTCATCCTTCGGCTTATTCGATATATGTTGCTTAGACAAGAAAATACTTGTCTCTTACACTTTAATCGACTTTCTTTGAGTGCGCAGTGCATGCCTCGGCGGTACAGTGGTTACGGTGGTCGGCTACTGACCCAAAAGTTGTGTGTTCGAACCCAGCCGCGGCGGTCGCCGGGCAAGGACAACAGGAAGAGCACAATACGAGTGATGTTGTGCTTGTCTTTTCAAGAGGTTTGGACTAAAATGTATTGCACAGTCTTTCTCTCTTGCCGCCAGGCCCCTCTCGGCGTGGCGCAGCCCTTTCCGCCGAGCCTCGACCTCGCCCTTCAGGTCACGTGACCAGAGATACGCCAACGACGTCAACGGCAAGTGTCGTCTAAGATAGCTTCACTGTAAAAAAAATGCCGAGTTTGAACGTGGTTAAACCAATCTCGTCGAGCGATAGCAGCAACTACCGTGGAAAGCATACCACGGCGATGTCCCTCGCGGCGGCGCCCCTGCAAGGCAAGCAGCGGCACACTGTCCGCAGTTCTCTTTGTATTGCCGGCCCGGAAGTCATGACAAAAGTTCAGGTCTCGAGGCGCACGCACCCGCCGGCTCTCGCCGACCGACGGAGAGGGGTGATGAGAACAGAGACACTGTGCACGTCCGTTGCTATGACGACGCACGTGTGAGAAGCCTCAGCTTCAAGCCCAAACGCATGCACAAGAACATTTTCTGGGTTTTTACCGGTAGGAGCAGAGCTATCGCTCTAAAAAAATAAACCCACTGCACGTGCTTCTGTTTTCGTTTGTCTTTATGGTTTTTGAAACGACAACCGCAAAACCACTGCAGCATTCAAAATTATATAACATCTTTTCAGAATTAATAATTGTTGGAGTTTTACGTCCCAAAACCACCACATGATTGTGAGAGACGCCGTAGTGAAGGGCTCCGAAAATTTTGACCACCTGGGGTTCTCTAACGTGCACCTATATCTAGGTATGCCGGACTCTAGCATCTTGCGTCCATCGAAATGTGGCCGCTGCTGCCGCGATTCGATCCTGCGCCCTTCGGGTCAGCGGTCAAGCGCCATAACCACTAGGCCACCGGTGTGGATTTTTTGCTTTCGTGGTTACGTGCACCTTCCCATACCCGAAGCAGATACATTATTATTGTAATATGTATGCTTGTGGCCCGGCCCGTGGCCAGGAATTTTTTTCGGGCGGGGGGGGGGGGGGGCACTTGCTGAAAGCCTTGACTATTTGAGAAAAACGCCTATTTTCGTTATTTATTTTTGGTAAAACACAATGTGTCATACAAATTTCGAGGCCCGTGCCCTCCCCCCCCCCCCTCCCTCCCCGGTTACGGGCCTGCTTGTGGCATGCCGCATATACCTTATTCTTATTGTTAAACACAGACCACTTTGTTGGGGTAGCGATTCTATGGACACTCCAGGCGCAAGTGGGGCTCCGCTCTGAGGAGTCCGGACATTCAGTCACAACTTTGGGCTGTCCAGAGGGCCCACGATGCGGCGGTAGGTCTCGGCTTGACTGTCCCCTCGTGGGAGCGGCCCGCCGTGTGCTAAGGCACACGCCTCCGGACTTTGTTAATAAAGTTCTTCCAATCCAATCCAATCCAGGCGCATTTTTGCCGTCGGTGTCGCCTTCATGTTTCATATAAAGTCCAAATCGATAAAATGGCCCCACGCATTGTATGTTCTATATGCGAGTGATAGCGCGCGAACGCGGCTAAAGTAGAAATGAAACGAGCCGGCCGTCTCCGTTGCACCAAGGGCACATGGAGGGGTGCCACAGGGGGGCTGTGCGGTTCCGGCAAAAGATTGACCAATCGGGCGTAATCGCCCGCGGTCGCGCGCGCCGTACCTCTACAGGGGACCAGCCGACGGCTCATACTTTTCTAGGTGTTAGCGGCCGAGTTTCCTTACGTCAGCGTTTTGCTTGAGTTACTCCATTCCTCATGCTAACGAAGGGAACTTCTAGCCTTTCTTCGTATAACATTGCAATTTGCAGCTTCCGCAATAATTTCTTCGCCCTTGCGGCGAAACTCTGACTCTTTTTGCGTTTGTGTTCAGGCTGATAAAAAAAGCACAGCTTCTATGGACGCAGTAATTTCTCGCTCAAAGTAATAACAGCGGCATTTAATAGCAAATGGGAAGCCATCAGCGTTAAACGTTCACAAACAGGTTTGCACCATGTATTCAGAAAAAAAACAATGCTGGTCCGCTAAAGGCGTCTTATGAGAGTTGGATAATTTTAGCATCATATAGCCGATAGCTATCGGCCAATGATCAAGAGCGTATTCTGGCGATCGCGTGAGGAAAGATAAAGCGGGATGGCGACAAACAGATTAGGACACCTGCACCACGCACTCACCCTGCTGTTGAAATTGATGATGGACGGGACCACGATTTGATCGAACAGTTCTTCGTCGATTGCTGACAGGTGAATGTCGCAGTACTGGCCGCGCACTTTCGTTGCGCCGTACTCGTCTTGCACGACAGTCTCGATGCACTCGTCGTAGGCACCCAGATCAGACACGGTAGCCTGAAGGAAGCCCGTCGGGTACTTGGCCGTAGCGTCGATTACTGCGAAGAAAAAATCAATCAACCTTCCTCCCACCCTGTGAAAGGGAATGTATAGCGAGGCTCTTATACAAGCACCACGAAAACAACTCATTTTACACGACTATAGTCCAAACTGCTGGTGTAATACTTCAATTGACGATCTTTACCGCGTGGTTGGTTGCTGTGAGTCGTTACAGCACGTTACAGCACGTTTGTCCGATTGCGTGATCTTTGATTAAAATTGCGAGTTAGTACAAACGGTATGTCTTTCCTTTGCTTAACCCACGCAAAAAGTGTTCTCATAAAATTTTCAATGTCTAATTTGCTTGTTCATGCATGGGTTGATATAGACTGGAAAGATTAACAATTTGCAATCTGTGGCGCATATCCCGGGCCGGGGCATGCATGTGTGCGAACTACGTTATGAGGGGTGGGGGGTATTATTATTATTATTATTATTATTATTATTATTATTATTATTATTATATTATTATTATTATTATTATTATTATTATTACAGGGAGGCTGTATATGGGTCAATCCACGCGAACTGTCCCAACCTTGGCGCTCGACCATTTGCGATTTAATAGAAAAAAATTGAGGACTATCTATCCATAAGAAATATTTTTTTGTGATAAAAATTTTTGAGGTCGCAAGACAAACATGAATATTTTCGGAAAGCTCGAAACTATGGCTCGTAAAACGCGTTGTAAAAAAATCCGTTCTTCCTAAATTAGGTTAGGACAATATTTTCCCTGTAGAACGGTGATAGGCTTTTTACTTAAAATCCCTCGTCCCAGTGTACACTCTAAAAAATCCCATGCTTACCTAAGCGTGAATTTTTGAAATTTTCACACGCTTAAGCTACGCGTGACATTTCTCCACGCTTACGGGCAACACCTATAGACGTTGACCGGCAACACCATATTCACGCATGCCAGGCGTGACATGGGCCGCTTTTCCCACGTTTATATTGGCGTGACTATCGTTCACGCTTAAAGACGGCGCCGAGGATCCGCGCCAGAAACAAGAGACGGAGTGGGGCGAGCCCCACTCCCTCTCCTGTCTCTCCTTGGGCGCAGATACTAGCCAGCTTGAAGCAGCGGTCGCTGTCGGCTTCGGTCGCTTCCCCGAAGCGAGCTTTGCTCACAAACTTGTCCTTTCCTCTTGACCTTGGAAGCAGGCAGGCGAAGTATGTGCTTAATGTCCTGCATAGAGATTGCGCAAGACACTCCCGCCGTTGACACTGAAACTAATCCATTCACAAGCGGTTTAGGTAAGCCCTGGTCGACAGTTTCATCTGTAAACAAGCCCTTCCCTATTTCTTTGCACAAAGGGGTAATGCCCTCTCAAAAACGCTGTGTCGCGCCTTGCGTTGTAAGATAGTGAACCATGACCACCATATATTAAACGATAGGACAGCATTCCCAGAATTTAGGCTTCCGTGTTGTCCAGAATACATATTCATATTATTTTGTCGTGGCGTTCTATCAAGCAAACACGAAGATTGTAAGCAGCAAAAGAAATACGACCCATATATTTTTTTCCTTTTATTTGTGAAATATAAACTCCCTCAAAATGCGATGGAACGAAGCAGTGGCTCAAAGAAGTTACAAAGCTGACACCTGAAATATTTTCATAATGCTTAAGACATCATTTCTTTAAACCCGCAACGCGATAAGCAAGTTCTTCAATCTTGCGCGGGCCCATGAGATTCCCTTGCTGGAGCCCGGCTTGACGACTGATTGGACGAAGCCAAGCAATCGGCCATACGCTGCCGGATACGTTAGGTCTTTCATGTAGTACATGCATAAGCACATCACTAGTGCCTTCTCTGGAGAGGTCTCTGCCTTCATTTGAATGGCCTCCTGTTCACTGCCGCAGATGAGGAGCTTTCTTTCGCTCCAAACAATGCGCGGTCCAATGTAATCACTTGGGGGAGTCTGTAAAAACAAATTATTTCCTTAACCAAACCTCAATGTTATAGGTGGAAAAGACACTTCAACTACACTGTTAAGGTAACCAATGATCGCTTGCTTTTGCGGCAGATAACAAAACAGAGGGCAGAAGAACGACACGGACACAGCGGTATGTCCACACATGGACTGTGTCCGTGTCATTTTTCAAAGCTCTGTTTTGTTAACAAGTGCGCTAAAATAGAAAAATGGATTCCCAACTCGCCCAAGAGTATACACTATCATTCAGAAGTGTCCGTGTCACAATCGAACACGGCAAGGCTTCCACGGATGGAGTGGTCGTGCACCGCGCGACAGGATGCGCAGTCTTTTGCACTACAGCGCCGATTGTGTTGTTATAAGTTCGGACCGATACGCCGTAGGAACCTTGATACTCCACTAACCGCGTTATAAATCTTGAAAATATACACAGTATAGAAAGAACAATGGTAACTCTGAGCTCGCCACCGAAATCCGTTTTTAAGTGTCACTCGGTGCGGAGAACTGGAGGGTGAAATGAATGAAAGGGAGCTCGTTATGTTCCCGTCATAAACTACAGATGAAAGATGCACAAGCAAGCGCTGCCTTTCAAGAGAGGAGTTATCATTGAAAGCGCAGGTATAAATAAGCGAGGATGCAGGTGACGAGTACGGAAGCTGTCAGAAGAAACGAGGCACACGATTTCGAAAATGAATTGCTTTAACGCGCTGTTAATATAATTTTCCGTTCGGTACTTCACCACAACAAACACAAAATACTCTGAGGAATTCACTGGTCTGGCTCAAAAGATGTTTGTCGCATAAGGGCGTATATTCTTTTTTCAACACAGTTAATGCTCCCATAAATGGTTGTCGCACTCCGCTAAACAAAATGCGTCGTGAAGGCACAATTCGCAGCTCACATGTGACAAGCAGACACGAGGAGGCGTTGTCAGTCATTTGTTTGCTCCCATTGAATACGAGCGAAGCATTACTAACGTTCTTACCTATATATTCCAGTCGCCCATGAATGGCAGGTGCGTGGCCAAAGTAAGTACACCATCCGAGTGGAAAGGCCGCTCCTGAGCCGCCGGACCTCGGTGGATTTTCTCTCACAAACTCGGAACACTCACAGTCGGTGTGCTTGCACCGCCCGTGTTGCACGCCGACAATATCTTCTGAAGGGAACATGGCGATACAGACGCTCTTCTGCAGTGTGGCTGGCGCGGCAGCCTCTCGAAATAAAGTTCCGTATTCCTCGCAAAAGGCGCGGGGACCGCAGGGAGAACGCGTATGCGCATGCGCCCCGTCACGTTCATTGTTGAGACTGCGCATGCTTGCGCTTCGTGGCGACGGCGCGGCGGCGGCTTGTCGTGGCATATCACGACTTCGCGTGATGGCGAATATCTACGCGTGAGCTCCGTGGGATTGTAAACGTGTGATTTCCGCTCCTCACGCGTACACGGCTTGCTCACGCTTGCACATGACTGAACCACGGCATGCAGCCTTGCTTCCACGCTTACCTGGAGGGACCTCACGCTTATTTTCGGCCACGTGGTGCTTGAAACGTCATTCACAGCTCATTTACATGCGCATCACGCTTAAATTAACAGCTTAGCGTGATATTAAGCGCGGGATTTTTTAGAGTGTAGGGTAGCATACCAGTGCTTATACAGTCCTTAAAATCCCTGTCTTTCCTCTCTCTCCTGTCCCTTCCTTCCTTCCTTCCTTCCTTCCTTCCTTTACTTAAATAAAAATCACAGCATATCCACGGAGTGAATGATGATGAGTGGGCGAAGCTGCGGAGGTTCATCGGTAAACCGTGAATCTTCTGTGAATTCTGCCCAGTACATCATCACCGACGTGAGATCGGGCGCGTTTATACTAAAGGTTCGGTGAGAGTTATGACGACTTGCAGCTCACTTTAATTTTACATGTACGCTGTGAATTTTCATTGTTTAGTTTAGAAAACCATTGCTTTAGAAAACATCTGGCGTCTTTCGTTAAGCAGCTGGCGTCTTTTCGTTTTGCTTTAGAAACATCTGGCGTCTTTTCGTTTTGCTTTTAGAAAACATCTGGCGTCTTTCGTTGGTTTATTTCATCAATCAACGGCGTTTTGAACAAAATTTTTATTGTTTAATCACGCACAGGAGAAATCTCACCAGGCACTACCTTGGAGGTAAACAATGGCTGCTAATGGGAATGAGAGACAGAAGAAGTCGGCTTTTAGACACTTTTACTTCTACTAACGTTTCCTACTGGAACATGCCAATGGCTGCTAATGGGGAATGAGAGACAGAAGAATTCGGCTTTTAGTTAACGCGCACGCTGCGAATTTTTTATTGTTCAACAACGCACAGGAGAAATCTCCCACCGGCACCACTTTGGAGGTCAAGATCTGGTACTAGCGTTACGACTGGTTACGCACTACGAGGGACGAACGGGTGCCGCTTTAAGGAGCTTCGCCCCTAAAAAGTTTTACGAACTTTTACCCCTTGGTGAGCTTTTTATGCTGCCTTGAATATTAACAATAGAGTCCACATTGGGGACGTTTTATAGGAAGAGAACAGTTAGTGAAATGTAATATTTGACTGACTGACTGTCAGGAAGTTTTACTGTATGCAAGAATACTTTCAGACGTATATAGTGCGAAAGTGTGCAGCTGTGACGAAGGTGCAAGAAAACACATGTTTGGTCGTAAATTTAACGTTCAGTTGGTACTAGAAAACATATGCTAAATAGCCCAGTTACTAGCAACCTTCATTGTCCACTGACTGAGAAAGCTTTAATACGTAACTTTTTGATCTATAAGCGAGGCAAATATATTTTAAGTTGGGTTCTGTTGCGTTTAGTCTTAGACGCGTTCTTGCTGTAAGTACAAGCTGGGCGGACGCGAGGTTTGCCGCGGTACATCTATGCCACATAATCAGTTCTGTTTGTGTTGATTTAAAGGCTTTACGAGCGAGAGAGAGAGAAAAGGTTTATTATGGCAGAAAAGCTGAGAGGTCGGCCTGAATCAATGTTCTGGCCTGCTACTCAGCAGTAGGAAAGGGGAGAGTGGTAGTATAGAGAGTGGAGAGAAGATGCGGATGATGATGATGGAAAAAAGTGGCGACGAAGTAAGTCCTTGAATGTCCAAAAACTATTTACAGTCTCTCGTCGAGCTCTGTGTCGCGCAAAAACATGTTCAGCGCTTTCAGAATATCGCGCTGATGACATGGTGGTGGTCCCAACAGAACTTTTTCTGAAACTTGTTGCTTCGATGACAACAAGACGGCCGCCATTGAATTTCTTTGCGTGAGGTATCGTGGGCAGACGCACAGGAGGTGTTCGATAGTCTCAGGAGTGCCACACATCTCGCAATTGGGACTGTCGGCACGGCCGATAAGGTGTTGGTAACGGCGAGTGAATGCCACACCTAGTCGTAGTCGGTGAAATAAGCTTGTAATACACATTTTCATGGTTGGTGGGATTCTAACACTCATATTTGGGTCAAGTTCGTGAAGCCGGCGGTGACGATGGCTTGGTAAAGACCAATATGCTGCTGTAGTCTCACTCAGGAGTGTGTACACTACGGTGTTAGTATCCGGTCGGGAAAAGGGGATAGCTAGTACTCTGGCGTTATCATGGGCCATCTTTGCCTCCGCATCGGCTTGCTCATTGCCCTGCAGACCGCAGTGCCCTGGAACCCACTGACACATGATACGATGGCCAGTTTTCAGGGCGACATCGTGTAATTCGGCCACTTCGTGAGCAAGTATGGAATAAGGCCCTCGTTTAAGTGCTGAATCTATCACTTGGAGTGCTGGTTTACAGTCACAAAATATAGTCCATTGGTGAGGAGGTTGCGTCGATATGTAACGAATTACGAGCGAGTATTTTAGCCTGAGTCATCTAGAAATGAGAACCTTACTCAGATGCACTTAATGACATGCGGATGCCCGCTAACAGCCCGCATCGTGTGCTTACGCAGCACTGAGAAGTGATACCGGTGTGCGCAACATCCCGTTCCCTGCTATAAAATTTACAAGTGGGAAGAACACTACGATTAAGAAAATGACACGTTGCTTAACATCGCGGGTAAATTGCACTTATTAAACGAAAACAATCGTATTTAAGTGAGCATGTTTGACCAGTGACCATTTATTGGTTCATAGCTGCAGCTTATCCGCCATGTTAAAGCAACAGATCTTTTTTTTTTCGATAGATCATTTTCTTAATCCTAGTGTTCTTACTTCTAAACTTAGAATATAGGTCTAACGGGATGTTGCACACGCCGGTGTCACTTCCTGGTGTTGTGTAAGCACGCTATGCAATCTGTCAGTGGAACGCTGCATGTGATCAAAAGCACTCTAATGGGGTTCGCATTTCTCGTTGACTCGGGCTAATGCTCGGTAGCAAAGCATATAAATATGCACAGACAACACTGATCATGTTGTCTGGATGTTCCGCGGCAAACTTCGCGTTCCAGCAGCTTGTACTTACTGCAGTTATGCGTTCGTACGAAGACTAAACGCGTGCAAGCACAGAGACCAGCGTCGCACAATTAAAAAGTATTTTCCTCGCTTAACAAAAAGCAATCTGATAAAATTTTATCTGTCAGTAGACAAGGAAAGTTGCTAGTAAATCAGCTATTTTGCACATATTTACTAGGACCACCTCCACGTTAAATTTACTAATAAACATGTGTGAAAACTAACCTCCTTGGAATTTTGTCGCCAGCTGTTCACATCATTCCCAGCTATATACGTCTCAAACTATTCTTCGCCTACAGTAGAACTTCCTGGCAATCAGTTAGTACAAAAATTTCACATTTCACTGAATGCTATATTTCTACGAAACATTCCCAACATGACCCACATTGTCCATATTTAAGGCAACATAATAAAGCTCACAAAAGCGTAAAAGTCCGTAAAACTTCTTTTAACTGAAAAGCCTACCATCGTTCTATAGGGAAAATTTTGTCGTAACCTAATTGAAGATGAACAGACTTTTCCACAACGCGTTTTACGAGACATAGTTTCTAGGTTTCCGAAAAAAATATTCCGCAACAAATATTTTTGGGGAAGTCGCCTGGCTTTAGATAGATAGTCGTCATTTTTTAATCAGATCACAGATGGTCAAGTGGCAAGGTTGGGACAGTTGGCGTGGAATGACTCATATTATAACGCAGTAAAATTTGCGCATATGAAGACGGACGCAAGGACGAGGCAGACAAGGATAGGCGCTGCGATCAACATGTCGATGGGTGATGATGAACGTTGTACACAAGCAATTATTTCCTCTAATTCGACTAGGTTGAAATGCAAGACAAACTAGCCCAACAGCCTGTCCTACTGAACTATATTTATAGTACAATGGGCCCTGTCTTCTTTGTGCTATACGTTCATCATCACCGATCGACGCGTAGATCGCAGCGCCATCCTTGTCTCTGGGTCCACCTTCTTTTGCGCTAATTTCGCTTTGTTAAAATACAAGACGAACTAGCCCAACAGTCTGTCCTACTGAAGCTGCAGTTGGATAGGGCTTGTCCATCCGTTTTCCGCTCGAAAAAAACCTATGTGCCGCAGAAATTGGACAAACCTCACTACTCAACAGTGGTTCACTAAAAATGAAGAATGGAACGTATAGTAGTTCCTTAGGACCTCAGTAAGGTATGCTGACTGACTGATTGAGCGAGGGAATACACGGGCGGCAAACGCCAATTAAGATCTTGCACGAAACGCCAAGCGCTAGCGGCAAGCCGGACAAGATGACGCATGTCGCCAAACGAAGACAACGGCAAAAAGGCGCATGCTGATCAAATGAAAAACATAATAATCAATGTTAATGTCTTGCGTCCCAAAGCGACGATATGATTATGAGAGACGCTGTAATGGATGACTCCGGAAATTTCTACCACCTGGGGTTTTTCAACGTGCAACTAAATCTGAGCACGCGGGTCTCTAGCATTCTGCCTCCGTGGAAATGCGGCTGCCGCGGCCGGCATTTGATCCCGCGACCTTCGGGTCAACATTCAGGCACCTTAACCTCTAGATGACCGCGGAGGGTCAGTGGAAAACTTTAATGGAGCCTACGCTTAATTCAAAAGGCACTTTCTAGGCAGACATTTCGTACTGAGAGGGTGTGTGATCCTCCTCCACTACGGAGAGGGTGTGTGATCCTCCTCCACTACGGCGTGCCTGATAATCATATAGTGGTTTGGGCACGTACAGCCCCAGCAATCAATATTATTCGAATTCTATCAGGATTTCACCGAAGAGGCGCTCGCCTTTTGTATAGGTTATGGTCGGGCGTCGCATTTACCTAGGTGTATTATTTTCGCATAAGAATGGCCGACACCGTAGCCTGTGATCAGTGCTGCGATGAGGAAACAATTGGACAAGATTCTGTACGACTGTTATCTGTACTGCGCAAAGACACAATGGCTTTGCAACGCACTCGTCACGTTAGACTGCCGACCTTTGTCGGGTGAAAAAATCATGCCCCATCGAGAGGACTTGACGTCGCAGAAGAATGTTGTCCAAGGGCTACAGCGCTTTATGCGTTTTACCGGCCGATCTGAACAACGCTGATTCGAACGCCCCTACTGTATGGGCGTGTATGCTTTTTTTTTTCTTTTTATTTCATACATATTTCTGTCCTCTTTCCGAACCTTATTTCACAGCCCTGTACAGGGGAGCAAACCAGTTGCTAGTACAAGCTTGACCCCCCCTCCCCGCCTTTCCTTCTCATGCTCTTCCTCTCTATATCTTAGAAAAATGAGAATTTCCGGACGCCCTAATAATTCTGCTGGGAAACCTAAGCACACGGCAGGAAGCGCTTGTTAAAACAAACATTGTTTATACACATTAGTTTTTCAAAAAGGAAAGTTTTCAAAGAATGTCTGCTTAACTCATTCTTCTCCATCCCATAATCGTCCTGCTCCTATTTAATATTTCCAAGCGCGTGTTTATTATCTCAGCAAGAATACTTTCGAATGGAAAGCATTTACGTTCCAACTTTCTAGCTGAGTGGTCTTAAATGAGTCTGGACATACAGAAATGACTTCATGACCCACAGCAGTCTCCTTGATTTATCGAAGGAAGAGACGTTCTCCACCATTTGAAATGTATCAGTGGCTTCCTAGAATTAGACAAAAATGTCGATTTCATTTCGTGACACACCGCACTAATCTTACAGAGAAACTGCTAGCCTCTAGTTGGGAGGAATTTTTCGTGTAACCCCTTCACTCAAAAGAAAATTTAAAAAAAGGTAACCTTGGTGTGATGCCGGAAATAGTGAATTACCAGAAAAAGAAAAGGTGAGTAAAACTCGGACTAAGCAATGGAAGCCACAAGAAACGGCGGGATCGCACGCTCAAAGCGGCTTGGGAAAAGAGGTGACGGTGTAACAATGTACGCACAAGAAGATTTCGCTCTGAAACCCGAAGAGCGCCGGTCCCGAATGCTCGATCCAGAAACCGATGTGACATCTTGCGCTTTCTCTGGCGTCGCGGTGCGAGCGCACTTCAAGCAAGCGAAGGAGCAGGCTGGCAGGTAATAACTTTTATTGCGATAGCAATTATACGGACAGTCTCGGCTGGTTTTTGGCGTCGCCGTCGCCGCCGTCATGCACCGTATATGTATGTATAAAAGTCCCAAAGAAAAAGTAATTCAGAAAAATGCTTCCGAAGCGCGGAATGGTACCAGCGACCTCTCGCTCCGCAGCGCGTGGCGTTAACCACTACGCCACAATATGCAGACCTCTCAGGTAGCTAACGGCGAGCGTTAAATGCACACCCTTTACCGCTGGCAGTACTTCGAGACGGCAGGCGCTTGTAAGCGTTTCTTCATTACCAGCGAGATGGCGCGAGGAGCGCAACGGGCGCATTTAAAGGTTGTCGGCCAGCTCACTCGCTTCTTCTAATACTTGCGCAGAGAAAACCTTGCCCTTCTGTTGTCTGCTCGCGCGGTTGTCTCGTAGTGAGGGGAGGAGGGATGTTTCCAGCTTTCACCGTGATGTCCGAGCTTATGTTACGGAGCGTACGAAAGTGACTCGAGCCCAAGGGACGCCGCTAAACGACAGAAGCTGAGCGCTAAACAAACAGAAGATGAGCGCGAACTAAGAAGTGTCAGAGCTCGACACTTGAAGCACGCTAGTTTCCATCGCTGGTTCGGCCGCTTTTTCAAAAGGAGCGCTGTTCAAATGGAGAGTATCCATTGGCGAGCCTCACTTGGTATAGCATTACAGTTTCTTGCTATCGCATTCGTTGCTTCGTCCTTGCGGCGAAACTGTGACCCTTTTTTGTAAAACATAGACTAGAAACTTGACGGCTTGATGCCATTGAAGAAGACTGGGTCAAACATTGTAACGGCAGTTTCGATGATCTAAAAAAATATGATGAGCTTCTAACTCGACTGGAAAAGCAGGAAACACAAACTAAGGACATTCAATAACGAATGGACGCCATTGAGGTGCAATGTAAAATAATGCTGATTAGAAGAAGACGCTGCAGGCGGAACTAAATGACCTTGAGTGGCGAAAGAGAAAGGAAAATTTAGAATTTCATGGAATCCAGGCAACTGAGAGTGAGAACCTGCTGCAAAAAGTAAACGACTTCGCTGACGCGACGCTGACGTGAAACTCTCAGAAGTAGAAGTCGCTGCTATTCATCGTTTGCAGACGAGACCGGGAAAGATTCCGGGTATCAGCGTGAAGTACACGAAGCAGGTGGTGAAAGACCAGTGGCTTGAAAACCGGTACAAATTGAGAGAAGAACGGTGTCGTGTGACTGTGCTAGAAAACTTGAGCAGTCACAGCACGCAATTGCTTAACGCCGCGATAAAATGGGCAAAACAAATTAGCCTCAGTATGCGTGGCACCGGAACGGAAAGGTCTCTGTGCGCAGGGCAAACTGCAAACGTGCTATCGTTGTATGAAACGCGAACGACTCTCCCGTATAGTGTGCTTGTGGTCAACTATGAACGCTTGCTATTTTATTTAAGATGGATGAAACAATAATGTGTTTCTTTCGAAAAAACTAAATGTTATCGGTACCAGTGATATAAAAAAACATTTAAAATGATTGCATGTAAATATTCGGACCCTAAAAAATAGACCTGCCGGTCTTCAGTTTTTTCCCTGAATTTTCATTATAGTTCGATGCCATGTTACTTATTGAATCGTGGGGCAAAAATAAGGATGACGCCATCGCTTTCACCTGCTATCAGTATTTCTGTTCATATCGCCCAACGCGCAGTGGGGGCGGTATTATGTTATTGTTGAAAAAAGGCATGGAATGTCAATTGCTTCCTGAATTCTGTGTCGCATGTGACAATTGTTACAAAAAGCTCGCGCAGGTAAATATCTATTTTCGGCCTGTTATAGGTCGCCAGGCCCAAAAATGCCAGCTAAGTTTGCGTCTATGAAAAATTCCTACGTTAATCTCTGTTTGGGTAACGGAAGGGCACCTACATATTATTTAGGTCACTCTACATCACAGCAAGCTATGAAGGCAACGATTGTATCAAATTACTTTAATAGTGCTATTACTTCGCCTACCGGAATAACAGAAAAGAGTCTTGCTTTACTAGTTTTTAAGGGTACTTGCTTGGGCCAGTTGGTATATATTCTGGGGCCGCTTGGGCCAGTTGGTATGGTATTGCGCTTGTGTTCGTGTGGTTCAGTCTTCGTCCTGAAAGTGGTGCGCAATAAGTAACAATGAATTTACTAGTTTTGTTCATTTCAAATATCAAGAGTAATTACATCTGTGCAATTTGTTGTCACAGGATATCAACGATCATCATCCGATAATTCTCTTTACTAAAAAAAAATCCGCCAGATCTCACGCACTGTGGGAATCGACGTAATGCGAAGCAGCCAGCAAAGAGCTCCATACATCGCCTTGTTTCTCTTTGAGGAAAATGAAATCATTCATGTCATGACATCTAATTCGCTATATACCACATGTTTGTCATGTATGTATGCCTGTGCAGTCTTTTATATAATGAAACGTAGATTCTGGTATATATAATGCACAACGTGTCATTTATGTACGTCACGCACTCATGTCATGCCATACCAATTTTATTGTCTATCCAGCCAACGAAACAGCCGGAAGCGCACCAAGACAGTGTCATGTAAATCATGCCGTACATGACATGCGTGTTATGATTCACGTGTTAGGACCTGCCATTTATGTTCGTCATACAGTCACGTCACGCAATACCAGTTTTGGTGTATATTAAGCTAGGAAAACGGCCGGGAGTGCACCATGAGTGGGCATGTAAATCATGTACATGAAATGCATGTCATGATTATCATGTCACCACCTACCATTAGTGTTCATCATACAGTCGCGTAGCACAAGACAAATATTGGTGTATGTCAAGCTCGCGAAACGGCCGCAATCAGACCATGAGCTTGGCATGTAAATGATGCCCTGAATGACATGCTTATCATGATTTTCATATTACCATCTGCCATTACTGTTCATACAATCAAGCTAGCGAAATGACCGCGAGCAGGCAATAACGATGGTATGTAAATTGAGCCCTACACGGCATGCATGCCATGATTTTCATGTTACTAGCAGTCATTTATGTTCGTCGTACATTCACGTCATGCAATACCAATTTTGGTGCATATCAAGCTAGCGAAACGGTCGCGAGCGCACCATGAGCATGGCATCTAAATCATGCCCTACACGACATGCATGTCATGATTTTCATGTTACCACCTGTCATTTATGTTCATCATACAGCCACGTCACGAAATACTGATTTTGGAGTACACCAAGCTAGCGAAACGGCTACGAGCGCACCATGAACGTGGCATGTAAATCATGCTGTACATGACATGCATATCATGATTTTCACTTAGCACCTGTGATTTATGCTCTTCATACAGTGACGTAAGCGATACTAAATTTGGCACATGTCCTGATAGCTAAACGGCCGCAAGCGCAATATGAGCGGGGCATGTATGTCATGGCGTACATGACATGCATGTCATGATTTTCATGTTACCACCTGTCATGTTCGCCACACAGAAATGACTCCTACCAATTTGGTGTATATCTAATTAAACGGTCGCGAGCGCCTCGAGACCATGTCACCTAAATCATGCTCTACATGACATGCGTGTCAAGATTTGCACGATAGGACCTGTCACTTATGTTTGTCATACACTCTTGTCACGCCATATTTATTTTGGCATATATCAAGTTAACTAAACGGCCGCAAGAGCACAAAGACCTCGGCATGTAAATTATGCTGTTCATGACATGCATGTCATAATTTTCATGTTATGTCATTTACGTTCGTCATAGAGTCATGTTATGTCATACCAATTTTGGTGCACATCCCATTAACGAAACGGCACGGAGAGCACAAAGTCGTGGGCGGATAGATAGATAGATAGATAGATAGATAGATAGATAGATAGATAGATAGATAGATAGATAGATAGATAGATAGATAGATAGATAGATAGATAGATAGATAGATAGATAGATAGAGTGCTGGGCAGTATCGAAGATACATGTATCTTAGATACTATCTAGGATACTCTTTGGGTATCTTGTATTTGTATCGCGATACGTCTCTCAAAACAAGTATCTGTATCTGTATTTCCGATACATCCGATAATGTATCGTGTATGTTAAGATACAAGATACTGCTATCGCAAAACAACCGTGCGAAACAATAATCGCTGAACAAAACCCTCTCTTCAAGCTGGTACTGGCGCCACTAGGCTATCTGAATAAAACTAAAGGCAGTGATGAAATTTTATCTTTCCGCCAGTGCCCTCCAGTGAGGGCAGAAGATGAGGATTGAAACTTGAGCTAGTTGGTACGGATTCATCATGATATAAGTAGCGCACTGACGGACTAGGACATAGAAAAAAAGGAAGGTGCACATCACGGGCGCCAACTCGCAACTGATTTTATTCGGAAGAACATACTAATATAAAGGTGTAGAACAACACAAAAAAAGGAACAGAAACATATAAACTTTGTAATCATCTGCAGGTTCCGCTTAGGTATTGAAATTCCGCGTCACTTAGCGCGATAGATGGTAGACTGATACATTTTTCTCCTTTCCTTTGAATGTGGAACGCTTCGATGACTTCTCTAGCCATCTGTTGTCTGTGTCTGTGTCGCCCGTGATGTGCACCTTCCTTTTTTTCTCTGTCCTAGTCCGTCAGTGCGCTACTTAAAGCAGAAGATGAGGTTTGCGCGTCCCTATTGGTGGAGCAGAATCACGTGGCAGCGCTCGCGCGGTCTCGACAGAAACAAGCGCGCGGACGTCTACGCCCAGCCCACGTACCTTTTGTTTTCTTGGTTTTAGTTGCGCAAATGCTATGACACTTGCTCTTTACCACTGTCCTGCGCCGCGTACTCCAATGCGTGCGGCGTCTATCACTCAAATTCTGATGTTGCTATAGTGTCGTTATTGAAGATTCTTTTGCGTCTTGCTTCGTAACGAAATCTGATGCGCACAAGGATGGGGTTGCTTTGCGTCTCGTGGCTTTTACATATCAGCGATTTGAATGATCTCGTGGACGTAAGTTTGACTTACATGCAACGAGTTAACGTATATGCAAATAAGGTACTAACAACTTTAGCACCACTGGTACTGATGCTAGATATAATAGAGCAAACGTTTACCTAACAGAATATATATTGGCCTGCCGTATTTTTTCTTCCTGCTGTCTTTATTCAAAGAATTTATGATATCATAATTTGAATGTTAGCACAAGTGCTTTCTTAGCTGTCCTTTTGCGTCCCATACATTACCCAGGTCTCCGTACTGTTTTTTGCGGTCTGGTCACTGTAGTAAGTCTTTCTGTAGCGGGCTACCAAAATAAGATTTCTGCTTCATTCTTTTGACTGTCTGCATTATTTCTACTCCTGTTTACACATTTACACGTTGCCGACGCGATTTTGAAAACAGAAGATATATAATTATGTGGGCGCGCCTTGAGTATACAATACAAAACATTCTGCTTACCGCTTAGTAAAATTGAGTTTTGTTATAACAATAGAAATTATTAGGAGCCATCTCAAAGATGCTAGGAAGGGGGTTCGAGAAACGTTGTTATACCGAATGCTCTGTTTTTCTGATGAGCGTCCTAACGAGCCGTTTGAGGCAATTTTCCATAGGCACCAAATTTTCTGTTGTCTCACCTTTACAGGTGAGTTGACGATACTTCATGCTTAATTGTCATTGCTATTAAGGGCACCGTCTGCATCCTGTTTCTGTACTCATTCAATGTGAATGTTTGATACGGAACCGCCTCTGTAGTTTACTTATATTTGTTTTCCTGGTTTAGCCCTTCCTAAACTTTTTACTCTTAATAATCGCCACGTAATCGGAACTATAAGTGGCAATTGCGCGAATAGCGGCGGTATCCCGCGACGCTTTGTGCAACTATACAATACGCCTGAGAATGTTTCTGGGTTGCACATGTTTTCTCGTTGAAGAAAAATTGTTAAAAGATTGCACTTTAGTGAACATATGAACAAAGAATCCTTTACGCCAGCAGAAAAGTAGAATATGAAAATTCCTTGCAGTTTTACGTCCTCTACTTATACACCAGGCAGCAGGCAGGCCCGTAGCCAGGAATTTTTTTCGGGGGAGACGGGTACTTGCGTGGGGCACTTGCTGCAAACCTTGACAATTTGAGAAAAACAACTATTTTTATTACTTATTTTTGGTAAAAACATCTACTTCACCTAAATTTCGGGGGGGGGGGGAGGGGCTAGGTTTGGCTTACAGAATGATCTACATGGCCTACAGAATGATCTACATGAATCAATGAAACAAAATTGGTCACAGTTAAAAATTTTCAAGCAGACATTTTCGTGCATAGGCGTTCGCTGCTACAATATATGCACTTATAAAAACAAATTTACGAATGTATCGAAGTATCTTAAGATACAATTACCAAGTATCGTATCGGATACAATTATTACGGTAGTATCTTGTATCTGTACCTGCAATACTTCTTGCCTTAGTATCTTGTATTGTATCGCGATACAATGTCAAAGTATCTTTGCCCAGCCCTAGATAGATAGATAGATAGATAGATAGATAGATAGATAGATAGATAGATAGATAGATAGATAGATAGATAGATAGATAGATAGATAGATAGATAGATACGCTCAAAGTCGCAGAAGTTCGCTAAGAAATGCTTCGCATTAAAAAAGTCACAGTTTCACCGCAAGGGCGAAACAATGAATGCGATAGCAAGAAATTGTAGTGCTATACGAAGCGAGGCTGACAGCTAAATGTTTTGTATTCGATTTCGCGTAACTGCAAAACGCTGGTGTAAGAGAATGGGGCCGCTCCAGGGAGAGATGCTCTCCGCATAGTCACTTCGCGTTGAGAAATCAGATATTTATACACCAGATATTTGTATACGCCGCTTGCCAGAACAGCAAGTCTGCTTCAATAAAGAACAAAAACGTAAGCCATCGATGACCTGAATCTGTTAAATAAAATAAAAAAAAGATAAATTTCGTCATAAGTTTGTTGCAAGTAGGAAGTCCACCATTCTAAAAGAATATAAGGTGTACAGAAAACGATTATATCCCGAAATTCTAATGCACTGATCGCACTACATACATACAGAAATAGAACCCAGCGCAGATAGTACCAACGTCTTTTGGAAATAATGGAACTTATTTCTACATCGAAATACATCACATTAAAGTGAACAAAAGCTCACAATCAACGGGAGCAACATATCAGGAGTCTAACGTACAAATAAATTGTTATGCTAAAGCGGTAACGGAGACAAATGAAGAGGAGAACGAAGTGTGCCTCTCTTTGAAGCAACTCGGTGTCGGCGCGGCAACCATTCTCCCCTTTCATCTATTCATTCTAACACACCCCATCGTAGAAATATTCAATGACTACTTGGTAAATGTAAGAAGGAATGTGCTGTTTAGTGAGTTTATTCAATTTTTTTCCTGATCCATATTCATGTTCCATATTTTTATATGCGAAGCATTTCTTAGCGAACCAAAGGTACTTTCAGCGTTTCTATCTACGTATCTATCTATCTGTCTAACTCTCTATCCGCCTACGTCTGGACGCTCTCGTGATCGCCTGCTTAACATGGTGTGACCAAAATTGGTATGGGAGGGTAGAAGGATTCGACGATATGTCTATCTACTCATGACATGAATACCGTGAAAATCCTGTCGCGTACGCCATCACACCCTTTCCTCCAGACAGGTGTGGCACATACCCGTATACTACGTGCCGCGGTGTGTGTGTACGGGCCACTGGTGATTGACAGTTTATACCTACCCAAGAACGGCGACAACATACATTGGCAATTTAAATGCGAGAGCAGTCAGAAAAACCGACATCGGCAGCGTCGACCCGAGAAATGCCAAGGATAAAAATCAGGATCCCAGCAGGAATCGAACCCAAGCATTCAGCGTGGCAGTCGGAGCCACAGAGCCGCAGATCCATTCTGCCACAGAGCCACGCCGGGTCTTGAAATTGCTTGTGAAAAAGACCCTATGCAGGCGTAATGTCCGTGCAACGTCAATTTCTGTTGCAGTGCTGGCTATCTAATTTTATGACAAAGCAATAAACAATACATATGTACTCCTATGATACAAGCGGGTAAACATCAATTATGGTTCCAGTATTGGCTCCGCTTTTATAGCAGTCTACTAAAGGTTACATTTGTATTCCTATGATTCAGCTCGATAAACTTTCTTAAACTGCGCGAGAAGACGAAGACACAAGTAAGAAAAACATTCAGAACACCACGAACGCGTGGTGTTCTGAATGTTTTTCTTACTTGTGTCTTCGTCTTCTCGCGCACTTTAAGAAAGTTTATCGGGATGAACCAAATAGCCTGCCAGAACGTATTACTGAAGTATGATTCAGCAAGCTATATTCAAGCTATATTCAACTTACAAAGAGGGTTCAACTTAAATTGAGGACGACGCAGCGAGCGATGGAAAGGAAAATGATAGGTGTAACCTTAAGAGACAGGAAGAGAGCAGAGTGGGTCAGGGAACAAACGGGGGTTAAGGACATCATAGTTGAAATCAAGAAGAAGAAATGGATATGGGCCGGGCACGTAGCACGTCGGCAGGATAACCGGTGGTCATTAAGGGTAACTGACTGGATTCCAAGAGATGGTAAACGCGTGAGGGGGAGACAGAAAATTAGGTGGGTAGATGAGATTAAGAAGTTTGTAGGTATAACGTGGCAGCAGAAAGCACAGGACCGGGTTGATTGGCGGAACATGGGAGAGGCCTTTGCCCTGCAGTGGGCGTAGACAGGCTGATGATGATGATGATTCAAGCGTTGCACGACCCCGGAGGAATACGCTAACGAAAGTTACGTATGATATTTACATCATCGCACCGTAAAGGGCACTTCGTTTCGATAATACTGACGTCTGTGCTGTAACGAGAGCGCTGACGTTAGGTCAGGCCATAAGTTACCCTTCAAACGCCAATGTAGTCGACGTTCCTGGTAAGCCCACGATGTGCACAACGCTACTACACTTGCAAGAACGCGTCTATCCACCTCATAACGCTTGGCTCAAAGTCGAAAAATGGAGCACAGACAATTACTCGCCGACTGCTTTTCATGAAGCCGATTCCCACAAGGCGTGGGATCTGCCGATTTTTTTTTTTTGAGCTTGTAGTGGAACAAGATGTTCATTCTGTTTTATTGCGATAGCAATTATATGGACAGTCTCGGCTGATTTTTGGCGTCGCCGTCGCCGCCATCATGCACCGTATATTTATGTCTATATATATATATATATATATATATATATATATATATATAAATATATATATATATATATATATCAAAGCCACAAAGAAAAATAATTAAGAAAAACTTTCCGACGCGCGGAATCGAACGGGCGACCTCCCGCTTTCCAGCGCGTGGCGTTAGACGGTTAGGCTACCAACAGCACAGTCTTTCAGCCTGCTAACGGCGAGCTATTTATATACACCACTTACATCAGCATGCTTTCTTAGCACATAGATGGCGCGATGTGCACGCGTGGCGCGCTTTAAAGATCACTAGTAAACATATTTGTAGCGCAAAAAAAATCCAGACGTAGACACAAGTAAGGAACACATACACAGGACGGGCGCTAGTGCCCGTCCTGTGTCCGTCCTGTGTATGTCTTCCTTACTTGTGTCTACGTCTGGTTTTTTTTGCGCTACAAATATGTTTACTAGTGATTCAAACCAACTAGCCAGCATCACCGCCTTGACTGCTTTAAAGATCGTCGCCCCGCTCCTGCAAGCGCCGTTGCTCTTCGCCCTACAGGGCGTGGTCGCCTTCGTGCGCTTATCTCGAGGAAAGAAGGGGGCGGCTGGCGGGGTGGTGGGGGGGAGCGGGGGGTTGTGTGTGTTGTGCTTTCCCCGCGATGTCAGCGCTGAAGTCACAGAGCGTACGAAGGTCACTTCGCTCGCTGCAGCGGCCGCGTTTGCGAAAGGAGCGCGCTGTTCAAAGAGAAATAAGTAACTGGGACAGTTAGTTAGCGCTCGTCTTTTGTGTACCTGTTCGTTCGTTTTGTGCGTCCTGCTTTATGTTTGAGGAGTGCGCTTCCAGTGTCAAGCTGTGACGCATGATAGTTCGCGCTCGTCCTGTGTGCGTTCTTTTCGTGCGCCCTTTGGGCTCGAGCGACGCGCTGGCAACTTCGAGCTGCTTTCCGTTCTTCGCGTTACATTGCAATTTATTGCTGTCGCATTCATTGCTTCGCCGTTGCGGCGAAACTGTGACTTTTTTTCGAAACTTAAAAACACTTCGTCTCTGTTGATGGCATACATATCAGGCCCATTAGATTGTGCTAGATATCCTTCTTTCTTATATTGCTCATATATTTTTCCTCTCTTTGTCGAAAGAATGCACATAGCGAAAATCAGTGTTTTGTCTAAAAAGGGTGACAAAAATGATGTTGGAAACCACAGACGCATGTCTATTCTGCCAGTATGTTCGAGAGGACTGAGAAAATTGTGTAATTCTTTGAAAAGCGCAGCGTGATTTCTCCTACTCACTTTGAGCCCAGAAAACACCAATCTACGGAAATGGCATTAATAGAGCAAAAAGACTTCATTCTATGTCAGTTTCAAAACAAACATGTCGTATACTGAGTATGTTTGTAGACTTCTATAAGCTTTTGATAACATTAAGCATTCTACTTTGTTAGAAAAGTTACGGTGCTATGGAATTCGTGGTCATTCGCTAGACGTAGTTAAATGTTGCCGATAATATCAGAAACAGGTAGCTGAGATAGAGCAAAACTTCTCGGAGCTGAAGCCTTTTATTAAGGGTGTGCCGCAGGGAAGCATCCCTGGACCTCTACTTATTGCCTGCATAAATGACTTAATTCTCATTTATCCCGATGCTAAATACATTCTGTATGCCAAGGCTGTCAGGATCTTTGTTTCGGCTGAATGTAGTATAACACTACAGAAAATAATAAACCGGACTCTTGCGAAACTAAAACTGTGGTTTTGTTTTAATAATTTATACATAAACACACCTAAAACAAGATCGGCACTATTACGACCATCAAATAAGCCTGTAAGCATCAGTTTACTTCTTATATACGGTGATACTTAAATTTAGCTATTAAATCATCTAAAAATTCTTGGAATTACATTTTCAAATGACATACATTGGAATGAACATATTGAGAGTGTGCTGGGACAGTTATCGCACGTTGTGTGCATGACATGCTGCTGTAAAACAGTGTCGCCATATGAAGGAAAGCTTTCAGTTTATAAATCACTTATATATTCAAACCTGACCTATTGTTTTTTTTTTGTACGGGGCTCTACAACTATACTCGGCGGCAACTTTTCTTGACAGCACTGTGGAAGCTACAGAACCGAAGCGCATGCCTACTACAGCGCCAAGGAATAGTACTCAAGTCTATTAGCAATTTTCTCATTGGGCTTGCTGAAATAAATGCTGCTTTATTTATTATGAGACCCAAACAGTTGCCGAAAGTCGTAGGTAAAATACAGTTATTGTTCACTTTCCAAAAGTGCCTTCCTTTCCTTTCCATTCCTTAGACAGTACCGCCTTTCAGCACGCCTGTTTTCCAAGGTAAACATGGCGTCCACGATGTAGTGGTTCAGTGTGCGGCCGCAAACGTGCTGTTTAAGTTCTCCCAGAAGAATATACTCGTAATATGACACTAAAATGTACACTGAACAATCGAAATGTCTCTCCCATTCACATTTTTCGTGTATATGATTTTCTAAACGCGTTAACGATGCGATCAAGCAAAACTGAAATCGGCCTCAAGCTGCCGCACTACTTGCGGAGCAACACGAATGTGCGGAAGCCCCGCCTCCGCAGCCTTCGCTCCACTGTCAAGATAAGTTGTCGCCGAGTATAACACGAATCTACAAAAAGTACACCTGATGCAAAAGAAGTATATCAAAATTCTGTTTAACTTGCCATATGATGCCCATTGTTTCAGCATGCTAGAATGTTACCCGTTCATGACTTCTACACTTTTAAATTAGCTGTAGCGATCAGGCATGAAGTGAAAGAAAATGGCCATTTTTTACACGATCTTTCCCCACCCAGCGAAATGTTACATTGCTTAATACACAAAATAAAGAAATTAGGAAAATAAAAACACCCAGAACCAATTACATACCGTATTTATTCGAATATAAGCCGATGTTTTTTTCGAAAAAACGATGTGCGAAAGTGGGGGGGGGGGGTCGGCTTAGATTCGAGTACAATGATTAGGTTTTTTTTGTTTTCGCTTTGCGAATTTCGGGGGTCGGCTTAGAATCTGGGCCGGCCTAGATTCGAGTAAATACGGTAAAAGATAAGTTACCTTGCTTAGTCCCTACACTATCTAAATATGTCGAAGACGGTATAGATTTCCTACGCTCTACGCAGATCTAATTGCGAGAAATACATATGTTAAATTTTAAAATCATATTTGGCAATTACATTATGTTATTTGTGTTTTTGTTTAAAGCTAAGGTGTCTTCTGTTGCTGATGTTGCTCGCTATTGCAATTGCCAGTACTGAATGTTTTCTACAAAGGTAGCTGTGGGCCTTTGTCAAGCTGCCTCTACCAAGAGTACCTTTTGCCTATAGCACGCCTTCCTCAATGAGCTGACGAAAATGAACGCTATTATTATTATTATTATTATTATTATTATTATTATTATTATTATTATTATTATTATTATTATTATTATTATTATTATTATTGTTACTAGTGGTAGTAGCAGCAGTATTAGTAGTAGTGGTAGTACTTGATGAGCAGTCTACCGTAAACGTTTGGCTCCAATAAATGTCCTCTTGAGAGCTGCAGAATTTCTTTGCAACACGTAACGAAGCACTGATTTCTATGTCAAGGCGTTGCCCGAACCGTTGCCTTCCTGAGCTTTCTGCAGGAGTGAGGGTGCTATATTATATTTCTAAAACTGCTGCCTACCTACCGGGATGGTAGCCGTATCAGCAAATGTTGCCCGCTAATGAGCACCCTTACGAGTAAAGCCCATGCGAATTTGGTTTTTGTATTTGCGCGTATTCGTTAATTAAACGATTATTTACAAAGACGATGCCAGCAGCATTAGTCTAAATGAGGAGCATAAAGAGGAGGTGTAAGAGAGAGGCAGTGCACTCACATCTCATGGCCCAGGGCTCTAGATCCTGGATGGCTCGCAGAAACTGCAGTAATCCGAAGGTGCAGTCAGTAGATATGTCGGCTTGTAGTAGTTTGCGCGTGAATTCGCTGCCCACTGTAGACATGAGCTGCTTGATCATGGCTTGGATGTCGCTGAGAAACTTTGATCTCTTGGGTGTGCGCTTCGTCACTGGTGTCGCTGAAAATGAAGTGGGAATGGCTCCAGTGGACTCTGTGGGCACGATGTCCATGAGGCTTCGGGACGTTGACACTGTTGTTGAATTGGTTTCTGCCTTTTCTTCTGCAGTCGTCGCTTCTTCACTTTCAGTCATCATTGGCTTTGTCGAATTTGCTGTACTCGCCAAAGCGGCAGTCCGCTTTGTCTCTCGGAATGCGTTTTCATTATTGGTTTGCGGCAATTTGGATGTCCTCGGGAAGTTTAAAGGGATTGGTGTTTCCGAAGTTGCGGATGGAGTGACAGACATAAACAGGTGTGATCTTTCAAGTTTCTCTGAAGAAGTAATTGCTTGGGATGTTGTTAATGAACGTGGCATGTTCGTTTGTTCATTTTCTGAGGTATTGAATGGCGTCGAGATGCTTGTAGATGTTGCATTTTTTTCACAAAATGCTGTTACTAACAGGAGCAACAAACTAGTGAGGAGTAGCCTATTCACAATTATTATTTGTCTCTCCATTGTCTCTTAAGCTGTCACTTCAACATGCACGTGAACTAAAGGTGGCCACGAACGTCACAGTCGGCTTGTTGGTGACACATACGCATCCACGCAGATTCAGCAACGCTAGAATAAACCACGTGGCTCACCTGGTTGTCTGTTTCGTCAATACCATCCCAAAGTAACTCCGACTTTGAAGACAGTTTGTGCCGTCGCCTGATATGACTCTTATATGGCTCTGTCTAGATGACGGCGTCGAATTATAGCAAGCGTGAGTACGCAGAATCGCAATAAGCGCTTCTTCGTCCGATATGGCATCACACGTGCTGAAGAATTCCAGCAATTGACGTAGTGTAAAACCGCATTTAAACGCATTCCCAAAAAGCCACTAGTGATCACCAAGCGAAGGTTACAGCTCATTTAAATATTATAGTATTGCTGCAGTTTCAATACGATCGCTAATTTCACAACCAATTCGGGTTTTTCTTCGCCAGGAGAGACCGCAGAGCTGCAAGGGCGAAAGCGAGCACTAGCTAACGACGTGCGTCACTTTAGTTTTTTGTATGTGTCAGTGGTACGTACGCTATCTATTAAGGCAACCGTAGCGTCCCTCTATACCAGCGATTACATCAAGGCATCAAATATCCTGAAGCAAGGCATGTCGTTGGGCTAGTCGTTTCATTGTTTCAAAAAGGTTTTAAACTGTGCGAAGAAGACGAAACGAAAACAGGAACACTCACACAAGCTCAGATACACTGCGCTTGTGTGTGTGTGTATGTGTTCCTGTTTTCGTTTCGTCTTCTTGACGCAGTTTATTGCCTTTTTTGGCACCAAATATATTGCATTCGTTCTGCATGCTCTGTACTTTCTATGGGTAAGGTATTAACGCAACTGGTGGCTTCAACGAAGTTTGATTGAGGTCATATGAACCCTCCGCAGTGGTTTAGTGGTTATGGTGATCGACTGCCGACCCGAAGGTCGCGGGTTCGAATCTAAGCCGCGGTGGCCACATTTATATGGAGGCGAAATGCTAGAGGCCCGTCCACTTTGATTTAGGTGCACGCTAAAGTACCTCAGGTGATCGAAATTTCCGGAGCCATTGATTACGGCGTCTCACAAGATCATATCGGGGTTTTGGGACGTAGAACCCCAAAAATTAGTATATCTGGTCAAATGTGCACCATATTCAAACAATGAGCCGCAGACAGGGCACCAAATCACTGCCACCTTACCCCTATACTACTACTTTAATGATGCATTGAGGTGCATTTTTCGACGCATAAACAGGTTTCACATTTTGTTGACACACCCTTGATATGATACCTCCAGAGTGGGCTCTTGAGCAAAGAAAGTGATAGCTCCGAGAACCGAGTTTACCAACCCCTCTTATGAAACGTGTAACAGTGATAACCACTTTCACGAGTAACCGTAAAGAAAACAGCGCCTGATGATTGGCTTTCATTGCACAGCGGCTCATGTGGCTGCGAACCAATTTTTGCGCAGGGTAGTGTTGTTAGCAAAAGTGATGACAAGGTTACCCGCGAAATAACAGAAGCGAACAAGATATCAATACTGGGTGCGTAAGCACTCCATCAGTGCATCTGTGTGATAAAGAGTTATCCTTTCTAGGAAAGTGATGTGCGAATGTGTGATGGTGAGTGGCAGCAGTGTACGCGCGTACGGTGGGAAATAAACTTTTGCTGGTAGTTAGCGCTCGTTTGTCGTCTCGTGTCTTGTTTTGTGTCTGTGTTGTTGGTGCTACAAATTGTTAGTGATGAATATTTGAGTTTTTGTTGCCTGAATAAATACACAAGCGTTGAATATTTCACACCTTTTTTTTTTTCGTAGGCTCTGGACGTAAAGGGCGCCTTTGACAATGTGAGCCATGAAGCCATTCTCCGCAACCTAAAAGATATTGGCTGCGGCGCCAAGCAATATGCCTGCATGCTCCTTTTCTTTACCAACCGCACGGCCATGGTGGGGATTGCCAACATCCAGGGCAAACCTTTTCACCTACCTAACAGAGGTACGCCGCAAGGCTCGGTGGTCTAACCACTTTTTTCAACGTGGCCCTCCTCAAGATTCCCCGTCTCCTAGACGCTGTCCTTACGTTATAGGCAGATGATATCACTGTGTGGACAAGAGGCGCACGCACGGGGAACAGGAGGACCGCCTTCAGGAGGCGGTTAACATATTCAACGATACCTCAAGACCTTGGGCTTCAATCTGTGCCTGAAAAATCCGAACTGTTAGTACTTAGGGCACGTACCCGGGGAAAACCGCCGAGCTACGACGCACTGGACTCACAAGTTTTTCTACAAGGCATCCCGATACCGCAAGTTGACTCGCTGCGAGTCCTTGGACTCCATGTGCATAAGGACGGGCCTGGTTCCGCTCCACTACCCCGGCTATGGAACACCATGACACAGCTCACCCACCTAATCCGACGGGTGGCCAACCGCCGCAGTGGCTTCAAAGAACACGACACCTTGAGAATGGCACAAGACATCCTTTACAGCCGCATAACGTACAGAACTCCTTACATCAACCTGAAGACAGCAGAGAAACAAAAACTAGATCTGCTACTAGCACACGAAGCTTGCCCTAGGACTGCCACCAACCACCTCAATTGACCGATTGCTTCGCATGGGAGTTCACAATACATCGGATGAACTCGACGAAGCATTCCTCATTAACCAGGCCGAGAGACTCAAGTTCTCACTCACAGGCCGAGCAGTCTTCCGACGCACAGGATACGTAACCATCCTAGAACCCGACGACGAACGTAAGTGAAAGATACCTTCGCAGCTCCGAGAATGCCTGGAAGTTCAGCGGATGTATCCCTCGCAACATGCATCCTCAACATCACCGAGGAAGGCGGCTCGCCAGGGCGCGGTCAGGAACAAGCACCATAATTACCCGCACGCGTGATACATGGACGCAGCCAAGCATGCGGGACGTAACGCCTTTGCAATTAGCGTCGCACCTTCATCTTGTAATGCCTTGCCAGGTATGACACGGACCGAGAATTGCGCAACACAGGGAGATGCGCAATTCCCTCTGTTGTGCATCTCCCTGTGTTGTCTCGTTTTTCAGGGGTGAAGCTCCTTAGGGCCCAGCCTTGTCGGCGTCCGTCACGCTCCGTTCTATGTTTAACAAAAACAGACGACATGCTTTCTCTCACGTCATTTTCTAGAAGCTTCTTAAACCTTCATGTAAGGTAGAGCACTTGGGCATGGTCATGAGCTCAGAACAACTCTACTGTAACAGAATAAGAAAAATAAAGAACAAAAAAGAAAAAAAACAGCAGTACTAATTTCGCAGAAAGACGTCTGCATCGATTCACTTGCGCTAACTGCATGTCACCGGGTTGTACCTGAAGGATGGCCAGTTAATTGCGCCATGCATCTCCTGCCGGGAAATTCTACAAGGGAAAACATTTTTATCTGTGTTCTTGAAAAATCACGTAATTGAGAATTAAAAAAAAAACGTATTAGTCACCGCTCTCGGGGCAGCATGAGTAAATAACGGGCGCCGAACCCACATCAGTACATTTTTTTTGCTCACAAAGCCTTGTTTCGCAATTGCACTGACGTCCACTGGACGTATAGATAATGTAAAGCGCACACGTGTAAGATGTCGAAAACTCGTCCTGTTTCCACTGCTGACGGTTACGCTTGCTTCACCCGCTCTCTGTTTCATTATTTAACTGGCGTTTTCACGTTGAGCCACGCCACCAAATGAGAAAGCAGACGAAAATTTTAGCGCGATAGTGTGAAAAAGCTCGTTTCGCAGAAATTCCGACGTCGACGTCGGCAGCGTTGGCTGTGAGCCAAAAATCGCGATTGATGCAATTAAAAAAAATCGAGGGTATGAACCAGAATAGAACCGAGGCCTTCAGCGTGGCAGTCAGGTGTTCTACCACAGAGACACGCCATTGCTTGAAAATGCTTCGGAAAATAACCCTACACAGGCATTAATTAGTCTCAATAAAAATGTAATTGAGTTAAACCTTGGTATAACAAAGTCGGTAAAATCGGCAATTTACTGCGTTATATCGAAACTTCGTTGAATTGAAATTCGACCTTTTGAGCAAAGTATTTCACGAAAAGCTTCTTTTTTTTTTTCACGGGAAATAGCGGGAAATATTTGAACAATGCCGCAGTACAAAAGCTAATTTCAGTAACGCAAAAATAAAATCACAATTTCTTGAAGCTGAGAATTGGCCACCGCGGCTTCATGCTGTGCCGGTGAAAAAGACCTCATCACAGCTGCAGGTCCAACACGCTGTGGTAATATCGGATAAAATTCACAAAAGTCACGCGCAGCCCAACCATATGACCACTGGCCCCAAGAGAAGTTTCAATTTATCGCCTCGGTCTTCCTTTGTGGCAGCACTGAAACTTCGTTACATTGAAATCACGGATAACACGATTCGTTATATTGCGGTTCAAAATACATGGTGTGCTGTGGACGTGAAGTTGTGAAAAGCGAAGTATACTTCGTTACATTGAAGCTCGTTATGTCGAGGTTTAACCGTACTGCGTGTCAGAAGCGTAGAATCGCACCAGACGTTACACCATGCGAATTGCGCAACGAGTTGGGAGGTTTAAAAACCCACCCACTACAAAGCGCCCAGGCGTAATTGATTATCATCATCAGCCACAGCATCAACAAAAGTGTGCAGCAGGGTAAGTTCGCGCATTGCCTTGCAGACACGTAGTGGATGCTTCGCTTATACACAACATGAAATATGGCGCAGTGGGCACATCGCAACTGTACGCGCACTAGGCATTCTACGAGAGCTTAAAACGGACAACCTGCAGTTTTTAGTAGAGGGCGTGTTTTAGTGCGGACAAATTTATCGCTGTGTGGCTAGCGATTATCATCCTTCGAAAGTCACTACGAAACAGCGTTTGAATAATGGTGGTGCTGCAGCTTACGCAATATTATGGCGAAAAAAAGAGAGGGTGACCTAAATTTTAGGTCTGGCGGTCCCGTGCCCCCAATTCCTTACAGGGTCAGTGTCCTAGCAAGCGAATAGGAACTACGTTTTGCCGAACACCGGGTCGGAAACCTATTCTGCCACAAGGCACCCAGTGGCAGCCATTATCTGCTGCGGGGGATGCTCGACTATTTCACCACGGCTGTGGTGGGTTAAGGTGAGTCTAGAGACCTTCACAGATCTTTATCGCTCACCTTTCGAAAGATAAATTCATAAACTATACTGAACGCCAGATTGGTGTACTTTTCTATACATTAGAAACACTGGAGGGTTTTCTGTCGATACTGGACATCGAACCCGGTACCTCCCCCGCTGGAAGAGGATGCTCTGCCATTCGCCACCGCTGCGTTACTGGAAAAAAGAATAGAAAATAGAAAGAGAAAACGATATGGCTCATGAGTAAAAAAGTTACAGAGGATCCCTAAACATATTCTTATGAGACAAGAAAACGAAGGCATTTCTTTTGGCTGGATTGTTCTTGCGGAGCGGGGCTACAAAGTGGTGTTGCCAAGTTGTGTTGAAGGCTAGCTGATATGGCTGACGAGGGCGCGCTATCTTTGTAGATGCTACGTCGGTGGCCACGTGTTGCAGCAGTCTGCGCGCTGACACAGTGTGCCGACTATTGGTATGTGTAATGCTTTATTCCTATGTGCTTTCCTTCTCCGCTTCGAGTTAGGGCTTCCCTTTCTGCTGTAGGAATTCCCCCTCCAACGCAGTGGCTGCAGCTATTTGCTGCGGTGGTTCCCGCCCGTGCTTGCGTCGCCGATGATGTATATTTGACATTGAATAGAACAGAATGATAACGGACGGAATAGTTTCACGTCACAGAGCCACTGCTCAGCGCGAAGGGCGGAGGTGGGGGGAGGCTTAGTCTTATCAGGACTAGCCTCCCCCCACCTTAGATTTAGGTGCACGTTAAAGACCCCAGGTGGTCGAAACTTCCGGAGCCCTCCACTACGGCGTCTCTCATAATTATAGCGTGGCTTTGGGACGGAAAGCTCCAGCAATTATGAGGTTACCCTAATAATTACCGGCACCAGGTCCCCCTAAGCAGGTCCCCCTAAGACATTACCGACAGCTGGTCCCCCTAAGCGCCTCTCCGTTCAAGATCGCGGCAGATAGCGCGTTTTGTGCATCGAAGTACTTCGGCGTTTGCGCTTTCTGTTGACACGCACTTGCAAGTAGACATGTGCGCCGGACCCAAAATCACCGGCGGCGGCGCGCCAGTGTTTCCATCTCCGGCGGCGGCGCGTGAACGGCGTGGGGTTCATTGGACCTGCGGCGGCGCGGCGCGGTGAGGGGGGGAAGGGGAGGTCGAAGCACTGGATGCGATAAGTACACGCCGTAATGTTACATGAACGAGGGCTAGCAGCTAACTCTTTTTGCTCCGATCTCACTTAACTCTACAAAACACTGGTGTATGGCAATACGGCCGCTCCCGGGAGAGAAGCGGTTTTCGGTCAGTTTGTCGTATCAGTGGTCCGAGCGAGAAGCAGTGAGATTACAGCGCTCACAGCGCGTAGAAGGTATACAAGCCGTTCGTTGGGGGATGTCTGCCGAAATAGCGCGCGTGCCAGCGCTCTCGACGGCGCCCTTATAGTCAAAGTTCATAGATGCTGCTCGAATTACGCAGTCCCTCTCCTCAGGCATCCCTTCTGCTCCTTCGCCCAACAAATGACGGGCGGGGCGTTTTCTTCTGCTTGAGGAGCAATCCATGGCAGGCCTCGCACGCGGGTTGATGTTATTCCGTGTGACGGAGATGGCCAGCTTGTTTCATCTCTGCTTTAGCCATTTTCCTTGCCAACAATCGCGAGGTTTTAATCGCGGGTAGAACATACAATGCGCCGAGCGATGTTTTCGATTTAGAGTTTATATGGAACATGACGGCGACGGTGAAAACAGGTCCTGAGTGTCCATACAATTGCTAATGTAATAAAAATACACAAAAAACCATCGAAGCGGCCTCGCCTTTTCCTGGAAAGCTGCATTGTCTTTGCTGTAAAGAGTTCGTCCGTTGGAAGAATCACATAATCCGGCGCCTTTTCCATTGGTTTCGTCATCACCTTCAAAACCCTTCTTACAGGGACATCTCCTCGCCACTTATTTCTTCGTAAAGGTCGCGTACAATATCAGCACTGAGCGTTGAACCTGTCATGATTTCGCGCTTATCGGCTGCAGGCAGTTATCTCTGCATGCGCGGTTGCAAAGGCACAAAATGGAGCGAAATCATTTAGGTAGGACACCACCTTCAAAAACTCATTTTTCTTTAATGATTCTTTTATTTCACATTTCAAGCTCCTTGTCTATTCAAGAATATTTAGCAAAAAGAATTATGTAGTTATCTTGAGCCGTTCGAAAGTTATTACCATTTTTCCAACCCCTCTTAGACGCATTCGAAACCGAAACTGAAGGTTTCTGATTCCACAACACCTGCCATGTCGTCATAAATGTTTTTCCTTATACACATTACGTAATGCTATGTTGTCTAAGTACATTTTTAAAGCTTGTGGGGCATGGTGTTTAAGATTTATTTAAAAATTTCCACTACACGGCTTCGGCACTCTCTTGTTCAAGTTGCGCGCGTTTTCGCTCGACTGTCAGTGCTTTTTCGTACGCCACTTCGAGCTCTTGGACTTAGTTCTTGCCTTTCATGGAATACGTTATAGTACTCCATAAAATATGGCAAAGTACAGGACGAAAAAGAAGCATCAGTGCAAGCTATGAAATTAATATACCAAGCGTGGAGCTGCTGTGACGCACGTAGCTGAGAGTCGGCTGGATACTCAAAACGAGCTAAAAAAATTATATGTGTTGCAGCTCGCTCAAAAGCAGAATGCGCCGCTTCAGAAGAGGTCCCCAGCTGTGAACCTAGAGAATTTCAGCCATATTGACAGTTTCTTTATTATATAGACATTCAGTTCAAATCATTAAAGCCATTTTTCTCAAAACATCATTTTTTGCATCCTACACTTACGCTAACAGTGATAACTTTCATTCTGATAAATATTTTCACATAAAATTTTGCGTACTATTTCTTTATATGTTGAGCTCTGCATTCGAGCAGAAATATTGAAAACTGGCAGTAACCTTTTGTACTATGGCCAATTTTGTGTAAAACAAAGGTGTCAAATATAAGCTTTTTCAGTCTTTTTACGATAACGCGCCTTAGCTTAGAGATGGATTGATCGTGGAGGTTAGATGCACAGGATTGTGTCCTCACTACGTACCTGCCAAGTTGAGCTTCAATCGCACCAACCATTTTGTAGTTATGACTGTTGGCGCAACATGCATAGTTTGGCACATTTTGATTTTGGTAAATTTTGTCTTTTACATTTTTAGCAGTTTCATCATTCTAAAGTTTAAATTAACACAAGCCCTACAAGCCAAAATTATAATTATACCTTTTGGACTGAACTGAAAAATTTTTTTCTCGAAGGTGGTGACCTACCTTAACCGCGCACGATAGTCGTGCGAGATAAGCAAGAGCGGTTGGGCGGCTACATGGCAAAGCAGTATGGGAGACAATTCACAACTGTTATTTCTCGTATATGAACCGTCGAGAGTATGTACCCTGATGATGTCACGTGAATCACTGTTTTGGTATCACGAAGTGCACCAAAAGACAGGAAACGGCAAGAGAGGATAACGCGCTCGTTGTTTTTGTTTTTTGTTGTATTTTCAGAGGCTGTTAGGGGCTCTTTATAAAAACAGGGCGTGCAAACACGGACACAGCAGAGTAGTCAAGACACCAGGAACGCCGCTAACAACTAAAAAATCACACAGCAGCGGAACCGAAGGTAGCCACAAATATTTATCTTCGCATTCCCACGTATACAGAGGCCATACCTATCAATTAAGTGCGAGTAGTGGTCTACGCGGGAGATAGCTGTTCACTCTCTCTACTTTTCTCTTATGTCCGCGTTTCCACGTCATGTCTTCTTAACATGAATACCTACCAACTAGCTGAGCTATATTCCAAGTTTGCCAATATCTTTACTTCTGTATTTATTTATCGATTTACTCGAGTAAGAACGAAAGAAAAAAATTACACCATCTCCCGCTAAAGGGGACCATGAGGCGATGCGAAGCCGGAGCACTTGCACGATCGCGTTCTGTTGGCGTTCGTTGGGCATGCTACCGACCTCGCGTCGTGGAACGCGAAGAGGGACGCTACGCGCGTCGTATCTTCCATCTAGCCTGGCCGTTAATTCTGACAGGGCGAGCGGGGAACGCGGTCGAGAGGCGGGCGAGAGGGCGGCAGCGTAGGAGAGGAGAGAGAAGGGGAGGGGACGCGCATGGGGGGGAGGTGATTCTTAAAAGGAAGAAGGAAATGAAAATGGAAATTGGGTGTGGAGTGCACGATAACTGTCTCTCAAGTGAGGACACCTCAACCGATACACTCACGGGGGATTGGGGATTAAAGGGACAGTGAGAGTGAAAAGAGTATGGTAAAAGAAGAAAAAGAAAGGTATGAGTGAAAAAAAAAACAGTGAGGGGGTGGGGGGGCAGGAGAACGGGCGTCCGAGTCACCGTGGTGAGCGGCTAGAAAATTCGTTCGACTAGGCCGGCATCCTCGAGAAAAGCTAGTAGGGCTGCAAGGGCTGATCGGCGACGGTGTACGTGGCCGGTGGGATGGAGCAAGTCCTGTAGGGTCGCACACGGCAGTCCGACGAGGCGGTACTTCATGGCGAGCCGCTTCCGCGCAGTGTTGAGAGACGGACAGTCAAACAATAGGTGGCACAGGGTTTCGATCGCGCCGCAATCGGTGCAGTTCGGTGCAGCGGCGCCGCGAAGACGATGCCTGCGTTCCGCGGGCCACACAGAACCGGTCCTCAGGGCAAGAAGAAGCGCGCGCTCGCGGCGAGTGAAACCAGTGGCTGGGATGGGAGGAGGGGGGTGTCCGGAGGCGACCCGTGCGTCAGGATGCTCGCGCACCAGCTCCCGGCGAAGGTTGTTGCGTGCCGAGTCGAACGAGCTGGCGTAATCCGTCAGCGAAGTCTCGGCGGAGTGTGCTCGTTTTGCGAGTTCGTCTGCAGCCTCGTTGCCCGCGATGCCGACGTGTGAAGGGAGCCACTGAAGGACCACATCACAGCCTCGTTCCTGGAGGGCCAGCAGGCTGAGAGCGCCACGCTGAGCAAGAAGGGGGCCTCGTTCCTCCCTCGCGAGCTGGCGGAGTGCAGGTTTCGAGTCGCAGAAGATTGCTGCGCTCGTGACGGCCGGCGAATTGCGCAGGAGGTCTGCAGCCAGCTGGAGCCCGACTAGCTCAGCTGTTGTTGAGGATGCACAGTATCGCAAGCGGCACTGTCGTTCCGAGCTGAGCTGAGGGGCTATGCAGGCGGCCGCGGCTGAGCGATCCTGCAGGACGGACCCATCGGTGAACACCTGCGTCCTCCCGGCCAGGTCCTCATACATCCGCGCCGCGGCCTCCTGAGCAATGGCACTGATGGGGGTGTGGCGTTTGGATCGAATGCCCGGCAGGTGCAAGTTCACTCGAAGGGGCACTCGACGGTGAGGGGGTGGCCAGCGCGAAAGGCGTGCGGGGTCGTCAGCCACAACACCGTCGTACACGTCGATAAGTTGGCCGACACGTGAGTTTGGCACAGCACGTAACCGCGAGAGGAGGGGACCTGCATCAGGCGCTCGGTGGAGACGCTGCAAGTGGCACAATGCGCGCAGGTCCGCCGTGAGCGACGCAGGCCACGCACGAGCCTCCGCGAGGGTCTCGGCCACACGAGAGCCACGAGGCATTCCGTGACACATGCGGATGACTCGGCGGTGGTCCTGGTCAATCAGTCGCCACTGTGGCGCCTGGAGTTTGCAGATCGGCAGTGCGTAGTGGATGGCAGACAGAGCCATCGCCTCGTAGATGGTGCAGGCGAAGGCAGCGGGGCAGCCGTTGCCGCCTGCGAGTAGTTGGCGCACGGCCGATTCCACGCGACGCGTCGTCTGTCGTACACGTCGCACCGCCGGGAACCATCGGAGGCGATTGTCTATCGTCAGGCCGAGGTAGCGGACGTTGCTACTCCAAACAATTGGTGCACCATCCAGCTGAAGGCACGGAAGACGTCGTCGGGCTTCAGCACGAGGGTGGACGACGAGGGCCTCGGTTTTCGGCGCCGAGATCGCGAGTCCGATGTTTCTCACGAAGGCGGCCACACATTGGAGGGCCTCCTGCATGCAAGCGCGCACCACCGAGCACTTTCGGGTCGGACCACGCACATACAATGCGACGTCATCAGCGTACACCACTGCGCGAACAGGGAACACAGCCGTTTCTGGTAGGCACTTGACGAGCGGCGCGAGCACCAGATTAAACAAAAACGGGCTGAGGACGCTGCCTTGTGGGACGCCACAGCTGACAGATCGCGGCGCACTTGTCGCCCCGCCCACGCGCACAGTAAACGTTCGGTCAGTGAGGAAGGCCTGAACGTAGTTCAAGAGTTTGCCCTCAACACCTAGCGCGCGCACAGCACTGATGATAGACGAGTGGGGGAGCGAGTCGAATGCCGACTTTATGTCAAGGAGGAGTAGGATGGCCATTTCTCCATCGTGAAGGGCCTGCTCGAGGGTGCTCACGACTGCAGCAATGCAGTCGATGGGCTCGAGGTCATCGCGGCGTTGCGCAGGAGAGAATTTCGGCATGTCTAGCCCGCGTTTCAGAGGAAGAGTGGAAAGGGGGAGGGGAGAGGGGTATGGGAGAAGGGGGAGAGGGAGAGTGGAAGGAGGGAATATTGAGAGGGGAAGGGGAGATGAAAATGGAGAGGGGAAAGGGAGAGGGAAAGCGGAGAGGGGAAGGGGAGAGGGTGAGTGGAGAGGAGGTGTGTGGAGAGGGTATGCGCATGCGCAGTAAGGGTGGTCACGCCGCACACCACCACCACCGGATTGAGCTCGGCCTTAAGATACTTCGCATCTAAAAGTGTCCTAACGCACCGAGATATATATATATATTACTTATCTATTTCATTCATGCACAGCGTACTAGGTCCAAGACTCCAAGAATATGCTATCCAGCGAGCTGGGTCGTCGCCCTTTAAGGCTACAGGACGCGGCAGCGTTAAGGTCAAGCAATACTCGTGATATTTCTCGAGAAGAAAAATATACTACAACTTCTGGGGAGCTATTCTCGATGCGTTCATCCAAAGTAGATGTCCACAGTCGATTTCGGCAGAGCGCATTCACTGATTCGAAAAAGCGGTCAGCCGTGATGTCACCTCGCTCTTGACCACGTCGCCGCACCGAACCCGCCAGCACATTCCTAGCGTAAGAAGAGAGTGGACGAAATGCACAGAAACAGGAACTTTTCAAGTCTGAATTTGCATATGAATGTGTCCCGATGTTGGAGAACGATGCAGAGAATGCGTACCGGCCTTACAGCTGCGTTAGACGAGCGGCCGCATTAAACCTAAATCGATGGCTTACACCATCAAAAGACATGTGCACCGAGAATCGGATCTTTGAGGGCTGCGTTCGTTGCATTGAAGCGCATTTCGTTCCTATCATTTGTGTCGAGAGCGTTTGAAAGCTTCGTGATGTCATGATGGAGCTGCACAGCCCGAACCGGAAACAGGGGGCGCGCTTCTCGCCGAGCTCCCGCTATTCAGCGGCCGCTGAAATGGACAGTTCATTATATGGACACATCGAGAAGCGCTCCTCCGGCGAAGTGCTGTATTTTATTTCCAGATTCCCCATTCGAATTAAAAGAAAAGACTAACGGCGGCGCGCCGAAATTATTGCGCGGCGGCGGCGGCGGCGTGATCTCTCTTTGGACTCCGGCGGCGGCGCGAACGGCGTGACGGAAAGCAGGCGGCGGCGGCGGCGCGGCGCGGCGCGGCGGCGCACACCTCTACTTGCAAGTCGACTTTATGTCGCACAGTTTCATTAACAACGATGAAACTTTATTGTTACATCTCACTAAACATTCACGTCGTGTAACGTTATTTCTTAATTCCAGCTTAGATTGCCGTCATGTTGCTAACAGCAGCTTTCGCTCGCCTGAGGCAACAGAAGCATGCGAGTTTCCACGGGTATTATATTAACAAAGATAATAAACTAGCAGTCCTTTCTCGCTTGTGCTTCCATCCCCAGAAGTGGTTTTTTTGGGTGTGTGCGAGGCCCCTTATTGTGATCAAACTTCTTTGCCTATCCGGGATGTCAGTTAGTTAAATGCTGCCCTCCTTCCACCCACCCACTCCCCCTCCCCCCCCCCACATAGAAAGGGGGCAGACAAAAAACACAGACAACTTATTTCTCTCAGAAACGCCCGCAATAACAACGTTCACTTTAAGCCGAACGATGGTATGACTTCGCTCGATGTGGTCAAAGATGCCCAACGTTTCCTCGAAGAAACAGCTACCCATATCCATTGGAGGCTTGCAGTAGTTGAAGACGCTTTGCGCTTGTCTCTCGAAAACTTACTCGAATAGCAACTGTGAATAAACTATGACTCGACGAACTGAAAGATCCTTCACGCAGAGACAACCTAATTTTTCATGGTATTGAAAACAACGTCTGTCAAGCTTGGGCACAATGTGAAAAAAAAAAAAAATCGGGAGCCCTTTCTTTATGGGGAAAATGGGGGCAAGCGAAGCTTGGCGTGGGCGTGCGTGACCTACTACTGGGTGATTCCACGAGAGATCGAACATCATGGCCGGTCGATGTTTTTGTTTTGTCTGTTTTTGTATGGTTATGCGTGTATATTTGAAGTGCACGGAACCGAAGATTTTATTCCCAAAAAACGATCACAGCGCCCCAAACAGATATTTGAATGTGGCGGCGCGGGCGTCTCGCTATTGCTTACTGCAACATTTCCCAATTTCGCAGGCGAGATTAATGCGCACTATAAACTTTGTTTCGATAAATTTTGCTGCTGGTTTTAACACGCATCACTGTGAATTACATCCATGATTTCCTTATGCTGTCCACACAAAAAAAAAATCTGAAAAAAATAGCCAACTCGGCCTATAAATAAAGTTTTCCTTCTTTGATGCGTCTTGGCGCGTTTCCTATTTTGCACAGAAACTTGAAAAAATGACAGAGAACTAAGTCTTGACAATATAGCTGCAAAAGATTGTCTTCCTATAAGCAGTATGAAAGAAGAAAAAAATAGTTAAAGAATGAGATTTTTCAAAAAAAGCTAATTAAAAAATAAAATAAACAAAAACTGCGGTCCCAATTTTAACCAGAATTTCCCATCGAAGTCCGCCTATGTCAATCAAAGCATGGTTTTAATATTATCTGTCCTCCTTTACCTTGTTCACAAATTATAAGGGGCCAAAGTGGCGCTTGCTGAGTGCGCTGGCTTCAGTGCTGCGATGACTTCTTGCGGCTCCTGAACACTTACGTTAGCAGGAAACGGCTGACACATCTTAAGGAAGGTTACGTGCGTTTTCTATTGTGGCAAGAACAGAGAACGTGCTTTCTGCATTGAGTTCTTGGATGCAAGACAGAACTCGAGACTTCTTGTGGCGCTCGAACAAATTCATTGGGTGTTCTTTGCAGTTACTACTAAAAAAAGTCACAGTTTCGCCGCAACGGCGAAGCAGTGAATGCGATAGCAATAAATTGGAATGTAACGCGAAGAACGGAAAGCAGCTCGAAATTGCCAGGGCGTCGCTCGAGCCCAAAGGACGCACGAAAAGAACGCACACAGGACGAGCGCGAACTATCATGCGTCACAGTTCGACACTTGAAGCGCACTGCTCAAACATAAAGCAGAACGTACGAAACGAACGAACAGGTACACACAGGACGAGCGCGAACTAACTGTCAGAGTTGTTACTTATTTCTGTTTGAACAGCGCGCTCCTTTCGCAAACGCGGCCGCTGCAGCGAGCAAAGCGACCTTTGTACTCTCTGTGACTTCAGTGCCGACATCGCGGGGAAAGCACAAGACATACAACCGTCCGCTCCACCCCCCACTCCGGTGGCCCCCTTCTTTCCTCGAGATAAGCGCACGAAGGCGACCACGCCCTGTAGGGCGAAGAGCAACGGCGTTCGCAGGAGCGGGGCGACGATCTTTACAGCGCGCAACGCGCGCACAACGGGCCATCTATGTGGTGACCTGGAAAGCATGCTGAAAGAAATGGTGTATATAAATAGCTCGCCGTTAGCAGGCTGATAGACGGTACTGTTGGCGGCGTAACCGTCTAACGCCGCGCGTTGGAAAGCGAGAGGTTGCCCGTTCGATTCCGCGCGTCGAAAGTTTTTCTGAATTATTTTTCTTTGTGGCTTATATATATATATATATATATATATATATATATATATATATATATATATAGGCATATACGGTGCATGGCGACGGCAAAAATCAGCCGAGACTGTCCATATAATTGCTATCGCAATAAAAGGTTTAAGCGCCGTCAGCTGGCTGGTGGCAGTTTTCGCAACGGACAGCACATAAGGGTGTTTCAGCTAAAAACACCAAGTTATAAAAAAATAAACGTAGGCGACATGCATCTCAAATTGGTGCAGTATTGTTCTTGGAGATATACAGCACGTCAGAATACTTTTTCCAATCCGCCAAGCTCGGTAATGAACAAAGATTGCTTAATCAACGTTTTAAATAATATCTCTAGCGAAAATATCTCCGATACAAAAGTTGCAGTGCTTGTTCAGAAACATCCAATTTTTTTAACGATGCTGAGATAATTCTCCTGCTTAATTTTTTTACAGCCTTTCTTTAAAGCGTGAGAATTTAAAAAAATACCATGTGACTGCCGCCTCACGCGCGGCGCTTTTAGTGCCCTCAAATCTAAGGTGACCGAATTATCAAAGGCTGCTCCGCGCACAGAGGTCGATTGAACGGGCTGTCGGTGACTGTGGCATGGAAGTTAAGGGAAAAAAGGGGCGTACCGGTCTAAGAAAAAACAAATTCCTAAATGCCTCATACGAGACTGTAAACAGCGTATGGTGCAGCGTAGGATTTTTTTCTTTTCTTTTTGTTTCGCACCAATGAAGAAACACGTTGGAGAGGGGCGAAGGAGACATTGTGGTGAAGGACGGAGATAAAGACTCACTCGCACGTGGCGGCTGCTTTTTCGTCGAAGGAGGAGGAATAAACGTTTATTGAACGAAACGGTATCACGGTGCCAGTCCCGCTTCTACACTAGGTGGGAGGCCTCCTCATTCCAGGAACCCTCTGGCCTTCGCTGCCCCCTTGGCCCTGGCGACAAGACGTCGTTGTTGGTCCAGGTCCTCTGAGGCGAGCTTGGCCTCCCACGTTTCGAGAAGGTCCGCGTTTTCTTGACCGGCGTTACAGGCATTCGGCGAAGGCGTTGTGTTTGTCTGCATATTGTACGTGCACGCGAGGATCATGTGGGCCAAGGTGTCAGGCACGCCGCAAATTGGGCAGAGGTAGTCGTGCAACGTTGGGTACGCTCTGTGCACCAGTATAGGCACCGGGCGGCCGTCGTAAGGCGCCAGCTACGCCTCTACCGAAAGGCGCCCCAAGCGGCGGCAGGGACAGCACTGGCATGTGAAGCAGACGACGCGGAGCAGGCTCTGCTACTTTCGGCACGTATTCGAAGAGAAGCGCGGCGTTTCTTTTTGAGCAATTCGAAGCTGTATGCTGTTGCGTTTGTTGCCGAGAGGCAAAGAGAAGCGACAGCAACAGTGCTCTTTTGAAAAATGCACGAAGCGTTCGACTCTCGGACATGTGTTCAGACAACGGGGCCCGTCGTTGGGCTTCAGGCAGACTCCCGCGCAGTCATTTGCGGTCGTGGACGCATTTAATGGCCGCCAAGTCATCTAGAAAGAATGACACGGTGTCCGTCTCATGTCCACACCGATGAGCGCTGTCGGAACATCAAACGAGTCAGCTTCTTTGCGTGGTGCTGTGCTTGTAGGCGTTTGTTTTCGTTCGAAGACGGACCAGAGGGGGCACGATGCCTCCTCCCTTTCGGGACTGCAAATGAGGCAGGCCCGATTGGCGACACGATGTAAAATAAGCATCTTTGCATTTTAACTGATGAACTCGCTGTTCCTCATTATTGTCTGGAGGGCCCCTGGTGCGAAGGCGAGTCCTGACAGCGCAAGTGCACCCATGGCGCTGCCAGTTTTTTTGCGCTGCAGTTTCAAAGACTTCACCAGCTGGCGTACGCGTTTTGGTGCGTCTGCTCTAGAGAAGGGTCTCCGCTTGCACAAAGCAGGTCACGTGCACGACATCACGGAATATAAAGGCGACAACGAGTGCAAGTAGCGCTGCAAGTGGGCCCCGCAGACGAAGCTTCGATAAGCTACGATGTGGAGCTAGATGTAAGTAGCACCATTTATATTTTTTAAATGCGAAGCATTTCTTAGCGAACCCTAGGCACATTGAGCGTTTCTATCTAGGTATCTGTTTATCTAGCCGCCTACGTCTGGGTGATCTTGTGATCACCTCCTTAACTTGGTGTAGACCAAAATTGGCATGGGAAGGTAAGCGGATTTGACGAATATGACTGTCTGCTCATGACATCAATAAAGCGAAAATCCTGTCGCGCACGTCGTCAAACCCTTTCCTCCAGACACGTGTAGCATATACCCGTTTACCACGGGCATCGGTGTACGGGTATGCGCCACAGGTGATTGACAGTTTATATCTACCCAGGAACGGCGAGAACAGACATTGGTATATAAAATGCGAGAGCGTTAAAAACCGACAGCGTTAGCGTTGACCCGACGAATGCAGAGAATAAAAATTAGGATCCCAGCAGGAATCGAACCCAATGATTCTGCGTGGCAGTCAGGTATTCTACCACAGAGCCACGCCAGGTCTAGAACCTGCGTTGGAAAAACACCCTATACAGGCGTAATGTCGGGGCAACGTCAGTTGTGGTTGTGGTGCTGGCTATCTAATTTTATAACAAAGCAATAAACACTACATATGTGCTCCTATGATACAGGCGTCATGTCAGCTTAACGTCTGTGGTTCCAGTGTTTGCTCTGCTTTTATAGCAGTGTAATAAACGTTATATTTGTATTCCTATATGATTCAGCAAGCTATATATTCAAGCGTTTCTCGACCCCGGAGAAATACGCAAACGAAAGTTACGTATGATGTTCACATAATCGCACCGTAAAGTGCACTTCGCTGAGAAAATGCTGACGTATGTGCTGTAACGTGGGTGCTGACGTTACGTCAGACCATAAGTTACCCTTTGAACGCTAGTGAAGTCGAAGTGCCTGGTAAGACCACGATGTGTACACAACTACTGCACTTACAAAAATACGTCGATCCACCTCGTAACGCTTGGCTCAACACGCCAAAAAAAAAAAAAATGCAGCATAGACCTACTCGCTGACTGCTTCGCATGAACCCGATTCCCAAGGCGCGGGATCTGCCGAATATTTAATACCTTCTTATTCTGTCTACACGTTAAAATTTTCTCCCAACATTTGAAAAGGATACCCTACGTCTCCTATTCGATTTTGGGCTTTCTTTATGCAATGCTTGGCCGATTGCACATGTTGTTCCTCCTGTGTACATCGTGCAAACTCCCGCTTCCGTTTTGATTTCCTTTTCTTTTCGATGCGTCGCCGATTCTAATATTTCAACATCTTCACTCTTATGTATTTCATGTAGCTCGACGCAACGAGGGCGGTCGTTGGTGGCCGAGGCTGTCGGCGATTGCAGACGGGAACCGATGGAACTGGATCTACTCCCCAGCTTTATCGCATAGCTGTTGGTGCAGCCTAAAGCGCGCAGCCTGTCTGCTCGGGCTTGGTTCCCGGGGCCTTTCGGCAGCGCAGGACACAAGCGACGAGAGCACAATGAAGCTCAGCCAACATCCAGCACCGCGTCACCGCAGCAAGCGCCTGCTCCTTTCTGGCACTCACATGCCATTAGTTCCGTGCCTCCACCGAAAGAGGCGCCACCAGTCAGTTTGCGGCTAGAGTTACTGTATATGCTACCTTTAGGTAGCAGAGTTGCGCATAGGTCCGGCTAGCAACCACAGCTATGCGGTGAAGTAGCACTTCGTTTTTGCAGGCGACATGCCTATCGTGACGCCGATTAACCTGTATGGCGTGTGGAAGGCCGGCGATAAACATTGGCTGTCGATTGCTAGTGTTAATTCAGTTCGCTGCAGCGGCGGCGTCGAGAAATAAAAAAATTGGCCCAAGCGGCAGCTTCTCCGCAATGCATGGTTGCTAGCGGCGTTGGAAGACAGATGCGCAACTCTGCTACCTAAAGGTAGCATATACAGTAACTCTAGTTTGCGGCGCGACGACAGCGCCGCGCTGCGGCTCTGTCGGGAAGCTCTGGAGCTTATGCGCGGCTGACTCAGCGCCTTTCACGGCAGCGGTAGCGCACGTGCGCACACGTTCTTCTGTCGGTGCGGGTAACTAGGGGGCAGTCAGCTCGGCAAGTTGAACCGAGAGGCTTGCTGTGCGAAGCTGCGCATTTCCGTGATGGCAGAAGCGACCCCGCGGAAGTGGACGTGAGGTCGGAAGTATTGCTGTGTCGTGGGCTGCCACAACAGTGCAGACGAACACCCACGCACGCGATTCACGCCTGAAACTGCATTGGTTCCCGGTCGTGTCGCACGAGAAATAAAGGCGGCAAGCGCGGATAGCTGACAGCGCTGTCTCGCCGACGTTCACACTCGCGTTATACCGTTAGCGTTGCGCAGTTGGTTGAATTCAACTGAACTCGGCACATTGTCAGAAGTTCGGCGCCTGCAATTCACGCGTCAGGAAGGGTGTTTTATCCCGCCGGAACGAACGTCTGTGCAGTTTCTGCAATCTTTGACATCGTTCTGCAGGTTTGCTTTGTTTTTGTCACTTTATTAGGGTGATATACATCTAAGCCGCTAAATATAACTGGCACTTAATACATGCTTTGCAATTGCAACCTTAAAGTAACCACCTTCTGACTGACGATTTTCTAGCCGCGTTCGCGCAGCAGGTTTTATACGCCTGTCAAGTCGATATCATAAAAAGACACTGCAAGCATGACGCGAGAGTAAAAAAAAAAAAAAACGAGGCGAGCAGTTCATCTTGTTTCAGAGAGGTTAAAGCTCAGCTAGCTGCCTCGCGTCTTAATCGGCGGGTGATTTTCTAGCGGCACGGATGACTTGACTCTAACCTTCCCAGGAAACAGTGCCATGGCCGTATAATTTCTTTTTTTCGCACGCCGGAAACGTTTGTTCATGAAAGTACACGGCTTCTACTGTAAGCATGCCATATCAAAACAGCAATCATATGATTCGTAGTCCACACCGCAGAACATTGATAGCGTGTACGGCTTCATTTCGGAGTGCATATGGACCATTACGCATCTTTAACATCACAGAATGAGACTTACCTCGAGGTATACGTCCTACACGGTGTAATCGCGACTTGGGAAATGCATTTCGCTTTGAGTCGGGCGTCGTTGTCGTCGATCGTCTGCTCTTCACCGTTAACGTGATTGACAAGCCTTTCTCCTTTTATCAAGTTCGCTTTTCGGAAGTGCTTGTCCAGCTGTGAGATCTTTTTGAACAGTACATTGTGGAGGCGCCGCGAGAGCTCTGCACGTGCACAGAAGCAAGCGGCAACGCGGTGGAGAGAAGGGAAAACGCGCGCTGCTTACACCCCAGTTTCTATTTTTTTTTTGCCAGAGATGGCGCTGCCTGTCAAGAGCAGCAGCGCCGCTAAGCGTTGCTTGGGAAGCCTATACCGTGGGTGTAAGTGTTGCTCTGCAGTCTTCTCAGTATGATGCTGTCTTCTTGGTTAAGCTTTGAATGTGGTGGTGGGTACTCTGTGCGTACTAGCCTTTTGCAGTATTGCAGAGTATGTGATGGGTACGGACTCAGCCTCCGCGGACGCAGTCCCGGCGTCTGGAGAGTGAGAGGGGATAGCCCGGAAGCTGCGATCTGGGGCCGTGACGTGTGCCGCCTCGTTCCCCTCGTGCCCGGGAACCCATGTCACACAGGTGTATGGCATCGGAGTGCTTCGGCGCTTCAATATCTTGAGTGCTTGTACAGACACACGAGCTTTGGTGTAGTTTCACATGGCTGCTTGCGAATCTGTGAAGATGACAGCTGCATCCAAGCACGTGTTGGTTGCTAATGCGATGGCCGCCTCTTCTGCAATTTCTGGGTTTCGGGCGTGAATTGTGGCAGATGCGAGCTCTACGCCCCGAGAATCTACGCCCCGAGCTCTACGCCCCGAGAATGACAGAGACGCCCCGAGGCGTCTCTGTCACGATATTTGGCTGCGTCTGTATATCTGGCGTCCGGATTATGGCTGTGATTTCGCCGTAGAACATTCACTCGGGCCTGTCTTCTTTGCTTGTGATGCATGGGGTGCATGTTACGCGGGATTCGTGCAATGCAGAGAGATTCGCGGATGTTTGGCGGAATTCGTTCTTTTCGGTCTGTGTCGGCTACAAACGTTTCGCCGTAGTTTAGCCGTTCAAGCACTGATCTTCCAGTAGGCGATAGCTTTAGCCGTTCTAGTTGACTAGCCTTGTGCGCTTCGGCTAGTTCCTGCCAGGTGTTGTGTACGCCCATCTTGAGATGCCCCAAAGCGATTTTGGTAGCCTTACGTATTAGCACGTTGAGCTTCTCCACCTCTGCATTCTTCAGCGCGAGATAGGGAGTGCCATAGGTTAATCGACTGCTCAGGAGAGCTTGCATCACAGGTAGCGTGTCTTGTTCTTTAAGGCCGTTTCTATGGTTCGCAGTTCTGCTGACGAGGTGCGTTAGCTGCGATAGCGTGCGCTGTAGTCGAGGGAGTGTGGCCGCCCCGGACACGGACCTGCAGTCGAGGTGCTCGAGATTGCAGAGAATAGCGTCGTGACTAACGTTGTCAAGAGCTGCCTTTATATCGATAGCTACAATTTTAGATTTGCTTTTGGAGCTCAGATGATCGATAAGGTATTCCTTGAGCAGAAGGAAGAAGTCTTTCGTTGATAGGTGTTGTCTGAATCCGAACATTTGTTCAGAAAATATACCTAAAAGTTTTTTTAAGACAGTACGCCCCTACCAAACGTCCAGCTCAGTAACCGATAGCCTGTTCAATCGACCTCCATGCGAAGCAGTCTGATAATTCGTTCAACTTACATTTGAGGGCACTAAAAGCGCCGCGCGTTAGGCGGCAGTCACGTTGTATTTTTTTTAATTCGCGTGCTTTAAAGAAAGGCTGGCAAACAATTAAGCCGGGGAATTATCTTAGCACAGATTAAAAATTCTGATGTTTCTGAACAAGCCCTACAACTTCTGTAGTGAAGATTTTTATCTAGAGTTACTATTTAAAAAGTTAATTAAGCAATATTTGTTAGTTACCGAGCTTGGCGGACTGGATCAAATAACCCGACGTGCTCTATATGGCTCAGAACAATACTGCGTCAATTACAGACGCGAAGCGCCTATGTTTCTTTTTCTAATGTTTGGTGCTTTTTAGCTGAAACAGCCTGTATCTGTTTGACTAATCGCGCGCACACATCCACACATGTCATGACTCAATTTCCTGCACACGCGGCACTGACTTCCACTCCACTGACTTCTGCTGACGATGCTCCTCGATGGCTGCAGCAGGCGCATGACGCAGAGTCACATTCTTGAGCTTTCCGCTAATTTGAGAGACAATCTTATGCGCCGACTGAATGGTGTCGGTGCTTCCAGACGTCGGGTTGTGCAGGGACGCTGGATGCTTAACGAGTCCGCCTACGCCGTCAGAGGCATTCTTCCCATGCCCGCTAGCGGAAGGTATTCACCTTGCGGAGGTGCACGTGGTGGGGCACAGCTAATACAGTTGGTACCTATTTTTGAAATGGCACATTAAAGGTACCGAGGCGTAGTTCCTAGATCGGCAAACTCGCCAAGCGCGACACAACCGCCAACACGCCAGCACGAACACAAGTGGGAAGACTGACCCGAGCGAGGAGGATAATAATGATTGTTGGGGTTTAACGTCCCAAAACCACGATATGATTATGAGAGACGCCGTAGTGGAGGGCTCCTGAAATTTCGACCACCTGGGGTTCTTTAACGCGTGCCTAAATCTAAGTACACGGGCCTCAAATATTTTCGCCTGCATCGAAAATGCTGCCGCCGCGCACGCGAGGTAAATAACGATGATAGTTGCGTGGCAGAAATGAACTCTAAATTAGCGATTATTTCTGAAAGTGTAGAATGCACGGGCCTAGCGTGCTATATATGTACGCCTTTGCAGGCATCGCTCGGTGAGTAGCCAAATGGATCGACTTTGAAATGCGCTACATCGGTTTCGCTAATATCCGTCGGTCAACATGACGCACGACAAAGCCGGTGCGCAACAGCTTGTCAAGGAGCTGGGCCAGACTTGATCACGATTGTCGTGCTAAAATCTTGCTGCTCATGGTACCGCTGTCGCCACGGGATGCTTGCAAGTGCGGGCGCGGTGCTCTTCTGAAATGGTCAGTGACATGAAGCGCTGACCTGGCTTCCTGCCCTGTTATCATCCCTCTATGCGCAGCTTCTAGCGCGCTCGTAGGGGTGAAAGGGGAGAGAAAGCGTTCAGCACGCGCGACAATTTCCTGTAACCCGCTTGTGCGTGACGAATTCGATTTTTTTTTGTCCTCGGGAAGACATTCATGGGGCAATAACCTCCTATAGCAAGGTCCTTCGATCATTATTCCTAAGGTGTAGAGCCCTTTTCAGATAAAGAACGCTGCCGCCTCTAATATAACGTGCAATGAACATGGCATTTTAACAAGAGAAAAAACTCTATTGCCAGTGGAAAATATATTACCGCCAGGCTTGTTTGTGAGAAACCTATGAATGGTCACGAAATACATGAAGAGTTCGAGAGTCACAAGCCTGCACATACACTTCACTTGTCAAGAAAAATACATTGAGCATTGAACATTGAACTAAATGCGATGATGTGAATGGTGCAACATTCCGTGCTCCGAGTGACAAACGCACTGAATGAATCGAGCTACGTTTGCAGGGTTGCCCGAAGATAAGGCTCCAGCTTCTAACATCGATGCTTCAAAAAAGGTGAGCAAACAATCACCTGGCTTTCCAGAAACTTCCCTCTTAACATACGCGACATTATAAATAGAGGTTATTATCCGGTATTTCGTGTGTCACGAAACATGGACCTATGAGTCTCGTATTCTTCAGTCTGTTGCTTATTTTCGAAAAATATTTGAGCGCAAACACACAGCACATTCACACACGCGCGCACACACTCAGCCAGGCAGCAAACACGTACAATACTCACTTCCAACTATACAACGCACGAATGCTTGAACATATACCTCTTGTGGCACATGCGCGCATTAACGCCAACGAAGCCAATCTGCACATTTTATCAAGAGCACACTTTTTCCCCTCATATCCTAGAAATGATGAACTGAATTTCGTTAGGGAGCAAAGATAGTGATGGTGTGCTTATACAACGGTGCTGATCTTTTCCAATGAAGAAAGCCTCTAAAACCTGACGTGCTGTCTTTGTTGTGCTTCTGCCCAGAATCTTTGTCTCTACATCGCTTGCTGTACATCGCTTTCTTCTTAATCTTGTGCAGTGTAATGCGGTGATACTCTTCCTCAAACAAGTGCTGACCAATTGGGGGGGGGGGGGGGCTCCATTACTGTCTCGGTGCGTAAGCGCTGGTGTGATTTTAAGCGCCTATCAAAGCCGTAGAGTATGTTTGAATATTGTGTCGCTATCTCTGCAAGACAACAGACCATCTGTTCCACTCGTGGAAGGGTTGTTCACACTTCCTTAAGGTTTACTCAACAGGAGCGGACGTTGGAAGTACACTTCCGTTAAATGGCAACTCTTTCAGAGCGTAGCTGATAAGCGCCAGTTTGTGGGTTTCCCATCGTACTGGTCGGCGCAACCGAGCAAAGGATTGGTACTGGGGAACATGAGAGAGAGCGATCGGAGAGTGCAGTGAAGATAAACGTCAGTGATGGCCAAGAGAGCCAGAGGAGAAATGCAGAGGAAGGCTCAGCGAAAGAATGAGGAGGAAAGCGGAGGAGGAGAGTAGCTACCGAGGGGAAACAGCGCAGCAGGTGATGAAAGACGATGACGTCTAATAGAGTGCGAGGAGGAAAATGGAAGAGAATACAGTGCAAGCATAAGGAGAAAAGCGAAGGTGGAGAATGTGGGGAAAAGGTGAGGAGGAAAGCAGGGCACTGCACGAGCCGTCCTTCACGACATCGACCCGCTGCAAGATGACGCCAGAGAGGCGTGCGCAGTAATCCGAGGGTCGCCAGTGACGTCAGTACTAAAGCATGCGACGTGCGCGTCCACCTGTAGATGGTAGACATTTAGCGCCGCCACCTCGGGTCGCTAAAACAAATGATTTCTTATTTTTGCAGATCGCGACGTGAATTGATAAGGCCATGAAACGTCGAATGCACCTACCCAACCATTTTCATGAGTATGCGTCTATCGTAGCGCTGTTCGTTTAGTTGTAAAAGATACAGAAAGCCTAGGCACAGCCCAACATGGCGGCCCCGTAACGAAGTGGCGCAGGCAGACATTAGTTTTTTTTTCTTGGGGGGGGGGGGGGGGCACGTCTTTGATCCGACGTGGGGTCCGGGCTGGGAAGTGTGGTCGAGCGTAACTTTGTGCTCTGTATCCTAGGGCAGAAAAGAATTTCGGGGGGGGGGGAGGGATGGCACAGGCCCGGTGTGCCGCCCCCTGGCTACGCCCCTGCCGAAAGCCATGCGTAAAATAGTCTATACCATATATATGGAAACAAAGTTACGGCGTTGGCTTCAAACCCACTGGGCATGTAGGACTTCGCCTATATATATATGTCGCCGCCATAAATGCGCTTCGCGGGAGCGGCGTGTTCCCCTGTTCACATCTTTCTGAACAACGAGCGACGCAAGCAGCGTAAGTGCTTAATATGCTGCTTCTGCTAAAGGAGCTGCGAAGAAGTGGCTCACAGTTGCCGTTTCGCGGACTTGAAAAGGAGTCAGTACTCAAGGCAAAAGTAGCCGAAGTATTCATGCCATTTAATGTTATCGCCAAACTTGTGGTCAAATAGAACAGAAGCGCTAGTATGAGTAGTCTTCAGTATTGATCAATAAATAATTCCATTTTGGATAAACTTGACCATAGAAATAGGAGCACAATTTTAACACGAAAGTGCTTTATGCCGGGGTCCACCACGGCTCCACTGACGTATTTCCGTCACGGAAATAACGTTGTAAAATATAAAGACTAACAGTGGACAAACAAAGAAGCGTTTCGTCACCGGGAATCGAACTTACGACCCCTCGCTCCGCAGCGCGAAACGATTGGGCCACGGACGATACTTTCTTCACGATGCTAACGGCGAGCTATTTATATACACCATTTGCCGGTGGCGGTACTAAGAGATCGGCGTTACAGCGTGTTTTTGTTATCACTAGCGAGATGGCGCGAAGGGCTCGAAGAGCGTAGAAGAGCGCGCTTGAAAGGTCGTCGCCGTTGCGACGAGCGCCCGCGTCTGCAGGGCGTGGTCGCTCGCGCGTGCGCTTATCTCGTGATCGCGGTGGTTTGTACGTCTCGCGTTGAGAGCACGAATGTCACTTGGCTCACTCAAGCGGCCGCTTTTGCGAAAGTAGCGCGGTGCTCACGCAGAAGTAAGTTACAAATGTGACAGTTAGTTCGCTCTCATCCTGTGTATGTTTGTTCCATGCGTCCTTTCTGCTTGAGCAGCGCGTTGCAAGTTTCGAGCTGTTTGCCGTTCTTCGCGTGACATTACAATTTGTAGCATTCATTGCTGTAGCATTCATTCCTTCGCCCTTGGGCCGAAAGAATGGGCATCATACGCTCAACTACGTCTGTGAAGACACGTTTCACTTCCGGGTTATACCGATTCCTATGACAGAGGGATCAGCCATGTTTTTCCCCTGCTGCTTGGACTTCAAGTCACAGACAGTTGCAAATAAATGAACAAATTATAATAAAATAATTGCGCGTGCGTATCGTTTATGTACAAAAGCTGGAGTTCTTGCCGGATACAGAGTAATATTATAACATTCCAGCCAGCAAGTCAGTAGGAACATTAAACATTGAAACAGTTTTTCCTTGAAGATGCACACCAAATTTGATTAGCAGAGTTTACATAATACAATTAAGTCCAGTGTCAAATAATGTAATCTGGTTAAAGATGAACACACCAGCTTTATTTCATTACGGGTCTCTGTTTTTGTCAAGTTTACACGAGAACACGCTCTGCACATCAGAATTACACGTAGAAACTTCCTCGTATATCAGCATAGATGCCGGGCAGCGTGAGCAGTGTGCTGGCCACGCGTTCGCCAACATGCACGGAACTTCGCTAGTCCGTATTTGCAGGTGAGCCGAGCGTTGCGTAAGGGTGCCACGATGCGCACCAGCCTGGTGTTGGGTGGAGGACGCGCGCGCGCATCGGCCGAAACGGCAGAACAGCTTGAAAACAATGCGTTTTAGCTGCAAATCATGAGAAAAATGGCTACTTAAAGGACCCCTGACAGCGAAATTTTTGTTTGTGACTTTTTACTGTAACCAATGTAGCTTTGTGTCTGGTAATCCCGAAATTTAATCGTAAATGCTCTAACGTATCTTATAATTAATGCTAGCGCCGTTAACTGTGACCACTTCAGCGTCACATTGAAATGCCCGCCTAAAAATCACAAGAAACTAGCGGCTCATGCGGGGGAGCGCGAAAGGTCATGTGCACTCAAGCTGTGGTGACATTGAAAGCGCAGTTTTCAAATCGGGGCCCCGCGCACGGTAGAGAATGAAACGATGTGGGTGCCTCGGTTTGAGTTAAACACGTTAAGCGCGTGTCCCCTCACGAAAACTACCTCGAGAGCAGCCCGACAACAGAGTGAGAAGGGTGGGGTACAATAGCCCTCACCGGGTGCCAGTCGTGGTATTGTGTGCCCCGCAAATCTTCTGTGACGTCCGCAATAATTGCTCTACTCTTGGAACGTCACACGGGGCCTCGATCTACGTCATACCAGCGGCGATGTCGCGAGGTGCTGCCAAGTGAGATGAGCAGTCACGCTTACTTTAAAACGAAATTAAAATATCTTAAATTCAACATTCGCCACTGATAATCGGTCAGACGCGCCCACGTATACAGGAAAGTCAAACAACACAAACATCTCGAGGTTTAAGGGGCCCTTTAATGCGTCAAATCAGAAGTTTAAAAGTATCCAGGAAGTAGCCATGGAGCCAACCGAAAATTTTCACCGTCAAACGGGGTCGAAAACTAGCCAAATTGGCGCAAGGTAGCCACCAACGGCAACTCTGAGTGGCTGATCTTTGCCTATGCCAGAATCATGCCGAGCTCAAAGTATCACGATCGTTGACGATCCTATGTATATTACTTGTGAATGATATTGTCTGAATGATGGCATGTGTTGGCTATCCGCTGTTAAAACAGCTATATTTACTCCATTCAACCTTAAGCCAATTATTAAGCGGTTGCGCTCGCATATAAATAGACAACAAACGTTAGTTGTTTCTGCTTGAATAAGTTTCCGAGCTGAGATTACGCTTCTGTTGAGCAATTTTTCGATGTGCAATCATGAATAGATATAACAGGGATGTTTTCGGTGTCTTTTCCCAGAACTTGGTGCTGCTTTGGCTGTTCTTCCGTGGTGCCACCGCTTTTCCTGGTGTCCCGGAGAAACACCACCTTCTCCAGGTGCACCGTGGGAAGTTCGCAGGCTATCGATAGTATGAAGCTGAGGATGTAGCTCCACACAAGGACGATGAAACAGTTGGATACCTGCGCCATCGTGAAAAGGTTACATAAAACACTGGCCTCGCCTTCACGCGGTCGCTCGTTTCTACCATTTTTAAAGACGATAGTCTTTCTTGGGGAACTTAAACGCAGAAATTTTGGTCTGTCTTTCTGTTTGTCGGCACGTCCCTCGATTCAGCCACTCGGCCAAAGTTGAACCACTTGCCCAAGGGCCAGCCATCGTGAACGGCTGACTAGGTTCATACTTGTGTACATTGTTGATCAAAAAGCAAACATTACGCATATCTGAGGCGCAACATCACTGGGTAATTATTAGGTGGTGTGTTCCTTTAATAGAAAATACATAGATACGTAATTCTAGAGACCCTAGTTTCTTAAGCTGCGCTGAAAATGCGACTGCGCCGAAACTTGGCTTCCTCCGTGCCCTCTGCACGAGCTCATTGTTGCGTTTTGGTTTCGGTTCAGTATTGCACTGTACGAATGCCATGGGGCGCCGCTCTGGCATTCCTGCTTTACCCAGGCGACGTGAATATAAAAGAGTGTGTGGAGAGTACTCGTTGAGTGCGGACGTTTCTTCTGCTTCGGCGCTTCGCGCCAAACCGCGTGTTCAGGCTGGCTGGCGTCCCCGCCGGTCGCGTTGGTCACCGCCGGTCTTCGCCTGCTGCTGCGCCGGGACTACCAGCCCGCAACACAGCATTCACGTTTCCCGACGTATTGCCAGATGGCGTTCACATCTCACGCAGCGCCTCTTCTATCGTCTTTAGACGACATTTGCAGCGAAGCACGCAGATACGCGGCCAATTTTTTTAAATATGAGAACTTCAGCGCAAATCAGGACTGACCAGAAGGAAGAGATGAGACAACCACTGACACTGTGTTTGTCTTCCAAGCGTGTACCTGTGCTTGTCTACCATTTCTACCAAGTTACTGGATAGAGGAAATATGGTGCAGATGGAAAAACAGGAACTTTGTATGCTAGGAACTATGCGGGATATACGAGTTCCGCGGTGGACTACGTATCGATGTCTGGCTACATGAGGCTTTGATAGTTGATGCGTAAGTCAATTTTCGTTTAGAGAATGGATAGCATTAAACAAGGTCCTTGACATCGCATAGCACACAGTATGTGTCGCCATGTTACGAGCTGTCGAAGTTAAAAAGGAATGAAGAAATCCGAACTGCTATTTTGTATCGACTCCTTCCGCTCGATTCCATGCCTTTCATACGATAAACCTCTAGCGGCTTCCTTGTACTGTTGCTAACGTTCATGGAAAATCGCATAGCGATGATCTGGCGGGGTTGCAACAGGTCGATGTTCTGTCCGCTGGCTGTTTGAATAGCAAAACTTCGATGCGTCTTCATGCAGTTACACTAGCCATGGCGCTATCATCAACCCAACTTGCTTTAATGTTTAGTTCGTTTTAGAACAGATGTCAAATAAAAGGCAGATGGGACGGCTACCCTGGAAAAAAAACGTTAACGTGAGAAAAGGGGAAGGTTCACCGTGTTCCAGTGAGTCATTGTTTACGTAAACTCATTTATCCTAAACTGAGTTGTGAAGCTTAAATAAGTCAGCACATATCGTTAATACGACCAACCACCATTGTTCGAACACTCTACTCCCCTACGAAAAACTCTTGGGATTGTTATGACATGGCTCCAAGCGGGCTGGTTCATCTCTCTTCGCCGTTAGTAACGTGCAATTGTTCGCAAATTTCTTCTTTCCTCTCTTTTTTTTTTATTATAAACACCACGCAAGATAGAAAGAATGAATAAATTACGAGGCGTCGTCTTTAATACCAATGTCACAGGGACACCTTTTAATCGCGATTAGGGTGGATCCAGATTAGGGTCGATCCGGATCAAGTGCTGCTACACGGTCTCTTTGAATCGCGATCAAGCCATATCGGGATCAAGACGATCGCGATCTGCGCATCGTGATCTGGTTCCGTGATCGCGCTTTGGCTGACGTCTGCGCCAAAGTTTATCTGGATTAAGCTGTACCGTGTAGCAACGACCAACTTGTTATCACGATCAAGAAGTCCGATCCGGATCGGCCCTGATCACGATCAAAAGTGCCCGTGTGACACCGGCATAACAGACACCACAGCTATCTAAATGCACTCGTAAAAAGAAAAAGAGCAGGAATATGGGAAATGGAAGAAATTAGAACAAATCACACAACACACAGACATAGGGTGTCACAAATTAGCGGGTTATAAAGCGCGCGCGCAGCCGCTTTCAAACTGCTACGAGACAGAACGGCGCGAACCGCTCGCCAAGAAGCGCGAAAAGACGAAAAAACAAGCATCAAAAGACGCCGGCGCGCCGCATCCTCCTCACCCAATCGAGCCAGGCGCAGACGACGCGATCAAACGCCCGGCAAATCCTAGATGTTTCTGGAAGGAAGGGGGGACGCATCCGTGCGCGATGCCGCCGCGATTCGAACATACGAGAAAGCTCTCGCCCTTTCCCCAGGCTTAGCTGTACTGCACGCAGAAGAAACATCCCGACGCTTCTAGAACCCGGGGGAGAAGAGATAAAAGCGTGCAATCGGCGGTAGGGACAGGAGTGAGGGAGTCAGTCGAGAAGAAGTGAAGTCATTGAAGGAGTGGCCCGGTGATGGTGAAGTTATGCTACGTGTGGCTTCGTTAGCCAAAGAAGACGTGTTTATGATGGTGTGCGGTCGGCCGATCGTCAATTTGGAAGAATTGGATGACGACGCCGTGTGAGCCGTGACAAGTCACGACGACGGTTGAGCTACGACGATCAACGCTGGAGCTGGCGTGAGTGTTTCCGTGAAGAGAAGCATTCGATTACCGTTCAAGTATTGTGGACTGGATACGCCATTGTATATTCAGGACTTTAACGGTCATTGAATAGTTGTAATGCATGCGATTGCATTTGTAGCGTGTGATCTGTTTGTTTAGCTCCCGTTTTGTAAACACCATCTGAATTGTATTGTGAAGTTGTAACTGGTACCAGCCGAGTGCGCATGTGTTTGTATTATTTGTATTGCCTTAACTGAGAATATATTTCGTTTTCGTTTGTGTTGTCGACTCTCGGCTCTGACTCGGTCTTTGGACCACAACCGGCGTTCGCTGGCGCACCAAAGGACCAACTCTAAATTGTCCGCGCTTTCGTGGTGCGTTTTCGGAGGGCCTTGACGCCAGCCCTTAGAATCCGCCCGGCGATTGCCAACCCGATTAACGGGATCAGTGACAATTATTCTGGCGTCCGCGACAGGACCTTTTTGGTGCAAAAGTGTGTCCAAAGTAGGGAGAAAGAGCCTTGAGACGTTGATAGTGCTTGCGAACGATTTTTGAGTGTTGCACCGCGTTCTCGCTAACCTGTGTGCAGAGAGTGTACTGGTATTCGAAGTTAGGCAGAGGTATTGTGCACGCGGCTAGGTTTTGTTTGACGGGCATCATGGATCTCGAGAAGTTAGTTGCCCTTGGTGAGAAGATGGGTCTTTCTGGGGCCGAACTACGAAAGTGGGTGAGCCAAAAGGAAAAGGAGGCGGTTGAGAGGGCTAACAAAGAGAGAGAAGCAGAACTAGAGAAAGAGAGGTTGGCAGCTGAGAGGGTCAAGGAAGAGAAAGCAGCAGAGCTCGAAAGAGAGAGGCTAGCAGCTGAGAGGGAGAGAGCAGAAAGAGAGGCGCAGATGGCTGAGAGAGAAAGGCAACGGCAGCACGAATTGGAACTCGAACGGCTCCGTTTGCAGCAGCGCATAGAGACGCCCGTGCAAGCTAGAGTGGAGAGCAGTGAAAGGGAAGATCATAGCTTCCGTTTGAACCCAAGCAAACTGCTTGTGGCGTTTGATGAAAGGAAAGATGACCTTGATGCATACCTGCACAGGTTTGAGACGATAGCTAGAAGCCAAAATTGGCCGGAGCAGCAATGGGCAACGGCCTTGAGCACTTGTTTGAGTGGCGAAGCGCTCAGTGTGTACGGTAGGATGACACCTGCCGATGCAGCTAATTACACGAAGGTGAAAGCTGCTTTGCTGAAGCGATTTCGATTCACCGTGGAAGGCTTCCGTGATCGGTTCCGTACGGGAAAGCCAGCTGATGGCGAGACGGCAACGCAGTATGCCGCGCGGCTCAGCCATTATTTTGACAGGTGGATCGAACTTTCAGAGACGGCACAGGAGTACGGTGAGCTTAGAGAGCTTCTAATCAGAGAGCAATTTCTCACCAGTTGCCACCCGAGCCTGTCGCTGTATCTGAAAGAGAGGAAAGCTAAATCGCTTGACGACATGCTTGAGTTGGCCGATCAGTTCTTGGAAGCGCAAGGTGGCACGAATTTGGCCAAAGTAAAAAAGGAGGCTCACGAGGAGTCGAAGAAATCGGCACCTGAAGAAAACAAGCGTGCACCGGAGAGTGTTCCGCGATGCTTTCTGTGTAACCGCGTGGGTCATCGCGCTAACAGCTGTCAGACCAACTTCTCACGCCCCAGTGTGATGAAGTGTTTTAAATGTGGTCAGACTGGGCGCAAAGCAGACGCATGTCGAAGTGATGTGAGTAAAGTCCACCAAGCAGCTTGCGCGTATGCCCCGCCAAACGAGGAAACAGAAGCGATCAAAGATGAATTGGCCGAGGTGAAAAGCGGGAAGAAGATAGATTTCATTGGTGCTGCGGTGACAACAGACTCAACTAAAGGAATGCCGACACTTAAGGGGAAGGTTGATGGAAAGGATGCTACGGTATTAAGAGATAGTGGGTGCACCACTGTTATCGTACGAAGGAAATTGGTCCGAGAGATTGATTTCACAGGCAATACCCAACCGGTTCGCTTGCTTGATAGTTCCATTCGAATGCTTCCCGAAGCCAAGATTGATGTTGAGACCCCTTACTTCAGCGGGAGAGTTACTGCCCTGTGCATGGATAACCCCCTGTTTGACCTAATCGTGGGAAACATCGACGGAGCTCGAGGGCCATACGATCCTGAACGTTTGAGAGAAGCCCCGAAGATGGAGCCCTCGTCAGTTCGGGAACCGCAACAGAAAGGAACCGCGGAAGGGAATCCCATGAAGAATGCCGCCCGAGCTCGAATTGAGGTCGAGGTGTCACGGAATGTCAATGAGGAGGCACCAACGGTCGCTGTACCGCCCGTGAAGACGCGCCGAGCAGGTGACATTGCAACTGAGCGGCCACCATCATCTGCGGCTCAAAAGATGACGAAGGTGGTCGTCCAAGCAAAACACCACGGCGCGCAGAAGTTGGCGAAGCACCGCGAACGTTCTAACGAACGCGACCACGCCTTGCTAGCGTCGAATGTTTCGACGGCAGCAGAGACGCCCCCTCAGGCACCGTCAAATGGAACGGCTCGCAAGAAAAGGAAGAGGAACAAGAAGAGAGCGAGCGAGCACCGAAAGAAGGGGCGCAAGCGCGGCACGATTTAAACATTACAGGGTGTTGGAATTGAATTTGTTTGAAGTGTTTTGAGTTTGAAAGTGTTTGAAGTGTTATTATTCCCTGTGTCATGTGTGTATGGCTAGTGAGCCCGAGTGTCGGTTACTTAACATTATGTGTACAATGCTACTGATATAACTGTATAAGCGTTGTAAAGGAAGAGCTTTGTTTTGTGTGGTTGCATTGTTTTATATGAAATGTATGATGGCGTCTTGTACTTATGTACTTGAGTTTATCTTTTGTATGTCGTGACATTGAAATGCCCTGTGAATTGTATTGAGAGTTTTATTGTGAATGGGACGCGCATTGTGTGTGGACTGAGTTATGGACTCTGTATGTAGGACATTTTTGGATGTGTATGTGCGCGCTAATTTGTGTTGTTTGAATATTATGTGATAATATTCTTAAAGTGGGGGGCAGTGTCACAAATTAGCGGGTTATAAAGCGCGCGCGCAGCCGCTTTCAAACTGCTACGAGACAGAACGGCGCGAACCGCTCGCCAAGAAGCGCGAAAAGACGAAAAAACAAGCATCAAAAGACGCCGGCGCGCCGCATCCTCCTCACCCAATCGAGCCAGGCGCAGACGACGCGATCAAACGCCCGGCAAATCCTAGATGTTTCTGGAAGGAAGGGGGGACGCATCCGCGCGCGATGCCGCCGCGATTCGAACATACGAGAAAGCTCTCGCCCTTTCCCCAGGCTTAGCTGTACTGCACGCAGAAGAAACATCCCGACGCTTCTAGAACCCGGGGGAGAAGAGATAAAAGCGTGCAATCGGCGGTAGGGACAGGAGTGAGGGAGTCAGTCGAGAAGAAGTGAAGTCATTGAAGGGAGTGGCCCGGTGATGGTGAAGTTATGCTACGTGTGGCTTCGTTAGCCAAAGAAGACGTGTTTATGATGGTGTGCGGTCGGCCGATCGTCAATTTGGAAGAATTGGATGACGACGCCGTGTGAGCCGTGACAAGTCACGACGACGGTTGAGCTACGACGATCAACGCTGGAGCTGGCGTGAGTGTTTCCGTGAAGAGAAGCATTCGATTACCGTTCAAGTATTGTGGACTGGATACGCCATTGTATATTCAGGACTTTAACGGTCATTGAATAGTTGTAATGCATGCGATTGCATTTGTAGCGTGTGATCTGTTTGTTTAGCTCCCGTTGTGTAAACACCATCTGAATTGTATTGTGAAGTTGTAACTGGTACCAGCCGAGTGCGCATGTGTTTGTATTATTTGTATTGCCTTAACTGAGAATATATTTCGTTTTCGTTTGTGTTGTCGACTCTCGGCTCTGACTCGGTCTTTGGACCACAACCGGCGTTCGCTGGCGCACCAAAGGACCAACTCTAAATTGTCCGCGCTTTCGTGGTGCGTTTTCGGAGGGCCTTGACGCCAGCCCTTAGAATCCGCCCGGCGATTGCCAACCCGATTAACGGGATCAGTGACATAGGGCGATCACTAGTGACGAGAGTGAAGCCGCCTAGTGAAAAAAAAATACGCTTCCACCACAGAGGCGAAGCATTGCAACATTCAAATTCTGTTGTCTTACATTTGAAAATTGCTATATGATTAAGAGGCACGCCACAGTCGGGGGCTCCGGGTCAATTTTTGCCACCTCGGGCTTCCCAGTCCATTTCGGCGTGGGTGAAATACCTTATGGAGCCGCCGAGGCTGAGAACCAAACCTTCGCCTGCGAACTTAGCAGCGCTGCACCTTAGCTGTTACTGAGCTACCACGGCGGATAAAGTGAAGCGTTGATAACGACAGCATTCTATTAGATAATCATGCAAAGCAAGGCCCATAACTTTATGGGTCAACGTATGGTACTAAGAATTCGCTTACCAATTTAATAAATGAGCGCGATGTCGCGCGCGTACAAGTAAACACCAACATATCTCACTCAGTGACCGCCAACACTGGCCTTCACAACGACGTAACAGCGCAAACGTAAGTGAGGGAACGCATCGCGTTGCCTCCTGCTACTTTAAGACAACGCGACTTCGATGATTTCCGCGGAGACAACGCGCGCGAAGTGACGGCTCATTCATCATTCGCACACACCACCGCCTTGTATGACCGCCGCTACTGATGCGGGACCTTTTAACGACTGCCGCGTATTCTAGAGGACTATGCGCTCACTTCATGTTTTCTCATCTAATGAAAAAAAGAAGGTTGTGCGTGTATTTTCAGCATTTTGATATTTATTTGCGATGGTGTTTCGTTTCTTTATTGAGGCATGTTAGCAATAAACGCGCTCTTTGACTCACCAGTACGAAGTGGGAATAGAATCTGCGTTCTCTGCTTATACGGTGCATGAGGTGATAGAAAGGCACGTGTATGAGGTACACGCCGAAGGAGAGCCGTCCAAGCGGCACGAGTGCATTCCACGAGAGAAACCGGTTGACAAATCCTGCAGCGGAAAAATAATAGAAATATAGAAAAACGAGAATGAACAAACTAAATACGAAGAAATGAAAAATTAAACAGTAAAAATACGGTGGAAGCTTCAGTCCTTCACTCTTAAATTTGAAAACCTTCCAGAACTTTTTAGTTTTTCCCGTGAGCGCAGTGCTCAATGGTATGCCTCTAATGAGGCATTAAATGAATCGCAAATATTTAAAGATGTCAATTAGAGGTCGATAAACTGAAGAAAACACGTTAATCATATTAATCATTGTCGTTATTTTATCGTCAGCGCAGGACGAAGGCCTCTCCTTTCCATATTCAAATATCTTTGATTTGGCATCAGTTGACTCAGACGTTGTACTCGCACATTTCTTGACCCCCCAGGCGTTTGGTGTATCTCTTTGTACCCATATTTTTTTTTTATAATAACACAGAGAATTATCTCCCTCACAGCTGTCGTGACATGCTCAAATCATTTCTTCCTCTTCAATGTAACTATAGAATATAAGCTACGCAGTAGTTTTCGTGCATTCCACCGTGCCGTCTTCCGATCCATTAACGTCATTTTTTTTACTACTCCATAGCACTATGCATGGTCGTTAGGTTCTTCTCTTGCTTCGTTGTCATCCGCAAAATTTGGGCCTTGTGGATCATGACTGATAAACTAGATTACTCAGCAATTTCCAAGGGAAAACTTACACTGCTCGTCACGGATACGGTGTCCGTGCTATAGGCGTCTCAATTTATTACTTTGACAGCACCTAAGATTTCGTAACCGTGTTGCCCTTGCTGCGATGAATGGGCTCATTGTTGCCAAAGACGTTAACGTTTTTTCTCGTAGGCCTGCCTTATCATCCCTAGCTTTCAAATCGCCAATAATACGAAGGAAAATAACAGTATGCCCAAAATCACCAACACTTGTATTGAACGCGTTGCACTGCCGCAACGTGCATTTCATTCTCAGGCACGCTACCATGCAGTTGTGCTATGGCGCAAATTTTGTTCACATTAGCAATGTTTGTAACAATAACGTATAACAGCAACAACACCCGACAACAGGCTGACTAGTGGCAAACAGCAGCATATCAATGCATTCCTCAAATGTGCATAGCTCAGAACTGCGGGCACACTGAGAGTCACACACGGGAAAGGGGAACGTCGATACAGCCCGCCCAAACTTTCGGTGGAAGAGACTTGATGATTTGACAGTGAAGCTTGGAGGGATCACTGTAAAGCTTTGCTCCACGCACAACTCTGTGAGCGGTGGCTTCTGAGTGTGTATTTCAGATAGCAGAACAAGCAATACTGTAGAAGAATGCGCGACATTGCGTTTCGCGTTAGTATGCAAACGCAGCGTTCGGCGGCACAAAGGTTCATTATTAGGAGGAGGATCAGCCTTGAACATTGCGCATTCCACCATAAGGAAATACACGAGCAGTTAGGCTGTTGATGGAAAGCAGCGCTGGCTTAATAGTTTGCAAAAAAGCTGACTTTCAATAATGGTGTTATGAATCTGTAGCTACCATTCATATGTTTTAGAATATGTGTTCTACAGACTGTTTCACACAAGTATTCAAATCAACAATAAAATTCAATGTCACCATAAAACAGGCAAAAAAAAGCTAAATGAATTTTGATGAATCAAGTATACCTGAACGAAATGTATTCATAGGGTAAAGTGGTGAACCAGCTCGAAAAAAAATTGCTAAAGACTTCAGTCAAACAGCTGCACGTACAGAATATACTAAAAAATGTATACCTTTGAACTGAACAAATAAAAGCTGCTCAAGCATGACGTGTCAAAGAGTGCTAAAGCGTCTCCATGTGCAGTACTGCTCACTGTTAAAGGGTGCACTCGACAAGTGCAAGCCAAAATTATCCCGTCTGGCAAATGTATAGAAATAGCTAGCTGTCTAGGTGACTGGGTGTGGGTGGGAACGCTGTAACCACTCTACACCACTGTGCAGTCTATTGATGTGTCCGGTTATCGCTCTGTACTTGCAGGTACAAAAAGAGCCGAGTGGATATCACTCATTCTAGTGTTCACACCAACCTATACAAGCTCCGATGGGAACGCCCGTGCTGTTCTTATCAAAATGGTATGGTATGAAAATGGACTATCACATTTCGTCCACCTGCCTGGGTTTCTTTTTATCCTTTTGCATTTGACCGTTGTAACTGTTTACTGAATAAATATTCGTGTTATTGCTTGTCTTTACTTAGCCAACGCCGTTTCTTTATAGATGTGCTTTCAATGCTTTAAATACAGGTGAATATGTCATTGGAATGCTCCTTGATGTGTATATGTGCTTGGCCACACCGAGATTATACCGTATAGCAAACAATGATAATAAGAAAACATAAGGGAGAGAAGTCTAGAAGGCATGACGAATAGGAACAAAGCGTTCGTCGCTGAACTAATAATAAATGCCGGCGATCTCAGCTGAATGCTTTATGCAGTGTGGGTCGCTTACAAGATACCCCATGGCAGGCGCAGCGTAGCCTAAGTCGTTTTTGCGCCAGTGTACCCGATTCAACTAAGTAACTTTATACGGCGAGCACATAGGCTCTTAGTTCGAGTAATACCGACCGAGTGAGTTATTAAATATCAGCCTCACTCCTTCGGCAGCTCGTACTCTCTAATTCACGTGGTCCAACTGAGCCTTTTGTGAACCAGTTTGTGATTAGTGTAAAACCAGAACCATCTGCAAGTGTGTGATTGTGAATAATGTATAGAAACCTTTCATTCACGTCATTGCCTCATTTCACGAGAAAATAGGAAAATAGTTGAGTTTCCGGCTAATTGAAAATAGCTTAATTAGGCTAATTAATGTAATTATTCTGCTCAGTGCTGTCATTGTCAAGCGATTTCCAATCTAACCCGATCAATACCTAGCCAATACTCGTGATTCACAATGTTATCACGTGAACACTTCGTGCGTCGGCGTGTGAATGCACGTGTGCCAAGTCTAAGCCAGGATCAGGAGGTGCCGACCAGCTCTGCCCTGCCCCAGCCTTGCGCGGCTCAGGGCAAGCTACGCAAATGTTCATTTTTAGGGGCGAAGCTCCTTAAGGCGGCACCCGTTCGTCCCTCGTAGTCGTAGTCGTAGTGCGTAACCAGTCTTACGCTTTGACCTCCAAGGTGGTGCCGGTGGGAGATTTTTCCTGTGCGTTGTTGAACAATAAAAAATTCGTAGCGTGCGCGTTAACTAAAAGCCGAATTCTTCTGTCTCTCATTCCCCATTAGCAGCCATTGGCATGTTCCAGTAGGAAACGTTAGTAGAAGTAGAAGTGTAAGTGTTAGCTAAAAGCCGACTTCTTCTGTCTCTCATTCCCATTAGCAGCCATTGTTTACCTTCAAGGTAGTGCCTGGTGAGATTTCTCCTGTGCGTGATTAAACAATAAAAATTTTGTTCAAAACGCCGTTGATTGATGAATTAAACCAACGAAAGACGCCAGATGTTTTGTAATAGCAAAACGAAAGAACGCCAGATGTTTCTAAAGCAAAACGAAAAGACGCCAGCTGCTTAACGAAAGACGCCAGATGTTTTCTAAAGCAATGGTTTTCTAAACAATGAAAATTCACAGCGTACATGTAAAATTAAAGTGAGCTGCAAGTCGTCATAACACATAGAACCTTTAGTATAAACGCACCCGATCTCACGTCGGTGATGATGTACTGGGCAGAATTCACGGAAGATTCACGGTTTACCGATGAACCTCCTCAGCTTCGCCCACTCATCATCATTCACTCCGTGGATATGCTGTGATTTTTTTACTTTTGCTGCAGAAAACGCTGCAATCGCAACTTATGTTCAACATAAGGACCTTCGGGAAATTAGACAGATTGCTGTATGCATATTGTCTTACCTCCTCTACCTGTGGTGCAGGCGAACCAGATCCATGCCATGAAGACAGACCAGATGATGCGGTCGATAAATGCCGCCAACAATCGCTTAGTCTCGCTAGCCCGCTCGCCATTAAGGATCCACTCGTGCTTCATGAACACGCAGCCCAGGCCACAGGACAAGGCAATACACCATAATACAGCCTGGATAGTCTGCGTATACAAGCCACACAAAGTACACGATAAGAAAGAGAACCAAACAGAACCAATCTGTGTATACTGTTACGTTTCTTGATGCGTTTCACTCGTTTATGAGGGCGTACAACAGATAAGGTGAGCACCATAGCATTGGATATGTCCTAATCACAATGTTCTTCCTTGTCTTTTTGACATGGGTTCCACGAACCCTTGTCAGGATATGAGAGGTGCGAATGCTAGGTTCTGGAGTTTGGACATCCGTGTCGTGAACCTATAGCTAAAGCCTAACAACAACCTAGAAGCAACCAGATTAGATATCACAATCGTCCAGTTTCGCTGTTTCAAGGCTTGCGTGACTTAGTGCAAGGTTCGCCAAGTTTTTTTTTTTAATTTCGGGCAATAGCGGTTACGGACACCGGCGGAGGCGGCGCCGGTGGCAGACAACTACGCCTCCAAAATTGGCTGCTGTTGTGATCTTATAACAGCTTTCGCTGTAAAGGTATAAGACGCGTTTGTACCGCTTTCTGTAATCACGTTGATGACGAACCGCGAAGAAGGTTCGAGCTTGCGGTCGGATGCCTCGGCAAACACTGTCTATTCTTTCTTGAGACGAATTCGCGTGATTTTTTATTGTCGTCATCGCCGTGACGGGAATGACGCCAATGAAATTTTGGTGCAACCCGGCATAAAACACTTACGTGTGAAAAATACAGCAAAAATTCCAGGAATTATCGTGGTGCGAAGTATTGTGCGAATCTTTGTGTTACATGATGCGCACAATGTGTCCAGCTACCGAAGACCATTCGTCCGTTACAAAATCGAAACGCATCAAAAACCTCAATGCACTAGCTTGCACGTTGGGGATACTTACAGGTGTACTACTCTCGATGCAGTGCCCCGTTATAATTTTTTTTCAGGTGGCTTACGCAGCTGACGACGGCTTGATGGTCCAAGTAGTCTTGTACGGAGGCACGTTAAAAACATGGGGTCACCACCGCACGCATGCTACTTTCGTGCAAACAACAGCTACATTTGCTTACTCCGCGCTCTACGCGTGCAGATGATTGCACGGGCGTTGAGAGGCTCCCAGCCATAAATAAGGTGTCAATAACGCGCCGGTGCTCCCATCTGTGTCTTCAAGCAGAGGCTGGTTACTGCATCGGAGAGCCATGGTGGCTTGTGGTGGCAAATGGCCTAACGACGACGAAGGGCGGCGAACTGAGCGAGTACATGGGCCGAGCTCGTATACATCACAGTAAAAGCTCTTTTCCATGTACCTACATTCCAACAGGGCACATTAGAGCTACTGCTATATTAATGCGTAAGCGTTCTGTTTCCGGATGTACGGGGAAACAAAGCACGCATGTGTGTCACGACGTGATAGCATTCAGAAAGGCAAAAGCCAAGAGGGGAGTAGTAGTAGTAGCAGCACCAGCAGCAGCAGTAGCCGTAGTAGTAGTAGTAGTAGTATAGTAGTAGTAGTAGTAGTAGTAGTAGTAGTAGTAGTAGTAGTAGTAGTAGTAGTAGTAGTAGTAGTATAAACTTAAGAGCGTGTTGATGTGAGCTGGTTGGTACGGAGCCATTAGAATACACAGCGCTTAATGAACACAAACACATGGGGCGATAACGAGGACGAACGTTGGCTGTCGCGCCCGTCCTCGTTCTCGCCCCATGTGCTTGTGTTCATTAAGCGCTGTGTATTCTAATAGTAGTAGTAGTGGTGGTGGTTTTGAGAAGAGGATAGACACTTGTTTCGGCCACCCATATGGGAGCAATGCACACTGTCGTTGGGGGAGGTAAAAGGGAGTGAAAAAAGAGAGCGGAAAGGAGAGGCCATCTTGTCGAGAAATGATGACGCACAGCACCGAGCGTCAGGCCGGCGTCATCGAACGATGAGCAGCACGAAACTCTCTCTACATGTTTTATGTTTCCTGTTTGCCTATGTTGCATCTCATGCTTTTTCTGGTACAAATACTACACCGTGTGACTATTTCTAATTGTATATTTCTGTTTTTTTCCCCAAGCATCCCTGTGTTTTTTTATTATTATCTTTCGTTTTTGTATGTTTTATATAATGGCGATGAACACTCGCAACTAATGTTTAATTGTATGTTGAACATTACGATTGTTGTCTGTATATTTCCATATTACAAATAATCTTTTATTATTGCTCTATGTGTTACGCTATTTTGCAGACGCACTTTTTTTTTATTTATTTTTAAATCCTATTATTTGTATCCTGCAAAGTGCTCATGAGGGCCTGCATGCCTCACTGCATTTGGGGCGAAAAGGCCCTTTGTCAGGCTTTTAAGCCTTTCGCATTCGCTCCATTTTCTGTTCTTGCACAGAAAGAAAGAAAGAAAGAAAGAAAGAAAGAAAGAAAGAAAGAAAGAAAGAAAGAAAGAAAGAAAGAAAGAAAGAAAGAAAGAAAGAAAGAAAGAAAATGCGACGAACTTTTCATGCAAACGAGTGGTCAAACATAACTGCTTTTAAAGCATGCGTCCTTCGCGTTTCCAAATGCCTGGCGAAAACAAGCATCTTGTGCAAAAAAAAAAAAATGAAGCGAAAAAACTTAGCCCGGCGTAGCGCATCCTAGATTTCAAACTACGCAGGCCTGAAACCGAAAGTGTCATAGCTGAGGATTTCTCCGCTTAGTGTGCTGCAAGGCACTTATTAAGAAAGGGAAGTAGACATTTGGCCATTCGGCTGCATGGCTTTATGACAGAGTCCCCCCTTTCCTTTCTTTGTGGCGAGAGCCTAGCAAAGTACAGTTCACAGAGAAAGAAAGTAGGCCAGATGCATCGAACTAAGCGTACTGATACGCGTATGCTACCAAACAGAACCGCCACTGTTCCACAAAGTTCACACTGAGCTCATTTCTCAAATAGTTCCTCACTTAAAAAATGCCAGCGTATGCCAGCAACCCTGGCCACTTGCACTCCATTCGTAACGACTGCCCTTTAACTTTATATTCGCTTTATGGAAGTGCGTATTCAATATCACGTGTAATCACAGTGTAATGACTGCGCTCACTCACGTGGACCCAGCGTAGCTGCGCAGCACCAAGCCTTAACCTGCATAACGAAAAATTTCAGGCAGAAGCAACTGAGTTCATACTCTATGCATATGCGAGGACATATGGACCCCACCTCATATTACACGAAACACACACGTTTTAATGCGTCAGCATTATTTGGCTGTGTTTCCGGCGAAAAGCGTGCACGTCTGTCACAACGAGAAAACACTACCAGAAACAGTTGGGGAAAAAGAACAAAAAGAAAGTAGGCATCTACAGTTGCCGCAACAAACAACTCTAACCAGAAAGTCGGCGCAAAAAGAAAGCAGCACAACACAAATTCCGTAACGTGTAATCATACCATACAGTCGTCGTAATAAGTAACTATATTATACAGTCGGCGCAACAGGTGCACGTACCTCACCACCGAAGAAGAAAGAAAACAGGGCAGTGCTGTCTTACTTTCATACAACAAATCGGCGCAGAAAGTAGGCCACTACAGTTCCCCCTATAAGTAATGATAACACACGGGCTATCGTTGCTTATGTAGCGGCTAATGTCAGCTAGGGCAGGCTAAATAATGACTAAAACCGGCTCGTTTACGGTGCAAGACGGCTAGTGTTGGTCAGTGCTCCCACTTGTTGGTTATGTGACCCAATACTAAATAATGCTTGCTGACTACTGAACAATCCTCCAGTAAGTAGTTTATGCGGCAATTTTCTTTTCTGTCTTATACCAAGCATTCATACGAGCGCAGCCTCGAGTTGGCTGTCAGCAAAGAAAGGTTGGATTACTCGCCTTGGAGATATTGATCTTGTCGTACTTCTCAACCAAAATGAAAGTCACGCATCCTGAGAAGAAACACACGGCGTGGTAGAATGGAAGTTCGTAGTAGTACTTTGTCGTGTCAAGTGTGACTCTGCCAGAAAGAAATGAAAAGAAAAAAGAAACGCATTCAATGCACGAGCTGGAGTCTCTCTAAAGTGAACTTTCCTAAAGGCTTGAATTAGATGTTGACTACTGATTATCTTTCGTACAGTATTTGTAGCATACCGGTTACTTTTGAGCACGGCAAGATGGCAGCGGGTGCGGAGAACCCCGTGGCACGCCTAACGCGACCGGCGACTACACTGCCTCTGAGCTCGGCCAGCTTTTCTATGACACTGTAAGGAGGATCGGTTCACGTTATTAGGTGATAAACTGGATAAAAATATGCCCTTGAAGGCGTAGTTCACTGCAGTTAGGATATTTGGGCACCGTTTGATGCTTGCCTGCGTAATAGCGCAGAGAACAGAGCCGTTTACGGTTGCATCTTTTGGAGTAGCACACGTGGGGCTACATGTGTCAACAAATTATTTACGTTACTCTTGTCCTCCGTACCAGTCAATTGAAAGAGAAAATCAGTAGCGACAACAACAGGCAAATATAAAAGGAGAGCGTTCGCCAAGAACGATTTAAAAAATGAATGGCCGGTGGACTGAGCTCTGCTTTCGATATTAATAGACCGCTACGCATATATCGCACCTGTGAGAGATGATATGCCTATCAGGAGCAAAAGTCAACAATTGTGACATTCTTAGCATACCTGTTCTTGAAAAGCCTCGTCAGCAGAAAACGAAATGTCAAAACGAAACTCTAATAATAAATTTGAAAATTTTAATGTTGATGTTCGATCGCTCCGCATATATGAGTACCACTGAAAAAAAGTCACAGTTTTGCCGCAATGGCGAAGCAATGAATGTGGTAGCAACACATTACAATGTCACACGAAGAACGGCAAGCAGCTCAGTACTTGCAACACGCCGCTCGAGTGCAAAGGAGTGGCGACAAGAACATACACAGGACGACCGCGAACTAACAACGGTCACAGCTCGACAATTGCAGCGCACTGCTGAAACACAAGGAAGGACACTCGAAAAGAACGCACAGGTACACACAAGAGGAGCGCGAACTAACTGTTGCGGTTGTTACTTCTTCGTGTTTGAGCAGCGCGCTACAACCCAACGCTTTAGACTTCTTTTTCTTTAAAATTGCGGCGCGTGGAGTGACCCCTCTGCGTCTTCTCCCACGCGGTGGCGTTAGACGCATCGTTTACTCGGCGTTCCACATCGTCAGTGGCTACAGAAAGGGGCCATTTTTTAGTGCGCGACTACACATGCTGAAGCACCTCCGAGCTCTGCGTGCCGTTAGCGTTAAATGGTGTATATAAATAGCTCACCGTTGTTATGCTAAAACCCAGCGCAATCCAACTGATTTCAACCATATGTAGTTATAACCTGAATCACTGCGCTGTAGTTAAATTAAGATGCTTTCGTGGCATCGTAATCAATGTGACTTGTTTGTTATTCGAGCTGAGTGACGCGTTCTGTGAGCTCTGGTAATGCTGTCGGCGTCGAAGATTGGGACGCTACAGCACGGAGCACGAAAGTGCAGGCGCAGCCTACTTCCACATCAAGGTGAACGCCTGCTCGCATCTCGATGTCGGGCTCAACTCGTGCCAACGTGTGGCTAACACATATGCCAAAGCATGCGGTGTTGGATCGGATTTTGGATCAGTACCAACACGCCTAGATTGCGCGAGACGTTGCCTGCCATGTGCATAGCTCGGCATACTCATGAGTACACTCACTCCCACTCACTTGAAAGGCGTTAATGTGAATATGTGTGAGTGACCAGGTGTGTAGGTAGGCGTGAGTATGAACGTGAGTACTCATGAGTGTGAGTAGACAGGATTATTAACGCGAGTGAGTGCTCATGAGTGTGAGTTGGCGTGAGTAGGACGTTACTGTGCACCGATGAGTGGAAGCGTGAGTATGAATGTGAGTGAGTACTCATGAATGTGAGTGGGCATGGGTATGAACACTCGTGAGTACGGATGTGTGTGAGTAGACGTGAGTATGTACTGTCGGCCGCAAAAGTTTGCGTGATCTGCAGCGCGTGGCGGAGCGACGGAAAACTGCATTGCTGCGTCACCTACCGTGATGCGGCGGGTGTTGAGGCTATCAGCCTCGGCGATTAGCGACGGCGCGTTTAGACAACGTGCCGTTGCCGAATCTAATCGCGGAGGCTGAGGCCGATAGCCTCAACACCCGCCGCATCACGGTAGGTGACGCAGCAGTGCAGTTTTCCGCCGCTCGGCCACGCGCTGCACATCCCGCAAACTTCTGCGGCCAACAGTACGTGAACGTGAGTGAGTGCCTTTGTTTGAGTTCACGTGAGCGCGACCGTGAGCGCCATGAGTGTGAGTACAAGTTATTATAAACGTGAGTGTCTATGAAAGTGAGAAGTGAGTAAAAATGTGAGTGTGAGTGGATGCGAGTATGATCGTGAGTGCCTAGGAATGGCACTCACGATCAAGGGGGATGTTGGCCACATGGCGCTGCTTGTTGTGGTTAAGCTTTTGGTATCTGCTGTATGATTTACCAGGCTACAATTTCGCTAGACCCAGATTTGTAACGCTGGTGAATTTGTCAGAGCTGAGCCAAAGCAAAGTAGTCGCTATGGACCTGATGAGATTTACGAGGAATAGCCTGTTGATGTTGTGTTGGGAGCTCGATGTAGAGGTTGACGAAGATTTGCCTGCATGTCTAATCCGTGAAGTAATAGTCGAAAGCAACAATAACAAGCAGGATATTGAGCACTTCGGGAACATAATCTTAATTGAACAGGAAGAGAGAGAGAAGGAGAAAGAAGAGGGAATAGAGAGGGCAAATAAGGGAAAAAACATAGGAAGAGGATGCAAGCATTAGACGAGGAGAGTAAAAGTGGAACGCGGGTTAGATACAGAGCAGTGGAGTTGTTAATCTGTAGATGTAGCGCACGAAAGGTGCATAGAACTGTCGAGTACGGTGCTGTTTAAAACCAAAGAGAAGGCTAGCACGTGTGAAGGTAGCAGCAAGTTCAAGAATGAACTCAGGTTGGCAGCTGCGAAAGATGCTTCGCTAAGATGAGAGGCCGCCGAAGGCCAGAATAAGTGCGACGAGGTGCTGTGCCAAGGAGCAGGATGAGGAGGAGGAGGAGAAGAAGAAAAACGGAAAGACAGGGAGGTTAGCCAGTTCTCAGACCGGCTGGTTACCCTGTGCTGGGGAAAGGGGAAGGGGGAGTGAAAGATGATAGAAAAGAGATGTTACAAAAAAGAAGAAAAAAAAGAACAATAGTACGATAAACGACACTCCTTAAAGTCTGTCTATGAGACTAGTTTTGCGCAAAAAGCGCAATAACGCTTTCAGAGCTTTCTGTGCCGAGGATGGTTTCGGCCAGTGTCCTAAGATCTTTTCCTCCGACAGTGGACGATTGTCAAGTCTATTTAACACTTTGGGCAGTTCTTCTCTTGGTGCACTGAAGCAAGAACACTCACAGAGAAGATGGGCGATTGTCTCCTCGCAGGTACAGTTATCACATGTCCGGCTGCTGGCCATTCCAATTCGAAATGAGTAGGCCTTCGCGAAGGCCACCCCGAGCCAAAGGCGGCACAGGAGCGTCTCCTCAGCTCTATACTCGGCGACAACTTATCTTGGCATTGGAGCGAAGGCTACGGCGGCGGGGCATCCGCACATTTGTGTTACTACGCAAGTAGTTCGGCATCTTGCAGCCGGTTCCAGTTCCAGTTTCGGTTTCGCTTGCTCGCATCGCTAGAGCGTTTAGCAGCATGTATACATGCAGAATGGGGCCATAGTGACATTGTGATCAGTGTGCGTAGATGAACCTACCTACTGTACTGTATATTGTCACGGGTTTGTTACTTTAACGAAGGCAGCAGTGGGCGTGTCGAAGATGAAACTCTTTACAAGGTCAATCTTTATTTGGCCGAACTTGTGGGCGGGAAACGAGTCAGTCAGAGCGTCGTCCGTCAATAATTTTGACAAGTGGTAAAGCGTGTCGGCTTTTATACATGTTCTATCGAATGTTCCAGCGCTATCGCTGGTGGCCACGTAAACTCTAGACTATTCGCGTACCGCGCGCAATCTTAACGCAAAGATATAAAACAATCGTGACGCTCCTGGAACATCGCATCGCGGTCTGCGCGGAGCATTCCAAACAGTCTTTGCGGGTGAAGCCCGAAGACAACAAAATAGGACGCATGGCTATATGATGAACGCCGCCAAGCGCACACCGCAGCCTGAATACGGTGTTTGCTCGATTGTAACGCGAGGGCGACTTTAGTAGCAGAAATTTGGAAAAAAAGCTCGCATTGCATTCGAATAAATACGGAATGCAAGTACCATGATGCCGCTGAATTGAGCTTAGATTTAAAGAGAGCTCACGCTTAATTAAAAAGAGAGTGACGCAGATTATTTTTTCAAGCTTCGCTGGTCACACACCTTCACAGAGCATAACGGCCACCGATGTTTTTTCATCTGTATATGCAGTATGTAACAGGTATTGTCCATAATTTCGATTGTCACTGGTAGAAAAAAATAAAGCATAAAAAACCGTTAATATCTTTTATTGCATTGCATCCAGGCGTCATATGAAAGAGCGCGAAAGCAAAAGGCAAGTAATATATTTTACGGCACAAGAAGGCACATCGCGGACAAAAAGACCAAAAGTTCTTGTTGCTCTAAATCAGGATTTTCCAGAACCTTCGTTAACAAATCAGTCTTTTCTAATTCACAAATCGCTTTACATTTTTCAAATTAATCATTATATCCGACAACAAAGCATTTCCACATAGGCTTTCAAGCGCAAATAAGAAAGCTTTTCCGCGGTGGAGAATACAATATTTTGGGCACTCTGTGTCAACATATTGTTTTGCACTTATGGCACAGAACGTGATAACCATACCAACTTTTTGCGGACACTGATAACACTAGTGCACTTGTGACATAGAACATGATAACCATTACAATCTTTTGCTGGCACTCGATGTCAACATGACATTTTACACGTGTGAGTCACGACACAAAACATAACCATAACAACGTTCAGCTGGAAATCCATGGCAACTGAGATTTTGCGCTTGTGACCATAGGTCGGCAAAAAAAAAAAAAAAAACTGGAGCTCACTTACTCAAGAAAAATATTTTGCTCCGAGAGCTCACTGTGACTCAGGCTCCCCAAATTTCCCTCATCCGGACTATCTAAACCTTTTCCGACCAGACTCACTCGAGCTCAAACTTTTTTTATTTAAATAGAAAAAAAAATAACATCAGAAGGTAGGCTACATTAGAGCCGGCTATCTCACCAACAAGAAGAAAGAGGCCATCACAAGAAAAATGGAAACAAATAAAAAATAGAAAAAGAAAACAATCAGCTGAACTATGCAGATATGCAACATGCGTCATACAACTTCGCACTTGCAGAGTCCAAGGGCAGAGTCTAGCACATAGACGGTTGTACGTGTCACATAACACCTCGCATGCAGTCCACACAGCCAGTCTCCCATACAAGGACATATGACATGACTAGAAAGTATTATCAATAATACAATGCTATGATAGTAAAGAACCATGACAATCGTAAACAGTTCATTAGGTCTGTATCAATTCAAAAATCCCAAAGAGCACTCATAGCCCGTCTTTGATTGCCAGGATTTGGCGATACTCCAAACCTTGCAAATTGAGAGTGGTCGTTTGTCAAGTCTCTTGAGTTGATCACTAAGTCGAAAATGCTGTTCTTCATATTTCGGGCATGCTATAAGGAGATGCTCCACTGATGCATCAAAATTATCACAATGGTCACCGGTATTGCTCGGCAGAATAACCACTTCTAATAAACAAATCTAAATACGCAAGAGTAGGAACACATTGATAACATGGAAAGCCAGGGTAGAAACTCAGTAAAAGAGTAAATAAAACACAAAAATGCCTAGTGGTATCACAATTTCAGGTCCCATTGTGACAGAAATGAAACAAGGCAGCAGGCGCCATTGACATGAGATCAAAAAGAAAACGGAGCCTTATTTCGAACATTTCAAGTCTCAACTAAGCAATGTAGATCTCGCTGATGCAGCATATAACATTAACATTCACGACCAAGATAATCACATCCCAGCCACCGTGACGGTACTGTGCTTACATTACCTGGCCGCTGACACAAAAGGCTCATGTTTGAGTGTGTTGCATTTCAGTGAACGGGAAATGCCAGACGCCCGTGTACTTATATTTGGGTGCACATTAAACAAACTCAGAGGTCGAGATCTGTAGAACAACATCAAGCACAGCATGCCTCATAATCACAACGTGGTTTTGGCGCACAAAATCCCCACAGTCATTATCACATCACGATAACGTAACCAGAACATGCGCGAAGTGCAACAAAAGAGATCAGCAGATAAAATCACAATGAATTGAATAAGCGATAAAAATGTAAAGAAACAGCAGTGACCGGTAGTCCTCGGAAACAATATCGCAGTTTCTGGTTAGGTACATGTGCAATCATTTGCTCGAAGCATTTGCAAGGCACACATAGAGATGTCACGGCAGTTCATCAATTCCACTCATGTCGGAGCTGCTCGACTCATCTGAAGAACTTGAGTCTGTGCACAAAGATATGATGAGACTGTCTGTTTGGCTGTCTATAATGCCATCACGCTCCCATGCCTCATCCTCAAGCCTCATCACGTGAGTGCAGTCATGGAGCCAGTTCTGTTGGGTCACACTTGCGATTCCTTCCTGCAGCAGCTTCTCGACAGATTCAATCTTGAAGTCTGTGTTCCTTGAAGCAACATAGCCTTTGACTTGGCTCCATACAAGCTCTATAGGATTTAGCTCACAGTGGTAAGGAGGCAAGCGCACAACCTCATGCCCGGCAGCACTGGCAAGTTTGTCAACCTGGTAAGCAAGGAAAAGATGCTTATTCTGCTCAACGAGCTGCAGCAGTTCACTTTTCAGTTGGTCATCCGAAAAAGGAATATTTTTCGATATCAACCAGGACTGGATTTCCGCTTTTCTGGATGATGAGCTTGGTAGCTTTTCAACCTGAGCACTGTGATATGGCGCATTATCCATCACGATCACACTGTGTGGCTTGATGTTAGGTAGCAGCTGTTCAACAAACCATTTCTGGAAACGCGAAGCATCCATTTCTGTGTGGTAATCACCAGCGCCCTTCTTGGCACGGAAAACTAGGGCGGCTCCATCAACAAAGCCTTCTGCACTTCCAGCATGCAAAACGATTAGGCGTCCTCCTTTACCGCTGGGTGCACGGAGGCCAGTTGAGAGCCCTTGACGAAATGCGTCTTGCCGAGTCATCACGCTGGTGTCTGTCCAAACTCTCCCCTTTGTATGGCCGGCATTTACCCAGGTCTCATCAAGGTAGTAGATGGTCCTGTAAAAGAGAAAGCAGTCTTATTGTTAACAGCGCACTTTCACTACTAGGAGCCCATTAACAAAGCAGGCAGCCTTCATACGAGGTTATGCCTTTGTTTAAGGGCAAAAAATGTGCACTGACAAAACCTATGTGAATACATATAACATAGATAAGCTGGCAAAACTCTCTCTGTGAAAGACTGAAACCAATGTTTAGGAAACATGTTTCAGGCTGCCAGAAGCGTAGCCAGAGGGCAGCACTCCGGGCCTGTGCCCCCCTTCCCCTCCTAATTTTTTTTCTTCCACGGAATACAGAGCACAAAATGACACTCGACCACATAGTCCGGCCCGGCCCCCAGCTCAGACGAAAGTGGTGCCCCGCCCCCCCCGTAAAAAATTTCTGCCTACGCCCCTGCAGGCTGTACATCAAAGCTGATGCTACCACGTCCCCAATCCCCAATTACGTGCGTAGCGTATTCGCTCAATAACATCTACAATTCCGAGAACCATCACTAGCTATTCCTTTCTCCAAGCCATTGAGATTCCTTGCCCCTACGCGGAAAAACGGCAGTAAGTCTTCTCAAACGATGCTACGGGAAATGCTGCAATACACAACGCTGAGTTAAATCTACACCACATGCAACGGAATCCTCGGCGAATACTATTATTACCGTACAAGCGCAAGCATGAACAGCCACCCTATCTTAATGGGGAATTTCGCTGCGACTTAAGTCAGGATTATGTAAGGCTTTCGATCACTCACGTCAATAGCCACGTTGGCGATCACAAATGCAAAGCACACCTATTGTTTTCGCTAACCAGTAGGCACACACGCATGCTCACCACTCGCGTCAACTTTTTACCAACAATCAGGCGTCGTGAACAGAAATTTTGCAGAAATAAAAAGAACGTAAGAACTTACCGTCGCTGCCTCCGCATTTCTCGGATGGTGCGGAGGTACTTTCGACGCCAAGCAACGATATCGTCTCTCTCTAGCAACGCGGAATTCCTTGTTCTTTTCCGGAAGGCGAACCCCAAGTCGTTCAGCATTCTTTGGATCGTACGAGTGCTGATGGTCGGCATGTCCATGTCAGGGTCGCTGATCACGTCGTTGCGTAGCTTCTCTGCCGTAGGTATTTCATTGCGCATGAAGTAGCTGTGCACTTTGCGACGCAGTGCTGCCAACGCAAACGTGTCATAGCGTAGGAGCCGCGTCTTTCCAGTGATGCGCTTCTCAGCTTGGCCCGAGAAAGTCAATTTCTTGCGCTTTGGGGAGGCAAGTGGGGCCCGCAGAGCTTCAGCCTTGACCCGCTTAACTGTTCGCTCGCTCACTCCGGTGAGCTCGGCGACAGTCTGGCACACTGCATTTGTAGACAAGTCAGGCTGACGGCGCCTCACTCCAGCGTAGACGTTGCAGATAACTTGCTTGGTCTGTTTTGATAGCCACTTTTTGTCACATTTAGTGTACAGCTTCTTCGGAGAACGAAACGGCGAGTTTGCGGCCGCACACGCTTCAGCCGGCATCACGGACGCCATGTTTACTGAAAGAGCAGGCGTGAGGAAAACGCGGTGCTGCCCAAGAAATAAAAAAGACAGAAACAAAATTTAAGTTTACAATAACTTTTTTTTTACGAACGGCTTCCCATACTCGTTCTCTTTTTATAATGAACAAATCTTCATTTATTTGAGCTAGGTAACTTTTCGAATTAGAAAATAAATATAGGTACTATTTCTTGGCGCGCGCGCATGCAGGCACTTTGCCTCCGTAGCTTCCACAGTGGTGCCAAGAAAAGTTGTCGCGGAGTATAGTTATTCCCGACGGAAGACGGAGCTGTAGATTCGGGTCCAAGCTGGGAAGACGGGCGTTGGTAAATTCCGTCGAGTTCCACTGTGCCAGTGTCAGTTCACGTGCATGGGAACGAAGCCTTGTGGCGGCGTCCGTTCTTGACAGAGGTATAGCTGCACAATGGACAGCATCATGGGCAGATCGGGCAGCTTCATCAGCACGGTAATTTCCGTAGATACCGCAATGGCCCGGTATCCACTGATAGGTTAGTCTGTGGTGCTTCTCAATGGCGCGGTGATGAAGCAGTCTTATGTCGGCGACTAACTGCTCATTTGGTCTATGACGATATGGGGACATAATGCACTGGAGCGCTGCTTTGGAGTCTGAGAAAACTGACCACGCCTGTGGCGTTTCTTCTACTACGAACTCTAGAGCAGCACGGATGGCGGTGAGTTCTGCAGCCGTCGATGATGTCAAATGTGACGTCTTGAACTTTATGGTGACGGATTTCTCGGGTATGACCACTGCCCCTGCTGAGCTTGTAGAAGAAACTGAACCGTCAGTGTAAATGTGAAGGCGTCCACTGTGTTTTTCATGCAGGAACAATAGAGTGGCTTGTTGTAGGGCCAGATATGACGAGTGTTTTTTTCTTTTGTATACTAGGAATGGTTATCAGGGCTTCTAGTGGATGTAGACACCACAACAGCAACGGTGGTCCTGCTGCGCAGAGTGTGGCCTAGCAGCTGGAAGCGAGGCGAGGTGGTGTGATGGAACCCGGGCGGCATGTCTTATGTGCATTCTTAAAGCATCGACGCGAATGTCTGTTGTGATGGGGTGATCACGAGCGATGACGACAGTCGCTGCTGAGGAGGCGCATCTCGGAAGCCCAAGGCATATCCTCAGTGCTAGAGCTTGAATCGACTGGAGTACGCGTAAGTTTGTTCTTCGGGTCCTGCCCAGTACAGGTAAACTGTAGCGCATGAAGCCGAGGAAAAGTGCAGCATACAGTTGAAGCATCGCTCGTACAGATGCACCCCACGATTTTCCCGCAAGAAACCTTAGGACGTGTGTGATCATGGCGAGCTTCTTTGTCATGTAGGCGATCTGGGGGCTCCAGGACAAGTCGCGATCTATGATTACTCCCAGGAAACGGCGGGTCTTCACGTATCTGATCGTACGCCCATTGATTTTGATGACGTATGGGGTCATTACCTTGCGCGTAAACGCAACCACTGAGCATTTCTCAGACGACAGTTCGAGTCCCCGTCCTTGGAGGTAGTTTGCCGTCAATGTAGCCGCTCGCTGAAGCCTGGCTCGTACGTGTAGACGCGTGACCCCTGACGCCCAGATGCAGATGTCGTCTGCGTATATTGACAGATGCACAGACCGCCGAAGAACGTCAACGAGACCGATGAGCGCAAGGTTAAAGAGTATGAGGCTCAGGACTCCACCTTGAGGTACGCCGCGACAAGTACAATGTTGCGTTGTTGTACCATCTTCTGTCTGAACAAAGAAGGTTCTGTCCCTCAAGTAGCTGTAAATCCAGTGATAGACGCGGCCCCCCAATCCGATTTTACCCAGGGCGTCCAGGATGGCTTCATGCAATACATTGTCATATGCGCCTTTCACGTCCAAGAACATTGCCGCAGATAATCTCTTCATGCTTTTTTGTTGCTGCACAGACGTGACAAGGTCAATAACATTATCTATAGAAGACTGTCCACGACGAAAGCCGGTCATAGCATCAGGGTATATCTCGTTATGCTCGAGGTACCACTCTATGCGAGTCAGTATCATCCTCTCCCATCACCTTTCCAAAACAGCTGGCAAGCGCGATGGGTTGATAGGAGGCCAAGTCCAGAGGAGATTTACCTGGTTTGAGCAGGCTTCGTGGAAGTCGGCTGGACTTCCACGAAGGAGGAACCAATCCGTTACACCACGAGTTGTTGTATACCACTAGGAGGGCACGCCGAGCTGCTTGTCCGAGGTTACAAAGGGCCATGTAGGTGACGCCATCAGGTCCTGGTGATGACGAACGCTTGCATGCTGCCAAAGCTGCCTGAAGCTCCTCTGCAGAGAACAGGTTGTCCATCCGAGAATCTCTGGACATCGGCGCGTTTCCTAGGTTACTCAGGGTGAACCCGGACCCATTATTGGCAACTCTGGCGCAGAAGTCTTCTGCCACATCAATTTCGCGTCGGCTTTGGTGGAGAGCGAGGCATTTGAAAGGGCGATGCTGTTGTGGCAATGTTCGTAAACCGCGGACGATTCTCCATATTTGCGATAGCGGTTTGGGGGGATCAAGCGACTCGCACAATGATTTCCATCGTAGCGACTGGAGTGCCTTGATTCGACGCTAAATCTTCTTTTGCAGACGCCTCGCCTCCCTCAAGTCATAGATGGATTTTGTGGTCTATATCGTCGTTTAGCACGACGACGGATTGCTCGGAGCCGCTCCAATTCCATTTCGTATTCGCAAAACTGCGATGAATATGTGAAATTATATGAAGCGTCTTGAGTAGCCGCTTTGATTATGTCTTCTAAGCTTTCAAGAGAAACTTCTTGATTTTCCTCGCACAGCTTCTCTGTGGATGACCTGTATTTTGACCAATCGATGCGTGCAGGGACCGTGATCTGCGACTTGCTTAGGTCCTTGATCTTAATATAGGTGGGGATATGGTCACTTCCATGGGTTTCATTGTCCGCAAACCACTGTACCTTGGCACTTAAGATACGTGACACACAAGTTAGGTCGAGACAGCTGCTATATTTCAGACCCCGTAAAAACGTAGGACTGCCGTCGTTTAAACAGTATAGTTCATGGTCAGACGCGAACGAGGATACATGTCGTCCCCGACGATCTGTCTTTAGGCTTCCCCACAATGGGTGATGAGCGTTGAAATCGCCGGTAATAATCCACGGTCCAGGTGTTGCCGATATAATAGCGCTTAATCTTGCACTGTCAAAGCGGCCTGAAGGTGACATATATACATCTACTAGTGTGAAAGTCAGGTTATTGCGTTTAACAGTCAAGCACACGTATTGGTTGCTGTCATCAGGTGGTACTGGATGCTCAATATAGGTGAGTTCGCACCTGATAAAAACGATCACTTTACTACTGTCGTTGCAGGTAGCAGACGTGAACGCTTCGTATTTAGACAATCGTATCGCACTGTGAAGGCGTGGCTCACAAGTGACGATAATAGGAAAATGATTCTTAGACACAAATGGCCGAATATCCGAAATGCGGGGTTTAAGGCCTCGGGCATTCCACTGGAATATTGACGCCTCTTTCACTTCTTTACTGAAGGGCTGCAGAGGAGGAGCCATGATGCTTCTCCAGACTTGACAGCACCGGGTTTAGAGCATCCAATATTTGAAGTGCACTACGAGCAGCCGGAGTCGGAATATTATTTAGGAGTACTCGAATGGTGTTCATTAGGGTTTTTACCATGGCTGTTACTTCTTGATCTTGACTATCGCCACCTACTCGTTCAGAAGTAACCTTCAACGAACGATGCTGCGGCTCAGCTGGTGTATTTATCGACGGCAGCGCTGGCCACGCGTCAGGTGGGCCGATGATTCTTGTGTCGTTCTTAGGGTGCTTATTTCTGGCATTTATTGGCGCTTGTTGTGGTGGGTGCGCGGTCTGTGGAGCCCGTGCATCTCTGGCCTGGGTAGCAGGTTTTCTAGAAGTTCTCCTGCGACGAGACCGCCGACGTCGCACCTTAGCAGCAGCCTCCCTGTAGGTGGAGCCGTCCCTAACCATCTGCACTTGCATCTCTTTCTTCATGTTTGGGCACGCCTTTGAAGACGCATCGTGAGGGCCGTGACAATTGCAGCACTTTCGATGTTCTGCATGGCAGGTTTCTGTGCTGTGCGACTCTGAGCATCGCGAGCACACAGCAGAATTTGTGCAAACGGCGCTGACGTGTCCCATCTTACAGCAGTTCCGACACTGAATAGTTCTTGGTACGAACGGCCGCACTGCGTGTCGAAAATGGCCAACTCTGACTTGGGATGGAAGACTGTCACCCTTGAAAACAAGTTTTACACATCGCGAATTCCCAAGACGACGGGCTTGCAAGATGATAAATCCTTCCGTCACCGGCTTGATGAGAATGGGAAAGTCGCTTTCGCAGATAGAAGTGTCGACATCGTAAATAACACCTGCCGTAGAGTCCTTGCCGTCTGGTATGTAAGAACGTACGTTGATGTTCCCCAGCACATTGACCTTGCTCAATACGTCCAGAGCAGTACGTTGCGTAACGTCTATCGCCAGAACATTCTTGCGACCATTGATTCTCACATCTTTTATTTGTCCCGGAACGAGCGCCTCAAGAGTCATAGATGTGGCTTGATGATTAAGCCGGTTCATGCTTTCAGCAGCAGTCAGCGGAACAAACAAAATAGTGTGAACCGGTGCCTCTTGCGTATTCATGGTAGCCTTACTTTTTGAAGGAGTCGTCGTTAGTAGCCTTCTCTTCGCTTTACGCCTTGTCACGGGCATGAAGTCGCTTTCATCCGAGCTCTCGTCGCTGGCTGTAGAGTATATCAGCGTGTCCTCACTGTCGGCGTCACTCGGGTGGCCGGAGCGCTTTCTTGGAGCGGCCGCACACGACGTGGAAGGTAAGGGTGGAGGCCCAGGTGATTCCACGTCCATTTTCTCAGTCACAAGAACGGCGTCTTGTGCAAACACAAAATAAAAAACGGGAACGGGAATTCTAGTTAAACATCTAGGACAGCTGTGGGCAATCTAGCACAGACATCAAGTGAACGTGTAGCAATGGTGTATCTTGCAAACGATGTCCAAAGGTATTTCGACTCGATATGCAAGAGCACCAGAATAAGGTCGGCAGAGTGTACTTAAGTAGTACAGAGTATAACAGTTGTGGACACCTCCAGGCATGTGAGTGAGGTTCAGATGACTGTGCCGCAACGGTGGATCTTGCATGCATTGTCGAAGAACATTTCGGCCCGATAATCAAGAACACCACAGTAAGTTTAGGAGATCGCACCAAAGTAAAGTGTAGAGATGAACGGGCAGTTGTGAGCTCCCAGGCATGTGAGCTAGGGTCAAGTGAGTGCATCGCAACAGTAGATCTTGCATGCGGTGTTCAAGGATATTTCTACCCGCTGGGTAGGAACACCGGAGTAAGGTCAGGATATGGCGCTAAAGAACAGAGCAGAGAGTTGTAGACAGCTCCCACGCATGCGAGCTAGGTTGTTCGGAAGAAAGCAGCTGCATTGTTCCTAAGCGCGTTAAGATGTCCGCAAGTCCGGAGAGCTAAGAAAAAAATTATTTATATGTGAATCGTTTAGACTGCGCGGTTGAGACAGCTAATGAGAGCAGCGAAGGTGCTGATGAGCATAAGATGCGAGCGGGAGTCTCAAAAATGAGCCCCAAGAAGCGGCATAGACGAAAGAGACATTGTAGTACAACGCATGTAATGAAAGGCTGTAAGCGTTTGAGTGTAGTAAGCAGAGCGAGGCGTTTGTCATCGGCGTCAAAGTTGTTTTGCATGCGTCCGAGCCGCCGGACCAAAAGAAAAGAAAAGCGCATTGTGCGCAAGGCAGTCAGAGGGAAGGGGTCAACTCTCCCGCTGTTCTATTCATGGCACGTTTGATGGGGTGCGGAAGTACTAGGTTGGTGGTTCTCAAGGAGTAGCCGAATGAGGGGAAGAACACAGGCCCCCAACCAAGAGCTTAGTGGGGTTCGGAGGTGAAGTGAATGATTTTGGCGATTGTTCTATTCCCCGTTCGACAAGAAAAGCCCACAGGGTGCGACCGCCGCGTGTATGTCTCAAAAGTTTACTGCGGTAACCATTTTGGAGAATGTCGCTACTGGATTTGTTTACAGTGTTTGGAACTTTTGTTCTGTGTCTTTATTTTGGCTTTGGAATAGTTTTCTTTTAATATCTCGGCTACTGGATACTGTTTGGGTAACTAGTTTTAGGTTTTGTTTATTTCTTAAGCGTTGTATGTGTTTTCTGTTTTTTTTTGAAGCCGCTTAGCGTTGCGCGGTGGCTTCAGGACACACATCGGAGTGTGCGTCAGGGCGCGTCACACGAGTAGGTTAGGAGTTGATTGTGAGTGAGCGTGAAGAAGCAAGGATCTTCATCAGTTTTTTAAGGGTTCATGCAGTTCTTTTTGTTTCTCTATTCTTCTGTTCGCATGTGTCTTGTGTGGACGCGAGTAGGAAGAGTTCGTGCGTGAGTTTATATATGTTTTATAAGAATTGTGACCGTAAGGCAAAAGCTAGTTGAGAAGTACATCCGCGCAGTAAATGCTTTCAGTGGTGCTAGTGTGTGCTATCACGAACAAATAGTGTTCCTGGCGTTGGTGCAGCACGACAGTTAGCTTTTTGTCTGCTCAAAGGAACTTCACGACTGGCTTCGGCGGCACAAATTTTGGGCCCCAAAGATAGGGTGAAGCGTTAGGCGTTGTTCTTTAGTATGAGGCCTGGTTGACTTACAGAGGATTACTAGCGCAGGCACACAGGTAGGCCACGGAGGGCACATCACTTATGAGATCATGTTTCTCGAGGCCAGTTCAATATAAAGCTTATTCTTGTATAGGAATTGGGAGCTCCAGCGAGATCTCAGGAAACGCTTCGAGTGCTGCTTTTCGAGTTTTAGTTGTGCTGTTTAAGGCAGATTGCTTTCACATGATTTAGTTCTGGACTCGATGTGCCTCACTGCGGGCTGGGCGCTCTCCTGTCCCTGTGGTTGTGTGTGTGTATGCGTATTCCCAGGAAGAACGCCCCGCGGAACGAGTGCGAAAGGCAGTGGCCTGGAGGACGCCCCCAAACAACGACGCTTCGGGCAACCTGTACGGCTGGTCGCCCTCAGGTTGAGTCTCACGCCGGCGGACGAGCTTTTACGATCGGCACCTGCACCGAAGAGGAAGCGGTGTCCTCCATTCTTTGAACAGGGCGCCGAATGGGCTGCTTGCCTGCTGACAGCCGTTCATGCATTTGTATTGTCCTCCCGAGCCGGGCAGTGAGGCGCCATGCAGGCCGAAGCCGCAAGGTGTTCGACGAGACGACCGTAATGGTCTCCGGTCACGACATCTTCCTTGAAGAGACAGCGGCGTCAGCGCGGATCACAGCCCATCCCGCTAATTGATCGGTGAGGTACTTCGCAGCGGCGGACCTTTTCATACGCTCGGTTTGCCGAGCGTGTGACCCATCACCCTGCGGCCTTCACGTGTCAAGGAAGGGCCCCTTGGTGCCACAGGTGCAGAGCGCGGGGGTCGCGCCCCAGTCGAGGAGATTGACCTGGGCGGGTGTGGTGGCGCCCTAGGAAGTGGTGTGTGTCCTGTGATTGGACAGCGCAATTTCGAGCAATTTCCCCATCTAGGGATCTGGCGAAAAGAGAACCTTTATAATGAGCCCCCGCGGGCGCACTGGACACAAGATGTTCGTCATGTAAGTGAATGCTCGACGCGTATACAATGTAAATAAACCATGTTAAGTTTCTCAAAACTCCACAACGCTGGAATGGCATCCCCCTGACGTTGTGCATCCCTCCGGACACTGGTGGCGGGAGGGGGGGTTAAACCCCTTCTCCCTCGAAAATTTTCAGTTTTGCATGTGTACATATACCCGTACACATACAAACGCACGCACCAACATTCATAATGTATGGTTGAACTCCTCACCCCTTCCGACAAAAATTTCTGGCTACGCTACTTCCTCCAGTGCCAAGAATTTGAAAGCAGTAATAAAACACCCAGATAAATGATTTAACGTTATACTGTAACAGCCTTCTTGGCAATGTGAGTGATACTGACGTCGTTATGGCCGTTGGCCTGAATGACCATGCCTATTAATTAATCGAGTAGCTAACAAGCGCGGGGGACTGTCTGAGGAGAATCTCCGCAGACTGTTCCACGTGTTGCTCATGAGCCACATCAACTATGTGGCTCCCGCCCACCTGTGGCAAAAAGGAGACGTACGCCGTCTCGACCTGATCATCTGCCGGTGCGTTAAACAGGTGCTCGAGTTACCGGGCAGCACCCACACGACCAAGCTCAACGAACTAGGCATTCACAACACATTCAACGAAATCGTAGAAGCTCAAAAAGTCTCTCAAATTGCAAGGCTGTCTTCCACTGCAGCTGGGCGACGTTTACTAGCACACCTCGGGCTCAAGTCTCCCGTAACCCCAGAAAGCCCGCGACAGCTCCCCGAAGAGCTGCGCGCGAAATTTACAGTATCCCCGATACCCCGTAACATGCATCCCACACATAATGTGGGGAGACGTCAGGCACGGGCGCGAGCCCTACTCGGTACCGCAGCCGCTATGGAGGGTAACGTGGCCTTCGTAGACGCAGCACAATACGGCTATACGGACCACTTTGTCTCGGTAGTAACAACACTCAAAGGCGAACACTTATCGTCTATGACTTTATTAAATTCAAACGCTGATCGCGCCGAGCAGGTCGCTGTGGCACTAGCTCTCGCTACCACCGACCGCACCGCCATTTACACAGATTCGCGCGTAGCCGCACGGGCTTTCATGACGGGCTCGGTTTCTCGGGAAGCAGCGCGCGTTCTCTCTGCTGCCAATTGGTGAGACAAAAAGCACATCATCTGGTTCCCGGCACACGTTGGCCGACACGTACACGGAACCATCCTCAATACCAACGAATTGGCTCACTCCCGGGCGCGAGGTCTCACATTCCACGTCGGGGAGAAACAATCGAAGGCTGAGGACGTTACTTGGTACTTCAGAGATCCGTTGTTAACGTTTAATGAAATCTGCAAACATTACCAGTTGGAGAGGCGGAGGTACCCACTCCCCCCCCCCCCCCCCCCTCCCCCACTTAAACAGGGCTCAATCTATCACTCTATGTCTGTTACAGACGGAGGCGTATGCATCGCCTTTAAAATGTTCCAAGTACATGGATGGCATAGAGCCGGGGTGCCCGCGCTGTGGCCACCCCAAATGCACCTTACAACACATGCTGTGGCAATGCCCTGCGTTGCGCGGGAGCAGCGAGTCTCCCTCTACGGAGGCGGACTGGAACTATCTGCTCACTAGCCAAGACAAAGGAGACCAGCTTAGGGCCATCCAGAGGGCCCGCGACATGGCCGTGGAGTTTAAACTCCCCGTCCCGTCGTGGGAGTGGCCCACCGGTGTCACCCCCTAAAGGGGGTCGAGCGCCGCCTCCGGATAATAATAAAGTTCTTTGCCTGCCTGCTGTACTGTAACAGCCAATCCCTGTAACCTGTACCCTGCACTGAGGTAATACCCTGTACTGAGGTCTTTGGGTTACTGTAAAAAAAAAAAACAGAAAGTAAAACATCTACGCAAAACTATAGCGCAGAGAAACGCTTACAGCTAACCCAGTTTGTGCAGCATCGACGTATGACACCGCGGTATAACGCCGTTTGCAACGTTCTACATGGCGCCAGCGTTTTGAGGAGACGTATTTTGTAGCGCACTGTTCGTGCTGCACCCAAGCAGTTGTCTGGCGTGCAGCGTCGAGCCACGTCGCCGCCACATATTTTTAGACGACTCTTCCAGCCCTGTGCCGCTAAACCTTGTTATTGCTGTCCCTATTTACTATTAAGGCAAGAAGGGCCTTCTTTTTTTACATGTGCGTTAAATTCCTCGCGTTGTAGCTGCAGTGTTGAGGAAATCAACTAACAAGAAGAAGAATAAGAATAAAAAAAGACAGAGCCAGCATTCAGAAAAAGTATGGTAATATTGCTCGTAACAGAAAATATCAGCCAATCGTAATGGCGGGCATAAGATTAGCGAATGAAGCAACTGAATAGCTAAGAGCAGTCACGAATGAGACCTGCGAAATCAGGCTTACAAATCGTGCGGTTGACCCCAGAAAACAACACGCTCCGCACCACGTTTATGTTTCGAGAGAAACAGCACTAAACGTTCACTTCGACTGCTATGAAGACTGCCCAATTAAAAAAAAAAGAAGCTAGAAGAGTACTTTTAAGACGTGGTGAAGTGCGCACCGTCCAGTCACCACTATGTACTCTCAGGCGCGCACATCAGCATTGGCAGCACTGCGCGATCCCTCTTAAAGTGCGACGTTTTCGCTTTTATTCTAGTTTTGATAAGGTGACGTGGTGATAATGGTGGCCGGCTTGTCGTATCAATTTTCTTTATTTTATGTTTATTTTGTTCCTTTGAAATATCAGAACAAGAGCGCAAGCGAAAATATCGCCGCCAAACCAAATGTGCGCGCCTCTCACTGGTGATGACGGGAAGGCGCGCACTATACCATTGCTAATCCATGCCGCTGTTCGCGTTTCATTTGACACCGATAGTACGTACAACGTTTCTTACCTGTAAGACGTGTGCAAAGGAATGACGAATGGAAGCATGTTGGTACCATATATTTGCCACGCAGAAGCGACACAACATAGTAGCGACAGTATCCCGAAGATGACAACAACGAGCCGTTTCTTCCTGCGAGAAAAAAGAAAAAAACAACAGAAAACATATCACAAGGCTGAAGACACACGTTATCACGTGGTATACATGCGGGACACACGTGAGCTCCGCAAATTTTTGCACTCTAGGTGAACAGAATACGAATCAATGTGCCCAGCAATAGAAAAAAAACGCGCGACTGCCGTTCAATTCGCATCTTGTTGCCAGCTCTAGAGTAGTCTATTGCTTCAAATTAGAGAGCTAGGCAAAGGCCATTTTTCTTTCATTCTGCAGTTCGGATGAAATGTTCTTGTATTCGCAAATTATGGAGCTCACGTTATACTCAGTGACATTTATGAGGAGGTATTGAACCACTTGGCTTCGTCAATTAAGCATTGATCTATATGTATCCCCTACCTTACGGTGGGGACCACGCGGAACCGATATCCAGGGCATACCCGCCGATGGTCTAGTGGTTATGGTGCTCGACTGCTAACCCGCAGGTCCCGTGATCGGATCCCGGCCGCGGCGACCGCATTTCGATGCCGGCGAAATGTTAGAGGCCCGTGTACTTAGGCCTGTGTACTTAGATTCACGTTAAAGAACACCAGATGGTCAAAATTTCCGGAGCCCTCTACTACGGCGTCCCTCATAATCATATCGTACGTAAAGCCCCAACAATTATTATTCTATCTAGGGAATCGCAGAACAGCGAAACACGTTCAATGGAAAACGCACGTTCGAAAAACCTCACATGAAGCACATGGACACGTAAATACAGTCGGAACCAGAGCTCGTTGCGATGGTTCCACGCGTGGCATAAATCTTTCTTCGCGAACCGCCGTTGGAACTCACGGGTGGCCGACGAATACTGATCAGGTGTGCTACACATGACCACAATACGTATTCACAATGCGTATTCACAATGCGTATTCACAATGTCTCAAAAAGATAATTAGACGTCTAAGGTTCTATGGTTCCGCACGCAGCACATCTGAAACTGAGCCAACCATCTCCCTCCATTTCATTGTCGGAATTGGCACGCGCACTTCGCACTCGCCACTCATTGGCACCTCCGAAGCCTTGCTCACCTTGCCATTTACTCCGTGGTGACATTAGTGACATTACTCCATGGTGACAAATGACACCTTGGCATTTACTCCGTGGTGACTATTTAGTCCATGGTGACATCCATAGGCGTGCGCAGGTTACTCTGTCAGCCAAGCTGTTTCAATCCCTGCCCCCCCTCCCCTGTTGGTGGAGTCCGAAACGAAAGAAAAGAAGGTTCGCAATGGGTGCAAATATAAAAACGAAATAGTCACGCTCTTCTCGAAACCGTGGGTGGGAAGTAAACAGTTCTTGGATTGAAGGGTCCTCGGCTGCCGTTAGCGCCAACAACTGCGTGATCATAACCCTGCACATTAATGGTCATGAGAAGAGGTACGGGGCAGATATATATATTGTGAGACAACGTTTAGGACGCTCAAGACACTTCTTTATTGTGTGGAGTATGAGCCCCACAACCCAAACCCAAGCTGTGATGATGAGTATGTACATATGAGAAGATGAAGCGCATAAACAATGCTCACACTAAGTTTCCCCGCGCGCGCGAGCGGCCGGCCCGGCCGCGATTCAGACGGGAACGGTACGGCGAACGAAGGGCTTGAGGCGCGAAACGTGAGCTACCTCAGATGCACGGTAGCGATGGTCCGAAGAAACCTCGATGGGAGTGACAAGGTAGTTAACTGGGGATGTTTGTTCACGGACAACGTATGGTCCAAGAAAGTGCGACTGAAACTTGGCACACGATCCGGGAGTACGAACAGGCGTCCAAAGTAGTACTTCATCTCCAGGACGGAAGGTGACGTCGCGATGAAAGCTGTCATAGCGTTGCTTGCGGTCTTGTTGACTGGCCTGTGTGTTGAGGCGAGCACGCTGTCTACATTCATCCAGCCTAACGACGAAATGTTCCGGTGTAGTTGAAGGGGTTTTCGTCGTTACATTGAAGAAAGAGGCGTCGATGGTGAATGTCGGCGCGCGACCATAGACGAGGTAGAAAGGTGAATATCCGGTAGTCCGTTGGACAGGGGTGTTATGCGCAAACGTCACGAAGGGTAAGATTGTGTCCCAGTTATCGTGGTTTGGTCCGATGTACATTGATATCACGTCTGTTAGAGTCCGATGGAATCGCTCCGTTAAACCATTTGTTTGAGGATGGTAGGCTGATGTCGTCTTATGAACTGTCCCACAAGTTTTAAGCACTTCCTCAAGAATTGTGGACAAAAAGGTCTTCCCGCGATCACTAAGCAGCACGCAAGGTGCACCATGACGCAACACAATGGCTTCCAAAAAGAAGGCGGCCACGTCTGACGCAGAACTAGTCCGTTGTCCGAGTCTGTTTTCCTCGTCTTTGTCTTTGTGTTTTTAGCGCAGTTTTAGTCGTCATAATGAATCTTAACCAACTAGTCCGACTTGGTGCTCTACTTTAGTGCGTAGAGGGGTGGTCTCTGCGTACCGTGTGAGGTGGTCGACCGCTGTCACAATCCACCGATGACCTGCTGGCGTTACGGGAAGTGGCCCGACTAGGTCTATTCCGATGATGGCAAATGGTGTTTCGGGACATGGGATAGATGGTAACAGGCCAGCAGGAGGTGAAGTTTGTCGTTTCCGGCGTTGACAAAGTGCGCAAGAAGCGACGTACTTGGCCACAAAGGTAGAAAGGCCAGGCCAGAAGAAACGGCTCCTAACGCGGTCGTATGTCTTCTGAAACCCCAAGTGGCCAGCACATGGGTCATCGTGCAGTGCTTCGAGAACTTGTGCACGCAGTGAACGGGGAAGTACTGGCACCCACCGATGTCCATCGGTATTGTAAATATAGCGATGCAGCACGTTGTCTTCCAGCTTGAACCGCCTCAGCTGACTACGTAGTCTGGCATTAGGTGGAGAAGACGTGCCACTTAGGTATCCGATGACGCGGTTACAATAGGGGTCGTCATGTTGACACAAGGCAAACTGAGCGCAGCGGTTAGAAGATAACGACTCAGCAACTACCAGCGGCGATAACGTGGGTGAAGATGAAGCCTCATGAGCACCTGGAGGGTGCGTGGCCGGAGATGAAAGTGGCAGAGGGCAGTGAGAGAGGGCGTCGGTATCCTGATGCTGTTTGCCCGACTTGTACACAACGTCAAAAGTGTACTCCTGCAAGCGAAGTATCCAGCGACCGAGGCGCCCAGACAAATTTTTGAGCGAGGACAACCAGCATAAAGCGTGATGGTCGGTAATCACAGTGAAGTGGCGTCCATAAAGGTACGGTCGGAATTTTTGTATGGCCCAAACTACAGCGAGACATTCCTGCTCTGTTATCGAGTAGTTCTGCTCCGCAGGTGTTAGTGCACGACTGGCATAAGCGACAACTCGCTCTTGTGAAGTGTCGTCGCGCTGCGCTGTAGAAGGACAGCACCGATTCCATGGCCGCTTGCGTCTGTGTGCAGAAAAGTAGGCGCACTCTCGTCGAAGTGACGGAGGACGGGGTCTGATGTTAATGCACGTTTGAGGGCTTGGAACGCACACTCGCAGTCATCGGTCCAAGCGAAGGCTGTTCCTGACGTCAGAAGTTTGTGTAATGGCCCCGCAATGGCAGCAAAGTGACAGATGAAACGGCGGAAGTAAGACGCCAGGCCAAGGAAACTTCGCAAATGTTTCTGATTTTCTGGACGAGGGAAACGAATCACGGCAGCAATCTTGTCCGGGTCCGGTCGAACGCCATCTTTACTGACAAGGTGGCCCAGTACTTTAATGCTTTTGCTGGCGAAGTGGCACTTCTTTGTATTGAGCTGAAGTCCAGCGTTCGAAATACATGTTAAAACTTCGTCCAAACGCTCAAGGTGCTGAGGAAAAGTGGAGGAAAAAATAACGATGTCATCCAGATAACATAAACAGCTCCTCCACTTTAGGCCTCGTAAAACGGTGTCTATCATGCGCTCGAATGTTGCAGGAGCGTTGCATAATCCGAAGGGCATTTCGTTGAACTCATAAAGCCCATCCGGCGTTGCAAAGGCTGTTTTGTCTTTGTCTGCTTCGTGCATAGGTATCTGCCAATACCCGGACCGGAGGTCGAGACTGGAGAAATACTCTGCGCCTTGAAGGGAATCGAGGGCATCGTCGATTCGTGGCAAAGGATAGACGTCTTTTTTTGTGATCTTATTAAGGGCTCTGTAATCGACACAAAATCGTACAGAGCCGTCCTTTTTCCGGACCAACACCACAGGAGATGACCAAGAGCTAGACGAAGGGCGGATGACGTCGCGTTTGAGCATGTCCGCGACGTTGTCCTCGATGATTTGCCGTTCCGCCGAAGACACACGGTATGGGCAGCAGCGTACAATGGAGCTGCCGTCCGTTTCAATGCGGTGCTCTGCGACGGTATCCGGCCGAGGACCTTGGAATGTACGTCAAACGAAACGCTGTGCTTCTGAAGAATGGCTAAAAGGTCTCTCTTTTGGTCAGCAGTAAGGTGGGGATTGATGGTAGCATTTAAAGAAGCGCTCGCAGCCTTAGAATCAATTGAGGCAGACAAAGGTGGTGGTTCTGCTCGAAGAGAAACCAGCGAAAAAGGCTCGGTGTCAGCGAAGCAACTCACAGCAGTGCCTTGGGGCAGCATTACTGGCGAGGAAGTTGGGTTAAGCGCGGCGACCAATGCTTTACCGTCGCTAAACCGCACAAGACCAGGTGCGATGGTAAGCCCCGTGGGTTTGCAGCGACCAGATGGTGCAATGAACTCGTCAGCATTAACAAAAGTATCAGAAGCCAGCGTAATAATATTCTCGTCTCCCGGCGAAATACAACAATCAGCGGCTGTGACGAAACGCAAGCTGTGAAGAACGTCATCGGCGGAAAACTCGGTGTCTGTCATATGAATGACTCGCTGACGACAATATATGAAAGCTGATGCCGAAGAGAGGAAGTCCCAGCCGAAGATGAGCGCGTGAGTGCACGAGGGCAGCACAAGAAACTGAATATGATGAAGGATGCCATCAATGGAAACCCGCACTGTACAAACACAGGAAGGCCGAATAAGAACTCCGTCAGTGCAGCGAAGGGGAGGGCCATTGTACGGCGTCTTCCCTTTTCTCAAGCGGGAACACAAGTCTGCACTAATGACGGAAAGCGATGCGCCTGTGTCCACCAGTGCCTCAGTCCGTACACCTTCAACGTACACCAAAAAAAAATATTTGACGGGCGGTGCGGAGGAGTTTCATATAGGGCGAACGATGCAGCTTTCCCTCCCGAAGCTGCACTATTTAGTTTTCCAGTCGATGATCAGGAGTCGAAGTAGCAGGCCGAAGTGGGGAAGAGGAGCGCCGCATCGGTGAAGGCGAGCGACGACGCGGGAATCGGGAACTACCAACTGAGCCGAAGTTCTGCGGAGACTGTGATCGACGTAGGTTGTTCTGGTATGGGCGACGATATTGCGGTCCAGTGGTGTAAAACTCATCCCGTTCAAAGTCCTCGTAGCCTCGTCTTTCGTCTTGCTGACGGCATCGGCAAAACCTTGCAATATGGCCACGGATGCCGCAATAGAAGCAGGTCGGCCAAGGAGTGCGCCAGGCGTTGTAAGGCTGGACCGGCGCTCGTGGTGTGAGGGAGTTGAGCGAACCATGCACTCCAGGCGCCTCTAGTGATGTCTGCTGGGGCGGTGGTGTCATAGCAGCAATCTGAGCATATGTTGGCGTTGCACAGAATGCGGGCTCGGGACTTGCGTGCCGGTCATGGAAGCCAGTTCCTCCCTCACGACTTCACGTAGATTGGCACCAGGTGGCGTCGTGCGAACCTCAAGATGGCACGGCGAAGCTTGTGCATGAAGTTCCTCTCGGATGATCGAGCGGATCAATGCACGCAGCTCTATGTCATTGCTTGGCCTGAGGTCAGGCATGTCAGGTTGCAAGCGTGCGGTCTGAAGCTCATCGAGGCGCTGACAGGTAGGGACAATATCGGCTACGGTCGTGGGGTTCTGCACTACGAGCGCATTGAAAGCCACAGTCCCTATACCTTGGAGCAGGTGGCGCACACGTTCGTTCTCCGCCATTGAGCTGTCGACGCGACGGCAGAGGGCGAGTACGTCTTCTATGTAAGAAGTGTATGACTCTCCCATTTGTTGAACACGCCCAGCAAGCCTCTTCTTCGCGATATCTGAGCGCGCAGACGGGTTGGCAAATATCTGGCGTAGCTGAAGCGTAAAAGACGTCCAATTCGGAAAATCTGTCGCATGGTTGAAGAACCATGTCTTTGCGACGCCGGTTAGGTAAAACGCAACGTGGGTGAGTTTGCCAGGCTCATCCCAGTGATTGATGGCACTCACGCGGTCATACTCCTTCAGCCAGACTTCAACGTCTTCACCACGAAGCCCAGCGAACATTGGTGGATCTTTTTGAGGGCTCGTGATCATCCAAGAAGGGGTTGCCGCCGGGGCGTGCGTTGGGGTTGCTGCCGTGCTGGGCTGCTCGTGTTGCGACATCGTCGAACTCAGGTGGTGTAAGCGGCGTCCTGAACGGAGCTCCAAGGATGTGTTCTAGGTAAAGCTGGAGATGGTCGGTTAGCGTGAGAGGATCCAGGGACCGGACAGCACTCTCCACCACTTGTGAGAAAACGTTTAGGACGCTCAAGACACTTCTTTATTGTGTCGAGTATGAGCCCCACAACCCAAACCCAAGCAGTGATGATCAGTAGGTACGTACATATGAGAAGATGAAGCGCATAAACAATGCTCACAATATATATATATATATATATATATATATATATATATATATATATATATATATATATATATATATATAGTAGCGAAACCTTCGAACGCTATAGAGGATCGTCGTTTCCAGCGCCTTAGTGGGTCGTCCCCTTCGGATCTCATCTGAATGCCCGGCGCTCGTGCTGGGAGTCGTTGATTCGCCTTGACTGAAGCCACTGCGCTGCTCTAAGTGCCGTATGAAGAAGTTGTGCGTGTTCTCTCTCTTTTTTGTGCACGTCTTTTTGATTCTTCAAATATGACCGTATAAGGATCTTTACAAATTGGTGGAGAGTGCTGTGCTCTCAAAACTGCTTCTATCCAAATTCGATGGCCCTGGAGGATAGATCCCGCACACTGCCATTTGCCATGCCTCAAGACGCCGCCCAACCAACGCCTCCTCCCGCACCGACCGTATGTACCGGTATCCCTCGTCACCGCGACATAGCTGTTTTCACTGGCGCGGATGGCACCGACATGGAGGACTGGCTCGCGATTTATGGGCGCGTGAGCGTATCGAATAAACGGGACGACGCAGGAAAACTCAGCAACTTGGTTTTCTACCTTGCAGGTGTGGCAAGTCTGTGGTACAGCAATCACGAATCAGAATCTCCGACGTGGTCCGAATTCAAGACCGCCATTATCGACGTGTTTAGGCGCCCTGCCGTTTGTAAGCTGCAAGAACAGCGTTTACACGAACGAGCACAGCAAGCCGGTGAAACTTTCACAAGTTCTATAGCAGACATCCTCGACTTGTGCAAGAAAGGCAGCGCGACGATGTCGGAGTATGGTAAGATCAGATATGTTATGTAAGCCTCGGACTACGAGGCCTCCAGCATGCTTCTCGCCAAGAACCCTCGCACCGTGGTAGGGGTGATAACGTTGTGCCAAAGCTACGAGAAGCTGTGCTGGCAGCGTTCGTTGACCCAACGGCCTCCCTGACGCGACGCAGATCTCGCTGGTTTGTTGGCCATTTCTGATCACTCCGCGTTGCTTGCAGAATTGAAGACATTCCTGCGCGATGAAATTGCACGCCAGTATTCACTGCTGGACGTTGCTCACCCGCAACATGTTCAACTGCGTCAACTACACTCCTGCCTCCCCTCCGCCGAGTGATTGAGCAGGAAATCGCGGAAGTCATCTCTGAATACCACAAACACCCTCCGGGGTCCCGCACCACAGCCACACTCAAGTTGTAGCCAGGCCACCCCAAGCAATCCCTGGGGCTGCTCCACTTCGTTACGACGAAGCCGTTGCTAGACCTCAGTCCTTCGAAGCAGTTGTGCGCCTACCAGGGGCGTAGCCAGGGGGGGAGGGGGCTTATGGGGCTTCAGCCCCTCCCCCGAAATTTTTCGTTCTCTCATACACCACCGACCCGGGGCGTCACCCGGGGGGTGGGATTTATTGGGCTTCAGCCTTATTATTATTATTGTTTATTTAATTATTTATCTTTTTCAGACCCTCAAAATGTTAGCAAAAGCAATTTGATATCGGGCTCTACACAGATGCCTCAAAAATGGATGACCAGACAAAACATCAACAGCTAACTTCTCCTTGGATTCCTTCGCCAGGCTACATGTTTAAGTCTATGAACGATTTGAAGCAGAAACGAAGGTTTCAGGTGGCTTGGCTGGACAGGTACCGATGGCTTAGCTACTCAGCTCTTCAAGAGGGTGCGTTTTGCCGAGTGTGTGTCCTTTTTAGCAGAAGTGAGGTTGGCAAGGGCCAACATGCGCGCACTGGGGCCTTCGTATCGAGGCCATTTCAAAAGTGGAAGCCCGCCCTCGCGAAGTCTTCGGTGCACATGAAGCCACTAAATATCACACTGACGCCCAGCTGGTAGCCGATAATTTTCTTAAAACCTTCTCAGGATGTGTGCCCAGTGTTGTTGATCAAGTGGACCATGGCAGGCAAATTGAAATAAGAGAGAACCCAAGGAAGTTAAAGCCTATTGTTGAGACAGTTATCTTTAGCGGGCGGCAAGGTCTGGCTCTCCGTGGCCATAGAGACAGTGGTCCCATGGATTCAAGCACAGCCTCCTCTACAAATACAGGCAACTTCAGAGCGCTGCTTCGCATGCGAGCGGATTGTGACGACAAAGATTAAAAAAAAAAACATTTGGAAAGTTGTCCAAATAATGCCTCGTATTTAGGCCCAGATGTAGAAAACCAGATTATAGAAATCTCTGCTGCAGTCATCAAGGAAAGCCTAGTCGCAAAAGTAAACGCTGCAGGCTGCTTCTCCGTACTTGCTGATGAAACGACGGGTATTGCTGGTATCGAGCAGCTTACTGTTTGTGCAATGTACCTTCATAAGGATGCGAACGAAATCGAAGAATTGTTCTTAGGCTTTGTGCAAATTCACGACCAGAGTGGCCGGGCCCTCGCCGATGCCATCATAAGTTTCCTTATAGACATGGGAATTAACATGTAGCATCTCCGTGGTTTAGGCTACGATGGTGCAAGCTCGATGGCCGGAAAAACGAATGATGTTCAAGCTGCTTTTCGTGAGAAATATCCGGCCGCACTCTACACTCACTGCGCAAGTCACTCCCTTAATCTAGTTCTGTGTGCGGCATGCTCCGTCGCAGACATCCGAAATTGTTATGGGACTCTAAAGGCGACGTCAGTCTTCCCGTAAATATTCTAGGCGCCCACACGTTTTGCGAAAAATGATAAGTTTAAGCTGTCCTCAGTCTACAAGGCAGCGCCTTTTGGGACTATGCGAAACGCGCTGGGTCGAGAAGCACGATGCAGTTCTTTCATTTGTGAGCCTCTTTGAGCCGTTAATTGCAGCACTAGAGGAGAATAAATTTAACGGAAATGGCGAAAGTGCAGTGCAGGCAAACAGTCTAATGTTGGCACTCTTGTCACCAGCGTTCCTTGTGAGCCTGCATGTGGCGAAGCACGTGTTAGCACTGACTTTGTCACTGTCGAAGAAGCTGCAGACGAGGAGTATCGACATGAGCGCTGCCATTGACGACGTAGAAGCGGTACAACAGAAAATTGAAAATGACCGCAAGAACGCGAATGCTTCTTTCTCAAAAATATTGGCACAAGTGCAGGCATTGACTGAAAAACTGAATGTGGAGATCACCAGCCGTCGTGCCGGTGTCCGGAAGCAAAACCTTGGGGGCAATGCATTCGAAAGCGCGGAAGAATATTTATATATAATATATATTCCGTTCATGGACCACGTACTAGCCCAGTTAAACCAACGGTTCGGAAAGGACAGGGCACTTCTAAAGGACTTTTCAGTAATTGTACCATCCGCAATACCACCAATGCAAGATTATCGGGAGAAAGAAGCAGAAAATCTCCTGACCGTTTTTGCGCATGACGTCGAAACGAGGGCTGCTTTGGGAGAACTGCGACTATGGTGGACAAAGTGGGCGAACAAAGCAGCAAACCAGCGCCCCAGTACCTAAACCGATGCCCTCTCTCAATGCGACAGCAGGTTATACCCGAATGTGTACAAGCTACTCCAGATTCTAGTAACCCTTCCAGTGACCACAGCCAGCGCAGAGAGAACGTTTTCAAGCATGAGGTTACTTAAGAACTACTTACGCTCCACGATGTCTGAGGAACGCATGGTTGGCCTGGCACTTCTGTACGCCCACAGAAATGTCGACATTAGCGTGTCGGAAGTCATTGACCGCTTCGCTAAGCTTTCTCGCCGGGTCAACTCTGTCCTTTGATACCGAGCAGGACAAAAATCAGCGCAAACGAAAGGAAAAGACACTGCTGTTCCAGAGTTCAGGTCAATGAGCCCGGACGCAATATTATTGTTAACCGCCTTTTAAAGTCGTGAGCTACCTCAAGAGAATCATTTGCAGTTTTTAGACATTAACCTGTCAGTAAACGCTACACATTCATGATGGATGTATAGCCCCCGTGCACGCAAAGACCTGCCGTACGAATCTGCACACTCGAAAACCGTGAAAAGAGCCATTGCGACAATGTGTCTGCGGTCTACGTTGTTGAAGTCGTGCGAGCACACCATGGACGACAGTTTTCAGGAGCAGATTTCAAGGCTGGTGGCAGCCAGTTTCCCTTCGGCGGTCCTAACCAGTGTGTCCAAATCTCTGCTCCGGAAGCTAAAAAGGATGCAAAAGGCAGCCCAAGGCTGTGCAGAAAAAGAAACCGCTGGTTCTGCCTTACATGCACAAGATTGCCCACAATTTGAAAAAAGTTGCAAACAGGCATGACGTTCCAGTGGTCTTCTCGGCACCCAACAAGCTCTCGAAGATTTGTGCCCGCATTTCTGAGCAAAAAGCCAAGCTTTCATGCGAAAAGAAGCACGCCCGGCCACTTCTGCGTTGCATGGTGGGCGTTGTTTAGGAAATTCCGTTGAGCTGTGGCAAGTCGTACATAGGCCAAACAGGCCGCTGTGTTAATGATCGTCTTAGGGAGCATATATTATCAAATAAGAATGGTGTGGATTCACACCTGCCGTTCCATTGTGTTTCGTGCGGCTGCGCACTACTGTTCGGAGAAACTCGTGTTATAGGACGAAGCAGGGAAACCTTAGCATGTGAAGTACTTGAGGCATATCACATACAAAGGAAGGGGAAAGAATGCGTCAGTGTTCCGTCGATCACTTTGTACAAAAAGGAATGCCTATTTTTAGATAGCGCTGTGCGATATCTTTTTTCTGTGTGTTTTTTTTTGTTTGTGCTATGTGATAGTCGCTTGTGCTGCGCCCCATCTTTGTGCGCATATCTGGAAGCACATATATTTGGGTGATGTGAGGCAAATAAACTAGTTGACTGACGCCCTATCCTCTCTTCTCTTTTTTTCTTTGCTTGTCTCAGTTGCGCCACAAATATTTTATTAAGCTATGCACCAACTCGCCCAACGTCACACTTTGCTAAAACCTAATATAAACATACGAATACGGGCATCAGGTGGACATTAACAGCCAATCGACAGCTTCACCTTGTTCACTGAGAGGTCGGCATACGCGGCGGTACCAAACAAATTCAGCTATTGGGAAGGCGTACTAGCGGCATTGTTTGTTACTTTTATTTGTCGTTTTTGTTCTTCATTGCTTTTTGAACTAGAAGTGACAACCCTCCTTTTATATTGAGTGCACAATAGTGGTTCGCACTTTTAAAACAGTTTTGAAATGGTTTCGTTATTTCTGCGCTCTTGCTTTATAGTTCTGTCCACATGGTGCGTCCGAGACAGCAGCTTGGCCCAAGGACATATCAGTTTCTGTCATTGTGGAGCATGTTCTTTCGCCTTATTTTGGGCATTATGTACAGTGATCATTGCTTAGTTTCGTATATTGATTGCAAATTTAAGTGTACATTTCTGATGTCTTGTGGAAGCATACTGCGCACTGTTTCCGGGTGACTTATGTTTTGCCCGTATTCGAGGTGTACTTTTCCATTCTTGTTTTTCTCTGGCCACATCATTTGTGCAAAAAGATGAACATTTTTCGTAAACAATCTGCATTAAAATATTTGATCTCGTCCTGGTTATTTCGTGGACTTCATATTTTTTTTTGTTATCAGGCGCTTCTTCAGTTTAAAACTGATGCAGTTCCAAAGTTTACGTGATATTTGCCGTACCTCTTACATACACACAAAAAAATAAAAAAAGGCAAAGATTGAAGACAGTTATTCCTGAAAAGATTTGCGGGCATGCCAACATAATATTTTTATGAAAAAGCACATTTCTTACTCGTTCTCGACAGTGCGCAGCATTCAAGAAGTGATTGATTTGCAGCATCTAATACAAATTGTCACTGGTAATACATGTTATTCATATACTTATTTGTTGAAAAAGTAACCCCCCCCCCGAACAAAATTCCTGGCTACGCCACTGGCGCCTACATACGCCGATGTCGTCCCTAGGCCCCTACTGCAGCCCATCATGCAGCCATATGAGCAGCCGGGCCCCGTCCTTCGCGTCCTGCGACACAGGTGGGACTTGCCCCAGCTAACCGATAGCGCACTTCCGACAGCCGCCCCATATGCTTTGCGTGCGGTCACGCAGGTCACGTTTGCACGTTATTACAATCGCGTGCAGCCGCCTCGAGTCGCATAAGCCATCATCAGCCAGTTCAGGCGCCCATATTACGACACACCTCCACGCATGCCACCGATGTCACGCCCAGCTCCATCTACCCGCCGTTCACCGTCTCCACGACGTCTCTCACTGTCGCCGATGTGCACACGGCCGGTCGCACGAGACCAGGAAAGCTAGTCGTCGCATACTACGAGGCAAGGAATGCGACGCTATCGAACTGTGAAAGCCTGAGCGAAGCCCATCGAACGTGATAGACATGTTTGTGGATGTTGCTCGCGCATCTGCCTTTGCAGTCACTGCAGCCGCCGTATTATGGACTCAAAACTACGAAAACTGATGACACCATTTTCCGGGCTTTCCCTCCATACAGCGAGTGCCCAAAGTATTCATCCTACAGCAGCATACACAGCTCGCATTGTCATCCAGGACGCTCTGTACGCTGTCGAATTCATCATAACTTCTGCGTGCTCACACGACATCATCCTGGCATGGGATTTTCTCTCCCGCCACGACGCCGTCATTCATAGCGCACCAGCCGAAATATAACTCTCGCCGTTCTTAGATTTGACGCGGGCAGACCGACGATCGGCTTCGAACAAGATACTCGTCAATGACGATACGAAAATACGACCGAACTCGTCAACGGCTGGTTCACTCTACTGCTACGGTCTCTCGGACAGCTTTGCTGTGCCTTCGCCATCGGACCGCGTTTGCACTACGAAAAGCTTGCTGGTGCCTTTTGGTACCGTGCAAATCACTCAGGGCAGCAGCGCTATTTTTGATAGCGACTCATCCCCATACATTGTTACGTTGCTGCGAGGTGAGTGTCTCGGCAGAGTGGGACCCTTCGAAGACGCACAAGTTATGAACGCACCCGACGACACGCACTCTCACAGTTCCGGCACGCTCAGCGCTGTTTCCAAGTCTGATTCGCCACCTACTGATGTATTTGGTACCTCCATTGCTGACAGTCTTACGCCGGTACAGTGTTCCAAGCCTCTGTGCCTCTCAGAATAATTTCATTCTTCTTTCGATGTAGCGCTAAATTCCCTAGGCTGCACGTCCAATCTTACGCATCGCATCGACACTGGCTCCCAATCGCCACTGCGGCGGCGTCCATATCGCGTATCTCCCGCAAAACGTCATGTAATTAACGAGCAAGTTGACGACATGCTTCGGCGTGACGTTATCTGACCTTCAAATAGCCCCTGGGCGTCCCCTGTCGTTCTTGTTTTGAAGAAGGACAGTTCTTTACGGTTCTGTGTGGACTAACGACGAACCCAAAAGATCGCTCGTAAGGATGTTTATCCACCACCGCGTATAGATGACGCGATTGACAGACAAGGAGCAGAATTCTTTTGATCTCTGGATTTGCCCTAAGGGTACTGCCGAGTACCCATGGCTGATGACGCTTGACCAAAGACAGCCTTTGTCACGTCGGACGGCTTGTACTTATTCAACGTCATGCCGTTTGGACTGTGTAATGCGCTCGCGACCTTTGAGCGTATGATGGATACCGTTTTCCGCAACTTGAAATGGCACATGCCGTCGTTTTCGCTCCGGACTTCTCCACGCATCTTCAACGCCTCCGGCATGTTTTGACACGCTTGAGCGACGCCGGCCTACAACTGAATCTAAAGAAATGCCGATTAGCAGCACGTCAGCTGACAATACTAGGTGTAGCGTTGTAATTCTCGCTCATCATCATTATCGTCATCATTTATTCCGCCACCGCGCCAAGTGTATCGGGTAGCTCATGCCGAAAGATCAAGGCGCGAGCTTGAAGAACGTGCTCACGATCCTGGTCGGACTGGACGCTGCAACCACTGCCGCTCCGCTTCGGCCGTTCGCCTTCTAATAAAGGGGCGAGAACGGCACGGCCACGTCGGCTGCCGTCTGCTTCGCTCTCTCGCTACAATGGTGACCCGGAGAACACGTATTTTGCCGAGCGGTCACTGCGATGTTTCCGCAACTTCCCGCCAGTGAGGCCGTTCAGCCCGTGCTAAAGCCGAGCGTGGTTCACCTCGACCTCGACGGCTCGAGATAACTCTGAGACGCCCGACTCCACGACTGCTGCTTTAGCGGACGCCTTGGAGTCTGCCACTGCCATCGACTCGCCCGCTGTTCGCCCCTCCATTACGGAGGCATCGCCGTCCACGCCCATCGACCAACACGACTTTTCATCGGCCTCGACACTCTGTGCGTCTTTCCAGTGGCGACCAGGATCGCCCTCAAAATCTACCGCAGCTGAAGGTCGAGCCCCGAACCAACTGCGGCCGAAATTCCGAGACGCTGCTACTATGACTGAAGCGCTTGAGGACAACGTGCTTGGTTTGTCTATGGTAGATCAGCCCGCACATATCACGCCTGCCATAAAGGCAGACATCCAGCATGCCGCCTTACGCACCAGCCCTCTTGCGCTATCTACCAAAGGTATTTCCACGAGCAGAGCCCCGTTCGGCAATGGTGACGGGCTTTTAACGTTTTCAGCACCCTAGGACCATTAAGGAAAAGTGGAATGAAAATGTTAAATGCCGCCTGGAAATGGTCACTACGTGTCGTTTACGGGCACAATATTGAATCTTCTCGAACATGCACACCTATGATACATCATTTTATCAGGCACACCAGCGGTAAGCGATCACGCGTCGACCTATACCTGAAACATCATAAAAATAATTTCAGCAAACTATAGTATAATTATGCCGTTAATTATTACGTAAGACCATGTATCTTAGTTATCAGAAACAAAACACGACGCCCTAGAACTGGCCTGCACTCCAGCGACTACATTATAATTCTGCCTCTTTGAACTATGAAGCGGTTGAATAGTACCTGCCCTTTGATGGTCCAAGAGAGAAGATACCTTTCCATAATTTTAGCACTATAGCACTATAGCATTTTTTTTACGTTGTATAGAGCAGTATTACTAAAATAAGTGTCAAGCAGTTGTATGACTTGCATTATTCGCTGCATAAAGGTCACCGCTAGAATCCTTCATTGACGTGCTATGCAGTGAACGCGAAGCAAAAGCAAACATCTTACAACCTGGTGGTTGTTCAGTAAGAAATTATTTTTTTGTCCCTTAAAACAAAAACTACTGTTTTCAAATTTTCTGTATGTCATACCAACAAAACATACTATACAATGATATATAAGCCATATTTTTACTTGGACCGCTACATTGCGAAAATGAAGCCGCAATATGGGTCCAAATGCTATTGTTCCCAACTTTGTCACAATATTGTGGCAATGTTTCTGCTCCATTCGCAGCCACAATGCTTTTATAATTTATTATAGGAACCAAAATAGCATAGCCTACAAAAGCTTGTAAATTCGGAAAATTGGGTAATTCGCGCGTGCTCCGTGGTCCCGGCCAGCATATGCACTGTTTAATGACATCAGACTCTCGTTAATTTGGTTATATTTGGCAACAACCCGGTTAATTCGAACGATCCTCGGAGCACGTCGAGCGCGAAGCGCCGCAAATGTGCGACGCAGAGGAACAAAAACAGCGTTCGCGGACAGCCGAAACGGCCGCGGGCCTTCAGAAAGGCGTGGTCGCCATCTACAATCGCGTTCTGATAGGTAATAAGGTCTGTGTTCAGAGCACGTTTTGGATTAGGAAACGAGGATTCATGTTGTGAACGAAGTCGCAAATGCACAAAATTGCGGCTTTTACATTGCTCTCATGGAAAATAAGTACTGGATTTACATATTCCTGAACACAATTTAAGTGGATTAAGTTAATAGACACTGATTTACTGTTTTCTTGATATTTTCGTTAATTCGGGTAGTTTTTCCAGTCCTGTGAAATTTGAATTGACGAGCTTTTACTGTGTGTGTATACATATTATTTATAATGCACGAAGATCCGATCATGCAACAGCGCATTTAGCCGCACGAGGTGTCCCCTCACCAGGGGCACATTCGCTAACCTCTCCATCGCCACGGGCCTTGTAGACGACATAGCCAATTCGCGGAGTAGGGGCACCCCTCCTGTGAAATAGAGGCTGATCTCTTGCGGATAAATTCGAGGCAAAAAATCCAAGGTAGTTACACTAGTGGCGCAAGGCTAAAAACACAGTGGAGCTGATCGGTTCCTAGCTGGTCCTGGCTACACGAAGTGATGCTAAGTTATAAGAAGTAACGCCAAGTGATGCTAAGTTCAGGGGTAGATGTCTGGCCGCAGTCTCTTCGGCTGACCGGGCAGGGTCCGCTCGGCGTCTGTGTTCACATTCTCGCTTAGCAGCGAGACGAGCATCTCGGTAAGCGGCTTCTTCCTCGGCCGCGCGAACCTTTTATGGCCTCCCCATAGCCTGCGTCTGGCGCACCGCCGCCACGCGCCGGCTTTATAGCGAACGGCCAGGCTCACGCGCAGTTGCTTATGACCTTTTCTACACATGCGCAGATGGGATGATGACATGCGTAGATAGTATTGCGTTATGCACAGATGGGGTGATGTCATGTGCAGATGGTATTGCATCATGCATGGTGTGATTGAGCTGTGGAGACAGGAAGAGGCGGGTGTGCGATGGGTATGCGCAGCTATTGACGACCATGCTACTGTTAGCCATGTAAGTCACGTGATCGATTGGTCTTTATTGGCTTTCGATTTGATTATTATTGATTGGATAGTTATTGCTAAGTAGGTTACATGATCGATCATCGAATGGTATCGGTCTTTGTTAGCTATCAATTGCGATTAGTATTGATTGGATATCGATTAGTTATAAGTAGGTCACGCGTTCGCTCATTGATTAGTATTGATTGATTATCAATTTGAGTAGTATTAATTAGCTATTTGCTATTGCTAAGCAGATCACGTGTTGTGTACATAGCTATGCGAGTGGTTGCTAGGCAACGCGAAGTGACGCCATTGGTTCGCAGAGATTTTTGTCTAGCCGCGGTATAAACGCTCGGCATAAACAGCGCCGCTGTTAATAAGACGGGAATCTTTGCGCGACAGTAATGTGCCCCCCCCCCCCGCCCCAGTTTAGGTTTAAACAAAATTGAGGACGCTTGCAAATATGTCCCTGCGATTAAGGACAGCATGATATGCGCAGTTAAATTGCGTGGTCAAAGATGCATATATGATCGCTATGTAACTGCGCCAGTTTTGCATAACAGTAATAATAATAATAATAATAATAATAATAATAATAATAATAATAATAATAATAATAATAATAATAATAATAATAATAATAATGACCAACAGCACACCCCTAACCACAACTGACCTTCGTTCACAAAGGACCTTCGTTCAAAACTTCCTACATTTTATGTGGACCGACAGAACTCATTACGCCCGATTCCAGAAGTAGAAAACTAACTCTCAGCCGACCGCATTCTGAGCAGTGTTCTGACCAGTGGTCATGCTTGCTACAGTCGCAGGCGTGAATAACTTTTAGTTTTAGAGGTGGTTCAAGTCCGATTAAGTAGACGCATTAAGCTGCATTTCCATGCCATTATGTTTAGATGTTGTATATGTCGCGCGGACAGCGGATCCGCCAGCATTTTGCAAACCGTGATTGGGCGTATACTTCACAAAATGTTACCGTGGCTTCACGATTGAGTTGTAGAAGAACGCCTGAAGAATATGCTGCAATAGAAACGATAACATCTTTTGCTCGCTGGTGCAAAAATGGAGGTCAAAATTGGAGCTGATGTCAGTCGTTTCTGCACACACAAAAATAAAAAGAAGTTAGCGTGAATACCTTTTTGTTTACAAGCACTAACCTTCGAAATATCTGTATCACAGCTACGGCCACGACGAAAAGCTGGAAGTCTGCGGAGAGATACCACAAGTGTGCCATGGTGGCCTGCGAAAATGAGATCGGGAAGGTTGCGATAATCACGATGACTACGAGTCTGCGAAAAGCGAAAACGAGTTGTAGATATTTAAGAAAGTGTACGGAGCCCACAAACTATTAGGCAGTTCGGCAGAGTGGCGACACACGCGCATGGCCATGAGTGCCGCTGGACAAGCAACAAGACGACGAAGCCATTAAGGCCTTTAGGCGAACGCTAAATAGATCGTATAGCGGGTTAGCGGCTGTCACCGCTGCTCGATTGGTAAAGCACGGCAAGCGTCGTACGCGGGATGTCGCTTCGGTTTCCATCGGAAGCTACTAATCCTACATTATTTGTTCGTTAGGGATGTGAAAGGTATAATAAATTTATTATAAATAATTCTGTCTACACATTAAACCGAGAGATGCGCGGCTTGATGCGCTGGCGTTTATTTGTGACGGCTGTGCTTTGGAATTCCCTGTAATTATTTAAAATCAATCCATTTGTTATCTGGCAAGCGTAAAGGATTCGGTATGGTGGTAAAAATGGCAAAGCGAGCACAGCGAGCAATATGCACACAAGTGCAGAAAAAAAAAAACACACGTGTCGCTGACTCCTAACAGGAAGGTTGTTGGATGTCAGCGTCGTACTCAGGCCTAACCAGATGGGGACGGGAGTATTTGAAACCACCTCAAACCGCCTTAAGTTTATATGCAGACAAACGTATGTGTGCGTGTATGCATGTTTCGATACACGCACACATACAAACACACACACGAACATGGTGTCTTGCTACTGGGGTATCCGCCCTGTGCGCTGTGCTCGTGCTGTTGCTGTCCTACATTTGTCCCTTATGCATTTTGGAGAGCATTCTACTTTTATGGCTCTCGTGGCTTCGTATGCACTAGGATCATGGCCGGGGCTACCAAGAAAGCGCTTTTCTCACATACCGTCTAAAGGAATAGCGATTTTCATGTAAGGTCATTACAGGGGTGTAAAGCCTTAAAAGGGGGGACTGACCGAAATGTAACAGAACTAAAGCCATGAAACTTCCGCAAAACAGCGCCATGATATTCTTTCTTCTTTTTTTTGCTAGAACCTTGTGAAGTACGATAACCCACGGAAACTTGAACAAAGTTTACCTTAAAACAATAGAACGAATGCTTCGGCATATGCTACGTACATTTTAGGAAGCACATTCACTCTAAACATTAAAATGTGAAGTCGTGAACATTTCACATTGGGCCATGACATCATGACGCTTTCTCGCAGTAAAAACTATTTCTCATTAGATCTCCGAACTACTAATGGCGTCATTCACAGCAGACGATTAATATTACATGAGAAACTGCATTTTTACCACAACTAAATCGTCCCCTCTCCAGTTGCGAATGTGGAGGATCAAATCCCACCAGTGATGTCGTACGTCAGCGTAGAACCTGTTGTAGAATTCTTTCGAGTTGGGTCCTGACGCCATCAGTGGCAGAAGGTAGATGCACATGATCATGAAGAACATGGGAATGGTGCTCCTGAAAGTAGTGACCGATGTAAGTTGCAGGGACTGGTGCCCATAATATTGTAGCACCCAAATTTTCCAACTTAAATCGTGGGAAAACAAGCTGTTTGCTTTTTTTATCTGTTACACAGTAATTGACAAGTGCTATTTGCGTATCCTGGAATAAATACGTATGCTGTTATCGTCGCTTAACGGCCAAATACCACACGAACAGCTTGATTGCTCACTGAGTTGAATGATGATACTATTCCGTTCAATTAAGGTGCACATGTTGGACTGGTTTACGTGCTTTTACCAACACCATATAGTTTACGTTTATTCACTGGAATCAGTATGCTGGCAATTTAGAGGGGGCCCCCGCTAACTCTAGCCAGAGTTTTAAAATATGCCGACGCGACGAAATGTGCATTGCTTACTATTCTATAGAATAAGCCATACTATTTTTTGTGCTCCATTGAATTGATTAATTAGGCATGAATAATTAACTAACTTTTGAAGCAACGAAGCTGGGCAGAAAATTTCAATGAGAAAGTTGTAGATCGGTTTTCAAAACGTCTGATTAGACTGCTTCTAACTTAATATCTATTAAGTATGAGTGTTTTTCTGCATACTACAGATGACTGCGAAATGTAAACAAATACCACGTGACATGCCCCCTCGTGCGCCTATGCGCGCCTAGGGTGCCTCGATCGCACACATCGAGGCACCCTATGCGCGCCGAGATTGCAGTGCTCCCTAACGTTCCGCGTGCAAACGACCGTAGGATTTGGCAGGGTGTGCTGCCCCGACAGGGCAGTAACGAAGGTACACGCACGCTTTGCTAGCGGTAGCACAAGCGAAAACCGCTAGGTGTGCTTATCGCTATCATGAACCGCCGCGAGGGAAGCATGTCGTTTGTACGCGGAACATTAGGGAGCACTGCAATCATGGCGCGCATAGTGTCCGTGTATATGCTACCGCAGGTAGCTCCCGTAGGAAGCATATACAGTAACTCTAGGCGCGCATATAAGCGCGCAAGCGGGCATGTCACGTGGTACTTTGTTGTATTTCGCGCGCATCTGTAGTAAGCAGAAAAGCACTAATATTTAATAGATATCAAGTTAGAAACTGTCTAATTAGGCGTTTTGCGAAACGATCGACAACTTTCTTCAAAAGTTAGTTAATTAAACATGCCAAGTTAAGTAATTAACCAGAACACAAAAAATAGTATGATTTGCTCCATGCAATAGTAAGTAACATGCATTCGGTTGCGTCGTCATAGAGTGCGTCGGCCTATTTTTAAACTCCATAGCTAGAGTTAACGGGGGCACCCTGTATAAACTTTACTAGTATGAGGAACGTTTGTGGATAACATCCGTTGAAACCTCATGCGAGAGTCCGAAAGTTTCATTTGATGTGCGATAAAGAAAACTTACAGAACATCTAATCTCGGTGATGTCACACAACATTCGGCGGCCTGCATGGATAGTCTATTTTTATGTACTGCTGCTGGTTACGAGTGGTTAAGAGGTCATGAAATTTTATCTGAGGATCGCCCCACGTGGGCGCTTGAATGCATTACCAAATTCTCACGCAGTTTCTCTATTTACCAGAAACAATCACATGTCATGTGGCTTGCTAGAAAGACTGATACCTTACTTTTTTGATGATTTTTTACAACATTAGTCATGTCATAATAATGAAAATTACAATTAAGAATGATTAGTCGCTTTTCCTAACTTTGTATCGGAATGCCTGTCACCAAAAGCTTCTGGTATTCTGTCAACAATGTTTTAAACAGCATGCGTTTGCACTTGTTCTTGTTGGATAAGGCATTTATTTCCGACATGAATTATAGGTGGCAAAAGAGCACCGCCTACTCCTCCTCTAGCCCGCCCTGCTGTGATGGCTGTTCTAGCTTAACGCGCACACTCTAAAAAAAGGAGTATGCGTGACTCTCTTCGGAGAGTTAAGGTTCCTAGTTTACATGCTTGTATGGATATAGCCAACTAATATGTCTGACTGTAATGTGCATAGTGTCATATGCTGCCAAATGAACAGCAAAAATCGGCATCATATTTCCATATTTATTCCTTATGAATATGAATAAATCAAAACGTGGTGATGGCTGGAGGCATCAGACTTGTGACTTGCTATGCTGTCGCTCCCGTTCAGCGTGAATTGCCATGAAACATGGTATCTGAAAAACAGAATATGATATTATGATGAGAAAAAGTCACAGTTTTGCCGTAAAGCCGAAGCAGTGAATGCAATAGCAACAAATTACAATCTCACATGTAGAACACCAAGAGGCTCAATACTTGCAGCACGCCCATCAACCGCAAACGACCCACGAAAAGAACACGCACATGATGACCACGAACTAACAACGTAACAGTTCGACACTTGAAGCGCGCTGCGCTTCTCAAACACAACGAAGGACGCTCGAAAAGAACGCTCACGTATACGCAGGACGAGCGCGAACAACTGTCCCAGTTACTTATTCGTGTTTGAGCGGCGTGCTACAACCCAACGCTCTTAGATATTTTTGTTTTCTTGAAAACTGCGGCGCGTGGAGTGGCCCCTCCGCGTCTCCTGCCACACGATGGCGTTCGACGCATTGTTTACCAGGCGTTCCGCCTCGCATGTGAGTCCAGTAATGGGCCACCTTTTAGTGCGCGTCTCAAGGACAGTTTTCAAACAGAAGCAAAATCTATCATTGCGTTAAAGCGCACCCTGCAGGCAATCTCGCGGCTGATACTGCACACGCGTAAACACCTCCGAGATCTGCATACAGCCAGCGTTAAATGGTGTATATAAATAGCTCACCGTTATTGCTCTACAAAACCGCTGGCGCGTAGTCGCGCTGTTTAAAGCGGCGCGCTGACGAGCGAGGAGTCGCAGGTTCGAATCCCGGTGGTGCGCTTTAAAAATTTTTTCGTGATTTTAGTTTTCTTTGTTCGTTTTATTTATATATGCATTCGTATACATATCCGGAGCATGACGGCGACGGCAACGGCAAAAATCAGCCGAGAGTGTCCATATAATTGCTATCGCAATAAAACGGAATTGTAGTAAGAGTTTGGAAAACGCTACACAATAAGTGATTTACACAGACATAATGACGGCTCAAAAAACAACATCAACAAATGCAAACAGGCATGGCAAGGAACAATATTTTTTGCCGTTATCGTGTAAAACACATCTTGCAGATAGTATCTTTTGTAACGTGTCATTTGGCAACACTTGCAGCACAAGATGATGTGAGCCTCTCTTAAACAACAAACTAAATTGGTTTAGGCTCCTTTGCGTAGGTGTCCCTAACCCCTTTTTCTACGTCGTCTTGTCCAACTAAAGGAATGTAGAATCGAGTGCTTCGATGGAAGGGCAAACGCCGCTGATGACTTTCCCATCACGAGTGGTGAGGCGCCAGACCATAATGGCACCTTCGTTTCTCCGAGTGTGGCTGTCAACTGGAGTGAAGAGGCGGGAGAAACGATCCAGAATTCTGGGAATAACCAACCCTCACAGACCAATTATTTCAATTTAAAACCACCCTTTGTGTAATACACCGCTACCGTACACACATCTGACACGAGCGTTTCGTTTTAAATGATTTCGCAATGAAATTTTCACGTAAAAGAAGGTGGGAACCTTGTTACGCAATAGGCACAGGCTATGCACGAATGAAAGCACTTTTTTTTGAGAAATCACTTCACAATTTTCTCCCGGAATAAACCCGGCTTTCCGCCGCCACATTACGGCACCTAAGCACATTCTCCGGCAGTCAGGGGCACTCCGTGAGCGGTTACTGAAAGCGTGTTTTACAAATGTAACCCATTTTTAAACACTCAGATAAACACATGCGAGTACGAGCGCTCAAACGACACCCAGCGCGCGTCTACGACATGTCTGATCCCGTCATGTCATATGACATGTCTGATCCCGTATACGTCGGGATCAGACATGTCATATGCTAGAATTACCGCACATAGCTCCCACAGTGACGTACACTCACTCGATTCTGCTATAACGCCGAACGTCATCGCAAATGTAGGCAAGCCACGAAACTAGCAAACAGAATCGAGGGAAAACAGTGCACGGGGGTGGCCCCAACAACACGCGCCGTCGAAACGATAGAGCTTTTCACCTTCTCGTCGAGGCATGTCCAAATTAAGTGACTACCGCGTACGTGCTGGTAGTATTGTGCTATAACTGCACCCCCAATCAACGTGTTTACGTCAACAAAAACTATTATATACATAGCGTCTAAGTGTTAAAGGGACACTAAAGAGAAACAATGAATTAGTTTAGATTGATAAAATGTGCTCGGAGAACTCTTGTGTAGTTTATTTCACCACCATAAGTTTATCATTAGAGCAGAAAACCAAGTTCAAAGTTTCATTTTTAAATTTCGCGCCGAACTTTGTAATTCGTGACGCAAATGATTTCAAAGAGCATTTAACGTATTTTGGCGCCACTGGTTCGACGAAATTTCCACAAACTCATCACGTCAAGTCTCTGGCCCTCTAAGAGGACAATGTATTTCGATTTAACCGATTAGGAACTACGTAGGCCCAGGCAGGCGCCGCCAAAAATATGTGACGTCACGGCAAATGGTGCGGGAATTACAAGGTGGCGTCACCACCTGCATTTTCTTCTTGCGCGATTTCTCGTTTATTATGCGTCTTCTCGCAGCAAGCGTGGTGTTTTTGGCATAGTGGAAGGCTGCTTTACTAATGCGAAAAAAATGGTGTTGCTCTTTAGTGTCCCTTTCTGTACAAAGACTTTTTTTCACGTTTCCACGCGCGGAACATGCTGCACACTCAATATCGATGAAAATTTTATAATGATGTAGACTATAAAGCGCTTCTCAAAACAACATCATGCACTTTCAGCAGGGCAGACCAGTGGCGTAGCCAGGGGGGAGGGACACCGGATCCGTGCCCCTCTCCCCCCAATTTTTTTTTTTTTTGCCATGGCACACAGAGCTCAAAATGACACTCGATCACACTGTCTGCCTGACCCCCACTTCAGATCAAGGAGGTGCCTCCCCCCCCCCCCCGCCGAAAAAAATTTCTGGCTACGCCTTGGTGCAGACGCAATGTGCGATCAGCAAACAATCGCCCTTGGTAATTGATTACATCGCTCATTTTACGAGAGCTTGTACAACAAGGCACATAACGGTCTCAACTCGTTAATTGACAGTTTTAGTTGAGCATTTGCAGCAGCCCCGTGGACGGAGGCTGCTGTTGGAAATGGCTGGCAGCCTACTTCCGCAGAGCTGCTGCAGACGGCCAGCTAAAGTTGCATAATTAGTACCTACGAAAGCAGTGCACTCACCGTTAACAGGCGCACGTTGTCTGTTTCCGCAGCTCCATGAATATGCCGCCCTCCAAGCGTCACTTCGATCACGGAACCTCCGCATACAATGTGGCCTGACCGCAACCGAAGGTGCGCATGTTCTCTTGACCACAAAACTACTAGACGAGACTCACGCAACCAACGGGGCGCATTCCACAATACCGAGGAGACTGAGAGGGGAGGCGCCGCGCCCGAGGCGCGCCCGCCTCCGACAGCGAGCCTTTGGCGCCACAACCCTAGCGCCAAACTCGCGATATGTATGGCGTATACGGCGGCGTAGTGGTCACAGAAGCCAATCCAAGCGCGCTTCACGAGAGTCAAATGACTCTTGCAGAAATGTTAATTCTCTTTTGCTGCCTCTACCTTCCAAAAGCAGTCAAGTGGAAAACCGAAGAGAGACACGGTGCCGTGACCCTCTTTTGACTCTTTTTTTTCTTAGAGTGCAGCTGTGCGCATCAATGTATTGACCGCACTCTGCAACGGGTGCAGAGCCTGGGCGCGCCGACATAGCTAGTAGTTTTGTGTGCGCTGTCTTCCGCGCGCATAGTGCAGGAGGTCGTGTTAGCGTCTCTTAAGGTAACGGAGACGCGTTGAAGTGACAGACAATGTGAAGCGATTCCTCACCTCTACCTGCCCTGTTCATGCCAGCTTTGTGACGCAGAATACTTCTGGTCATTAAGAGCAATCCGTTTATATTTACGTGTCCGCACACGACACCGTACAAGCTGATTTAATGAGGAAGGTATTGTTTGCTGCAATATACATGGTCAATAAAAGTGTGGTTATTGATTCAGGTCCGACGCATGGTCATCGTAATCAATGCTTCTTTTCTTTTCCCAGCTTGATGAGCGATGGCTGGATCTCCCTGTATAGATACTTATCGCAAAGTGGTTGAAGTTCCCCAGGAAAAGAAATCACCAAAAATCTGAAGTGCCTTAAACGTACATTCTTACATCAATATTCAGTTTTGGCAAAATTCCTGATGTTAAGTCCAACAAACACACCGCTAAGAACAACGGCAGTACGTTGTGCCTTATTTCTTCCTGGGATCTTACCTGAGAAACCGCCTTAAGAGTGCAACCACCGCAACCATGGCACGATTCTGGTTTTGTTTGTTAAGAGAATAGTACAGCAGATAGCCACTGCAAAAATGGAACAAAACGTAATACAGAGTCGGTTAACATCCTTGGGAAGTAGAAATTGTAGCTGTGCAGAAATGATGCAAACGCACGATTGTCTGCTTGATCTTGACAAGAAAACATAGATTTGTACATAAATATATGGTGAAACTTATTCTTGATTCTATGCTGAGTGAACAATGTAGAAAAATTTATGACAAGAATAATATGAGAAAATAGTTAAGACAAAAATAGCATCGTACAGTGTTTACGCAGTGCAGTATCAAGATAAAAAAAAAGTCAACTAGCTCATATTGTAGCTTTAGTCAGTGATAAAAGTAGGAATGAGACTAATGAACACTAGCTGTTCATATAAGCCTTATTCTTCGCTCGCGAAAGTGCACGAACAAATTTTGGAAAAACATAAACAGCGATGTAGAAGTTTAATATTACGAATAAGGCCAAAATTCATATTGCCACTTGCGCTTATTTTGCTACGTTTTTGTAACTGGTCCTTTGAACGTGTGATCACTGTCTTGCGCGGGCCGCGCCAGAATGTCTGGGAACATTACAGATTGTAGTAGATCATTTTGTCTAGATTGCGCACATGACGCGAATAGTCAAGACTATTCCAGAGCTTTCGCAACTACCAGTGATAAGGCTGGAAAGTTCGATGCATGATGTAAAAAAGGGGGCGCGTCCCAGCCATGATCAGTTTTATCGACGGCCGACGCTCTGTTTGCCGCTATCAGTGTACAGTGTGTATTGCTGTAGTTTTCCTTTCCGTTTGTCGGCCACAAGTTCGGCCAAATAAAAAGTTTCATCTTGGACACGCCGACTCGACTGCTACCTTCGTCGACGTCACGACTACGTGACAATATAAGCCTTAACCTTGCCCAATTTACATGATCAAGCTACACACGAAAAAAAAAGTATTTCCTTCGCGCATGTTATCAAACCGTAAAAAAGAGTAAGACACTGATGCTGCCTACCACTGTGAAAACTAAATGCTCTAAGTGCAAGTGCCACAACTGAATGCTTGCAGGATAAGAAGTACATGCAGCTTGCCTCATAAAGAAAAATGTGTCTACAGCCATGGAGCCTGCTGATATGATCGGTGACTCCCAGCTTTCGAATATGTACACAGCATTAAGCAGTCTTGCTGAAAAAAAAAAATCAAAACAAAACAATCCAATTTTAGTATAAAAGTTGAAAATTTCCCCATTATGGCAAACAGTGCTCGTAACGAATGCTTCGGAATTGTTTAGTCTAGGAAAATGCTTTTCGTCGCTTTTTCATTGTTCGCATATTATTCGTACTTTTTAATTGCTATACCGCTGATGATAGCGTGATTCGTGAACTAGAGCTGTTGATAAATCGTAATTAAAAGTGATAGTTAGCAGAGTGGTTGAAAAATATAATGCTTCATTTCATTTCTTTCTCAAAAGAAATTCGCGTACAAATGGGAGGTCATATTGAAAGCGTGACATTGAACAGAGAGAGAGAGAGAGAGAGAGAGATAGATAAAAAGGAAACGCAGGGAGGTTAACCTGGCGCGAGTGACCGATTTGCTACCCTGCACAGGGGTGGGGAAATAAGGGTAAGAAAGAGGACAGAGAGAGAGATAAAATGAAAAAAAAACACGCACACACATGCACACACACGCAAGACGTTCCGATCAGAGCCGTTCTGAGAGACCGGTTGAACGCAGAAAGCGCAGTATCGCTTGCACAGCCTTTTTCTGTGACGTTAGGTCCGGTCGATTCTTTCTTCCGACAGAGTGCGGTCGTCCAATTTGTCGAGCTCGCTGCAAATCGACTGTATCTGTGAACAGTACTGTGGGCAGTCGCACAGAACGTGTTGAATAGTTTCATCACTGCCGCAGTGGTCACATGATGCGGTGTCGGCCATTCATATGCGGCACGCGTACGCGTGCGTAAATGCGGCATCCAACCATAACCTGCCCAGAAGTGTAGCGTCACCTCGGCGAAGGCCTGGAGGAATTTGAAGGCTGAGAGTTGGGTCCAGGGAATATAGCCGCGCATGCTTGAAGTGCAGCTCGTTCCATTGCGACGTAGTACGTGCATTCAGCGTCGGTACTTCTCAAGTAGCAGGAGCAAAGCGAGATGTTTAAGAGCCAGTGACGACATATCTGCCTTTTTACGGATGTCAGGTATCGCCAGGTTGATGATAGGCTGAGTAAGGCACCACGGAGGAATTGAAGGTCTCGCGGCGGGCGTGAAGCATGTTGGTAAAGACTCCCGATACGCAGCTACCGTTCGGCGAAAAGAGGCGCATGGTCTGTCTGCTGGTAAAGAAGCTAAGTGGTGGCGGGGAGTCAGAGCAAGATGTCTTATATGTGTCCTGAGTGTTTCAACGTCAATGTGTGTCTTGACGAGGTGGTCTCTGGCGATCGCTATAGAAGCCACGGTCGATGCGCTAAGAGGCAAGCCTATGCAAATTCGGAGTGCTTGGGCCTGAACACTTTGTAATATTCGTAGGCTTGTTTTGCTTGCGTTGGTTAAAGCGGGCAAGCTGTAGCGCAGAAAGCCGAGGAAAAGTACCCTGTACAGCTGTAGCATAGCACTTGGTGACATTCCCCAAGTCTCGGATTTCTCGGATTTCTTGGAAGAAATCTGCAAGCCTCGATTACGGAGGTAACGGGCAGTTTGAGCGGCGGCTCTTTGAATTCTCGCTCGCAACTGCAGGTGTGTTAAGGCGGACGTCCAAATGCAGATATCATCCGCGTATATTGATAGCCTAACTGTGCTTGGCAGGTACTCAAGGATGGCAAGCGTAAGGTTGAACAACACAGGACTGAGTACGCCACCCTGGGGGACGCCACGGTAGCTGTAATGGGGAGAGGTTTGGCCGTCTTCGGTGCTCACAAAAAATGATCGCATTGAGATACAACTATGTATCCAGCGATACATCCGACCACCTACTCCTACCTCCTCGAGAGCGGTGAGGATGGCCCTATATGAAACGTTGTCGTACGCCCCTTCGAAGTCGAGGAACGAAGAAGCGCAGAGACGCTTACGGCCTTTCTCGTGTTGAACGAAGGTGACCAGGTCAACGAAGTTATCAGTCTTTAGCAGGATTGATAGGCGGGTGAGTTGGAACTTATCTATCTTTGCGCAGCGCACGAACTTGACAAGGACACAAGAGAAGAGGACGGGACAAGCGCTGATCTTCAACTGAAAGATTTTATTTGAAAAAACAAATATATATATACAGAAACACACGTGCCACGCAAGATTACACTCGATCAATGAAACGGATTTCTTGTTCCGATAATGAGACTGATGGCTAACTTATACAAACACTATCGCACTTAGCCATGTGGTACGCCTCTGAAATCTCACGTGTGCGTTGATTATGATGGCGAGTGATGATGGACGTTTGCTCAAACGAAGGCATGCACCCGCAATCCCGGCAGTGGTTGGCGAGGTGAGACGAAACGCCCCCCTTCAAAGAATTCGCATGCTCGCGCAGCCGAACATTAATACATCTGGCAGTCTGTCCGATGTAGACAGACCCGCAGGTACAAGGAATCTTATATACCACCCCCTCTGAACACGCGGTGTACTTCTTAACATGTCTGATTGAGCACGCATTATCACCTGCCCTTGCAACCCCATTTGCGCGTCTTTCAATCTTGCCACACAGGCTGCCCAATTTGATGCCACCCGAAAAAACAACATCAACCTCATATTGACCCGCAACTTTCTTTAATCTATGCGAAATAGAATGTATGTACATACGGAATCACAGCAAACCGCATTCGGTCGCATTGTGAAGTTGGTATCTGGTTGTCAGATTGCGCATTAGATTTTATTCTCTTTAGCAAACGCTCAGAGGTAGTTGCCAGAAAAGAAGTGGGGAAGCCGGCTGCCATTAGCCGATCACACTGATTCTGGAAGCTTTCGTCTATGGTATGATGACATGATTTTGAGATGGCCGAGAACAAACAGGAGGTGGCAATACCGTTTTTTACAAGTTTTGAATGGGCCGATGTGAAGTTTAGGAGGGGCTTCACCGATCGTGGAGCGTAAATCCAACAAACATGCTCACTTTTAAATCGCACATTTAGGTCAAGAAACTGGAGTTCATTTTTATGGTTGGGAACTTCGCACGTGAAAACAAGACCATTCCCCCTTTCCCTAAATGCTTTGAGAATGTTGACCATACCATGGGTGCCGCCCTCGCTTTCCATGAAGACTAAGTAATCATCTACATATCTAAATATATGTGTGCCCCAACCGTCGAAATCTCGCTCGAGATCGCGGTCTATCCTACTCAACAAAATATCACTGAGAACAGCGGCAACTCTAGAGCCTATGCAGACACCCGAGGCCTGAACAAACAAATCCCCTTTCCATGATACAAATGTAGAATCAAGATAGAAACGGAGAAGTTCAAGAAAACTTTGCACTGATATACCACATTTATCAACAAACCGCGTCTCGTCATTTAGTTCAGTTATGGTTTCCTTAACACACTGCAACAGAAAATTATGCGGTAAAGAATAAAACAAGTCTTGGATATCAACACTGAAGGCAGTCGTTTTTTTTTTGTTCTTACTGTCCAGGAAATCAACAACCTTTTGCGAGTTGCTAACCAAGAACAGATCTACAACAGTTAACGAGCTTAGGTGGGTCTGTAGATAGCCCGAGATAACATGCTGCCATGAGCCATGCTCCGACACGATTGCCCGAAAAGGAATTTCAGGTTTGTGTGTCTTGGCGGTGAAGAAAACCTGCAAGTGCAGGCTTTTGGAATTCTTCACCAAGGACCGCAGCCGTTCAAGCTTGAGTTCCGACAACAAAGCAAGTGCCTGCTTTTTGACAGATCCCGGCTTGCAAGTGACTGGTTTGAAGTTTTTTTGAACTGCGAGGACAGCCTTATCCTGAAACATTCCCGCATGTATAACAACGAACGACCCTTCCTTGTCAGACACCAAAAGCCGCAAATTACTGGCGGTGAAAGAACTAACTAATCTTCGCGAATGTTCGTCTCGACTGGGACGCGTATTATGCTTGGAAACCACATCAATGCACTGTTTTAAACAGAAGGATCGGTTTGGCTCCGAAACCTCGTTAGCGACAGGGGGTGTGCAGCTGGCTACTATCGTCTCCCAGTCATGCCAGAAGAATGTGCCGTCTTCTGCGCTCGGAGTGTTGGCGGCAGGCGCGGTATTCAAAAACTGTTTGCTGGTGTGTTGTGGTGCTGATGGTAATGACCGTCGCATGCGGCGACTATACGCTGAATGGTGCTCTACCACAGACGCTGCAACAGAGTTCCTTTGGAGGGCTGTTCTAAGGACGCTACCACCTCGACAAAAGGCGGACAAAGGTACAGGACGGGTTATACTTCTTGGAGGCGCTCACATTGACGAAAAGGACCGTAAGATTCTGGGGCTCGGTCCCAAACATGCCTTTGAACGAAGGTTCACTGCCACGGAAAAATTGGCAATGACTCATTCTGTCGCTAACCAGGTTTCGGAGCCCAACCGATCCTTGTGTTTAAACAGTGCATTGATGTGGTTACCAAGCATAATACGCATCCCAGTCGAGACGAACATTCGCGAAGATTAGTTAGTTCTTTCACCGCCAGTAATTTGCGGCTTTTGGTGTCTGACAAGGAAGGGTCGTTCGTTGTTATACCTGCGGGAATGTTTCAGGATAAGGCTGTCCTCGCAGTTCAAAAAAACTTCAAACCAGTCGCTTGCAAGCCGGGATCTGTCAAAAAGCAGGCACTTGCTTTGTTGTCGGAACTCAAGCTTGAACGGCTGCGGTCCTTGGTGAAGAATTCCAAAAGCCTGCACTTGCAGGTTTTCTTCACCGCCAAGACACACAAACCTGAAATTCCTTTTCGGGCAATCGTGTCGGAGCATGGCTCATGGCAGCATGTTATCTCGGGCTATCTACAGACCCACCTAAGCTCGTTAACTGTTGTAGATCCGTTCTTGGTTAGCAACTCGCAAAAGGTTGTTGATTTCCTGGACAGTAAGAACAAAAAAAAAAAACGACTGCCTTCAGTGTTGATATCCAAGACTTGTTTTATTCTTTACCGCATAATTTTCTGTTGCAGTGTGTTAAGGAAACCATAACTGAACTAAATGACGAGACGCGGTTTGTTGATAAATGTGGTATATCAGTGCAAAGTTTTCTTGAACTTCTCCGTTTCTATCTGGATTCTACATTTGTATCATGGCAAGGGGATTTGTTTGTTCAGGCCTCGGGTGTCTGCATAGGCTCTAGAGTTGCCCCTGTTCTCAGTGATATTTTGTTGAGTAGGATAGACCGCGATCTCGAGCGAGATTTCGACGGTTGGGGCACACATATATTTAGGTATGTAGATGATTACTTAGTCTTCATGGAAAGCGAGGTCGGCACCCATGGTATGGTCAACATTCTCAAAGCATTCATTCTAAAAAGACAGGGCGTGCAAACACGGACACAAGAAAGAAGTCAGAACACCACATTCGGCGTTTTTGGTGTCCTGACTTCTTTCTTGTGTCCGTGTTTGCACGCCCTGTCTTTTTAGAATGAATACTTACCAACTAGCTCAGCTCTCTGTTATTCTAAAATTCTCAAAGCATTTAGGGAAAGGGGGAATGGTCTTGTTTTCACGTGCGAAGTTCCCGATCATAAAAATGAACTCCAGTTTCTTGACCTAAATGTGCGATTTAAAAGTGAGCATGTTTGTTGGATTTACGCTCCACGATCGGTGAAGCCCCTCCTAAACTTCACATCGGCCCATTCAAAACTTGTAAAAAACGGTATTGCCACCTCCTGTTTGTTCTCGGCCATCTCAAAATCATGTCATCATACCATAGGCGAAAGCTTCCAGAATCAGTGTAATCGGCTAATGGCAGCCGGTTTCCCCACCTCTTTTCTGGCAACTACCTCTGAGCGTTTGCTAAAGAGAGTAAAATCTAATGCGCAATCTGACAACCAGATACCAACTTCACAATGCGACCGAATGCGGTTTGCTGTGATTCCGTATGTACATTCTATTTCGCATAGATTAAAGAAAGTTGCGGGTCAATATGAGGTTGATGTTGTTTTTTCGGGTGGCATCAAATTGGGCAGCCTGTGTGGCAAGATTGAAAGACGCGCAAATGGGGTTGCAAGGGCAGGTGATAATGCGTGCTCAATCAGACATGTTAAGAAGTACACCGCGTGTTCAGAGGGGGTGGTATATAAGATTCCTTGTACCTGCGGGTCTGTCTACATCGGACAGACTGCCAGATGTATTAATGTTCGGCTGCGCGAGCATGCGAATTCTTTGAAGGGGGGCCTTTCGTCTCACCTCGCCAACCACTGCCGGGATTGCGGGTGCATGCCTTCGTTTGAGCAAACGTCCATCATCACTCGCCATCATAATCAACGCACACGTGAGATTTCAGAGGCGTACCACATGGCTAAGTGCGATAGTGTTTGTATAAGTCAGCCATCAGTCTCATTATCGGAACAAGAAATCCGTTTCATTGATCGAGTGTAATCTTGCGTGGCACGTGTGTTTCTGTATATATATATATATTTGTTTTTTCAAATAAAATCTTTCAGTTGAAGATCAGCGCTTGTCCCGTCCTCTTCTCTTGTGTCCTTGTGAAGTTCGTGCGCTGCGCAAAGATGGGGAAGTTATCAATTGATGATCGACCACGTCGAAATCCTCCCATGACATCTGCGTAGGTGTTGTTGCCCTCCAAGTACTACTCCAGGCGTCCGAGGATCGTCATCTCCATAACACTGCCTACGCAACTGGCCAATGCGATCGGGTGGTAGGATGAAAGCTCCAACGGTGACTTGCCAGGCTTCAATAGTGGAACCAGGCGACTGGTCTTCCAGCTTGTCAGGAGCGAGCCCTCTCTCCAAGATTTGTCGTACAGACCTAGGAAAAAAATTCTCGCGTGCTAACCCAGATGACGCAGGGCTCTAAGAAATTCCGTTGGGCCCTGGGGCCGACGTGTGTACACACAAAGCTAGTGCTGCCTTGAGTTCGTGGATGGAAAATGGCAACTCCATGCGGGGGTCATGTGGATGCGGACAACTGCTCGAGAGTAGTGAGCTGGTTGCTGCTGTTATTTGGCCAGATAATCTGGCACAGAATTCTTACACCTCTATATTGGCCATTGAACAGAAAAATCAAGTATAGTACTTATCTTGAATTATCGGATATTGAGGTGCACAAAATAGAAGACACTTCGTCGAGTTCACTGTGGGAGGGGGGAGCACATTTGACAGGACTTCGCGGAAACAAATTCCTGAAAATCGTAATGCGCGAAGTGTACAGCTGCTCTTGGAGGTTATACATGTATGACGTGTTAACGTCCATATAGGTTTGATGACCACCCGTTTATATAGGATTTCCTCTGCGCGTTTTGAGCTTGCCTGCATTTACATTTCGCGTCAGTTCATTATTCGCGACCCTGCGCACTTGTTCTCGGCGTGTTGTTGCTGGCGTTGAAATACAGGTAATTTCTCAAAGCACCTACCACCATCTCCAAAAAAGGTTTTAATCCATCCATCCATCCTAGTACCATCTGCGCTGTTGCGAAAACTAACGCAGCCTTCCTAAGACGACTGTGAGATCCTGAGCTCGAACCTGGCTTGTTACATTCCAAATTGCGTCATTTTAGCTCTCATTGCTCCAAGTCATGCGGTTCCGGTATCGGAACGGCATAGGACTGATCGACTCGGCATCGCATCGATCGGCATCGAAGAGATCGACTCAACGCAGACAGGGTCGTCTATTTGGCGGATTTTGGCGCCACTGTTTTGAACTGCGCATGAATTTTGACGCGAAATTTTTCCCTTTGAACGAGTCATAAGTACCGCACGCCCCCTCCGGCATATTGCAGCATACTCCAGCCCTCCGCATGACCCCTCCGACGTGGCCCCTCCGGCAAAGAAGCGAAACTATGCTGTTCTCACGCTCTTGACCGCAGCAAGCGTGCTAGGACTGTTGGTGTAGTTTGTCATTGTAGAGGGTGCCCTTCCCTGTCAAAAGTGCAATAATCTGGTAGCTACTGAGGTCTTGCCGGCATTGAAATATATTGCGCTCAAATCTTTCCATTTCTGGTTCTAACTGATGACGAAAAGGAAAGATTTCACCTGGTTTGGTGAGTTAGCCCGGTATATGCAAATATCTGTGGAGAATGTTAAAACCTCTTAAGACTTTCAGAGCGTCTCAAGACTATTGACCAGCTGCGGCTCGTTACCAGGGGCCAGGCAGCGAGAGACGCATATAGATTCCCGTGAAGAGGGGACCACTTCCTTCCGGCGTAGGCGCCGGAAAGCTAATTAACCATGCTTTTCATCCATTCATTCACTTAAAATATTCCGAACCCTTAAAAGAGTAACTTAAACGTGTTCAGTGCACTATTTCAAATCAGGATTGAAATTGTTAAAGAAAGTATTTCGCGGCCATCCTGTATGGAAAATTTGATTTCCCGAAGCCGCTGGGGCTCGCAATCATTTGTCCCATCAGTGGTTGCACTGTTGTCGTCTAAAAATCCAAAGCTCTGGCACACCGGTTTGCGCACGACATGTTACAATACGAGACGATTGCAATCAGACATTGTGAAACGCCGAAGACAGGCACAGCTTTCTTTGCCACTTTTTTCGACTTTCCGGGGATTGCTGTAGTACGGCCGTGTGCACCGTTATGTTTCTTGGTACAGCACCATACAGCGTTCGTCTCCGCGCACTCGCGGCAGCGACGGGCACCTGCCGTAAGGGGGAAATAGAGATGGCCATCTCATCCACAGCAGCCTTTTCACGCTCTTCTTTCACTCCCTTTTCACCTGCCTCCAACGACGCTGCACCGCGCTCACTAATGGGTTCAAGAAATAAGCATCTCTCCTCTCCTAAAACCTCTACTGGGCGGCATTGGCCGTGCGAGGGAAAGCGGAAAGGAAGTTCGCGGCGAAAAGAAAAGAAAACGCGATACACTGGCCACACTATCTGATCTGTTCTCCCCACCCCTCTTCTCCCATGGCCTGCAATGAGGATGTTTACGGCGTGCGTCTTGTTAGCTGTCACCCTTCGCACTCAACGCTGCCCACGTAAACAGCTGGTAATGCGACTGACCACGTGTTCGCCAGGGGGATTGAGACATTGAACGTCTCTCGCTACGTCTCGTATTTCTCGACGCAGTCGGCACTGCTCACCGTTCTGAAAAATCAATTTCACCAAGCACAATAACGCTTGAATATAAATTTCAGACGCACATTCGTTTTAAAACAGTTACGCCATGACGCCTGTCCATTAAATTGAAATGGTTTTGTTAGTTGAAGTTGACTGTACAGTTAAGAACACTAACATTAATGACAACGTGTACAAAGAAAAAAAAACTGTCTTGTGAGTGCTGAGACTGACATGCAGAACAAAAGACAGAGACGGGCACTGTTTCTAATACGATGATCTGCGCTTAATAAGACACGGACGCTGAACTGCAACGAAATATATGCGTCACTACGTTAAATTTCGGTCCTTGCAATATATTGACGTAAACATATTTGTATTTATTGTTCAGGTCGCATACTTCTGTTACTTTTAGCGAAAATATCACTGTAAGATATATACGTGTATTCCTACCTATGCGTGAGGTCCGCCCATTTTTTTATATTGCATAAATGACACTAAGTACTAAAAATAGACGTCAACTGGTACTTATCCAAAATATTCTTACCTATGTTTTCGTTGACTGTGGCGTACGAATGCCCTAGACATATCCAGAAGATGCTCAAGAAGCGAAGACCATATGCAAACTGGTAGCGTCGTGTCTCTGGATTGTCGTTGTTGCTGACGTTCAGGATGACTCTGCTGTTCCTCACGACCGAGAACGCAGTGACGCACTTGTAATAAAGGGCTAGAAAATGAAATGAATAGTGAAGTAAAACGATAGTCCACTAGCATCTGTTACGCATAAAAAACCTTGCCGACAGCGCAAACTGTCGTGGTTACTGTGAATAAAAATTGAGCTCTTAACGGCATTAATGAGAAATAGTTTTTGCGAACTTGAATGAGAACAAAATGCAAATAAACCAGCTAGCACAAAAGCTATATAAAACTGCTCAGGAGCGGACTGGCCAAGATGAAACGAAAGTTTTCGAACGGGTTTTTCAAATCCGTTCATCCGACTGTAATCCTACTTTAAGAAGGTCCTAAAAATTTGTTCTTCAAAGGGGATATTCAACGACCACAGCAAACGTTGAAAAGTAGGAATAGAATCCTTCTACAATCCGGTTTGTAATGTCCATTTTCTTTTTTTTTTATGCCCCCTCTCCTTTACTCACCTCGCTTCCCTTTCCCACACTCCTAGTTTTCTCGTTCACCTGCCCCGAATATGTACCCTCTTTCTGGTACATATTCGGGGCAGGAGAACGAGGGGCTGCCGGCAGGTTATTCGCTCTTGACTGATGCGGGAGGCATAAGCACAGCGACAATATTTTCATCACACGACAAGGGAAATTTCAAGAAAGGCCATAGCAAACACGCAAGTCCCATGGTACCACTGTTCGCAGCAGGAAAAGGATGTGTGGAGAGCAGAGCTGTGTGGATTCATACATATTTTAATAAGCTCGTATGCAGACTATTGTATAAAAGTAATACGACTGGAGTAGCAAGAAAGCATGAACTTATATTTAAGCTCACTGGCTACAAAGGTTCATCTCAAATATTCGTGCATAGCTGTTTGTTCGCACAGACTAAATGCGCAAATGTGACAAGCAACAAGAAATCAGTTGCACAGCCGGTGCTCCCCTAATATATTCCAATTTGATAGAAGAGTATCACATAACTGAGTAATGAAGCAAAATACAGAGCAAAGGAAGCAATTGTAATGCAGGCGTCAGTTCCCTAAGAACAAACTTATAATAGTGGCAGTGGAAATCTATGTTCAAACATTTCACAAAGGAACAATGGCGCTGGTTAAGATCAGGTCCTTATTTAAGCAAGAAATACGTAAAAGTAAGCCCAAGCTACACAAATAATGGCAGCAAAGCGCATGTTCAAACCTTTAACAGAAGAAATATTGCACAGCTTAAAATCAGGTACAAAGGCGAGCACGGGCATGGCGACCACCTGGCTAGCGCCCCTTGCGGATCACGTCACGTGAATGCCTCCTAATGAATGACACATAGCATCTTCGACAAATTACAAGGCACGACAATGATTGGCGGAAATGGCTCACCAGGGTGCCCCGGCGCGACTTGTTGGTGATGCTGACACACACAGGCACTCACAGACGTTCACAACTATGTTAATAAGTTGTGTGACATTTTGTACTCTTTCAACAATGCTCGCCAGGGACTTCTTCTATGGTGTCTAGGTATCGCCGCTACCCAGAAATAACCCTAGAAAGTTTTGGCGTTCTCTCATGCCTATTACTGATTCTGCATCTTCATTTACTAACAATGGTGAAAGTATAAATGATCCCATGCGCATATCTAACGCATTTAACGAATACTTTCATTCTGTTTACGCGTCTGATTCTCAAGTGCATCCGGTTTTTGACAATGATTCAGATATTGCATTCAAGACATTGCAATTAGTGCTAGCGGTGTCCTTAATTTGATTTTAAAATTATACACCAAAAAATCTAGTGGCTCCAATGATGTTCCGAACTCTTTCTTACTGCGTTATTCTCAATGGATCTCTCGTTACCTCGTTATTATATTTAAGAAATCTTTAGAAAACAGTACCGTTCCTTCATCTTGGAAGCTTGCAAGAGTAATACCTTTGCATAAATAAGGTAGCAAGTGCGACATAACTAATTACAGACCACTTTCTTTAACTCCCTATTCATGCAAAATGCTAGAGCATATAATCTACAAACACATAATGAATTTTATTGAGTCAAACCATATTTTAACTAATGCACAGCATGGCATCAGAAGTGGTTTTAGCACCGTCACGAAACTGACCGAATTCACCCACTACATTGCGTATCATTTAGACCAGGCCGATCAAAACCATGCACTTTTTACCGACTTCTCCAAAGCCTTTGACACAGTACTACATTCTCATCTTCTGCATAAATTGCACATCATCCTAAAAAATTCACGTCTGGTCGATTTGATTGCTAGTTTCCTTCATCATCGCTCTCAGTACGTCGACATCAGCTCCACAAGGTCATCAGTTCTGGCGGTAGATTCTGGGGTTCCGCAAGGGTCCATCCTGGGCCCCTTAGTATTTTTAATTTATATAAATGGCCTTCCAGAACATGTGTCCTCGAACATTCGCCTTTACGCAGATGATTGTGCTTTATATGACGTAATTGTTTCAACAGCTGACCAAAGGCGTCTGAGCGATTTCTTTAACTCGTTTTGTGTTTGGTGTGAGAAATGGAAAATGAACATTAATTTAAAAAAAACTGTTGTTCTGTCTTTTACAAAAAAAGGTAGTACCGGTTACTGCAACATATTCTTTCAATGGTTCCTCTTTAACAAGAGTTATGCAGTACAAATATCTTGGTGTCACATTTACTCATGATCTTTCATGGTCTACTCACATTGCCTTAACATGTTCTAAAGCCTTAAAACAATTAGGATATTTACGTCGAACAAGGCAGAATGCCCCAAAAGATATTAAACTTTCAATGTATAAATCTCTTGTTCGCCCTATCATCGATTATGCCTCGATCGTCTGGTCGCCTTATAGACAATGCGACATAATCAGACTGGAATCAGTTCAAAGGAAAGCTGCGCGTTTCGTTTTTCGCAGGTACGACCGCTACTTCTCACCCTCATCAGCCTTACATGAGCTAAAGCTAGAACCTCTTTCGGTACGTCGTGAGGTAGAATCATTGAAATTTTTGCACAACATAATCAATAATTCATATCGCATTTCGAACACAGCTATTTTGTCCTTTGCCGAGTCTTCGTCTACGAGTAATTTCCACGGACTTAACTTTGCTACCTTTTTTGCGCGCACTGATAGATTTAAGTATAGTTTCTTTCCCCGCACTATAGAATTATGGAATTCCATACCTGGGCGCATTCGTTCACTCCCCCTGAATGATTACGTGTCTTTTCTTGTTGAAAATCATTATGTATAACAAAAGTTTATTTCCTTTATTGTTGCAAATTGTTTTTGTTGTTACTTTTCGTGTATCTTCTGTCTGTTGCGACCTTTTCTGCACTGTATAATCCCACTCCTGCAATAGCCATTTCACAGGGCTGCAGTATGTAAAAATAAATAAATAAAATAAATAAAGTCCCCAAGGAAAAGATTGGAACTAAAATCTTGTGGCATCTACCTTTGTTGATACGAAAAACAACAAATAATCCCATCAATAGAGAAGTCATAATTTAGTTGGTGTAGCGCTTGTTTCTAAACATCTAAGCTAAGTACCACTTGCAAAAAATAGGAGAAAAGAGAATTTTGTTATATACAATCAGTTCTGGACAGTATCGAAGATACATGTATCTTAGATACTATCTTAGATACTCATCGGGTATCTTGTATCTGTATCGCGATACGTCTCGCAAAATTGGTATCTGTATCTGTATTTCCCATACATTAAATAATGTATCGTGTATCTTAAGATACAAGATACCGCTATCACAACACCACTATGCGAAGCAATTATCGCTGGATGAACTCTGCTTCTCAAGCTGGTACTGGCGCCACTAAGCCACCTGAATAAAACTAAGGGCGGCAACATAATTTTATTTTTCCGCCAGGGTCTCCTACTGAGGGCAGGCGGCGAGGTCTGCGCGTCCCTATTGGTGGAGTAGAGTCATGTGGCAGCTCGCGCAGTCTCCACACAAACAAGCGCGCGAACGTCTACGTCCAGCCCACGTAGCTTTTGTTTTCTCGATGTTTTGTTCTTTTTAGTTGTGTCAGTTCCATGACACTTGCTCTTAGCCACGGCCTTGCGTCGCGTACTCTTATGAGTGCAGCGCCTATTACGCAAATTATTATGCCGCTTTCTTGTCGTAATTGAAGATTCTCTTGCGTGGTGCTTCGTTACGAAATCTGAAGTATGCAGAACGAAGTTGCCTTGCGTCTCATGGCTTTCACACATCAGCGATTTGAAGCATCTCGTGAATGTAAGTTTGCCTTACATGCGATGATATTGACCTATATGTAAATACCGTTCTAAGGACAATAGATCCACCGATACCGATGCTCGATCTAATAGAACAAGCCTTTACCTAATAAAAGATCTCGCGGTGTACCATATTATTTCTTGTCGTGCTAATTATATATTCAAAGAACTTTTGAAATCGTAATTTGATAATTAGTACTAACGCTTTCTTACCTGTTCTGTTGCATTCCGTACCTAGGTCTCTTTATTGTTTTTTTTCCGGTGTGGTCGCTGCAATATCTCTTTTGTAACGTGCTGTCAAAATAAGCTCTCTGCTTTATTGTTACTTTTAAATGTCTGCGTTATTTCTCCTACTGTTTGCACATTTATACTTCACTTGAGTTTACTGTTCTGCCAAGGTGATTTTGAAAACAAATGTATAATTATATGGGCGCGCCTTTGGTACTATAGAGTAAAATTAATATATGAGATTCAACGTCCCAAAACCAAGTTATGATTATGAGAGACACCGTGGAGGGCTCCGGAAATTTCCACCACCTGCGGTTCTTTAACATGCACCTAAATCTAAGTGCACGGGCCTCAAGCATTTTCCCCTCCATGGGAAATGCGGCCGCCGCGGCCAGGATTCGATCCCGTGACCTTCGGGTCAGCAGTTGAGCACCATAACCACCACAGCGGTGGTTCTTGAGTATACAGTACCAAACATTCTGCTTACCGCTTAATAAAGCAGCGAAGTTGAGTTTGCGTTATAATAATGGGAATTATTAGGAGCCATCTTAAAGACGTTGCTTGGGGGCCCTCGAGAAGATTTTAGATGAGGGATTCGAGAAACATATATACCAAATGCTCCGTTTTTCTCATGAGCGTCCCAACGAGCCGTTTCAGGCAATTTTCCATAGGCAATGAATTTTCTATTGTCTTACCTTTAGTTCTCTAAAGAATTTCGTTTCTACAATTTGACTGCCGCCATATTAGTCGCCGCTATATCACGTGACAATACAATACGTCTGAGACGTTTCCGGGTTGCAGATGTTCTTTTGTTTAAGAAAAATTGTTCAAAGATCGCACGTTAGTGAGTATATCGATAACGAACGCTTTACACCAGCAGATACGTAGAATATGAACAGCCATTGCGCTTTTATGTCCCCTACGTACACTGCATTCGTTACAAAACTCGCTTCCAGCTTTATTGCTGATGTACACCTGTCCGGTGATCAAGTATTGCGTAGTGGTGGTTTACAGACAAGGTTAAACTCCACGCCGGTATTTGCACCATCGTGCGAAGGCTTCTTATTGAAGTTCTTCCCGGTAAGTTGTTTCGGAATTGAACTAATGTACTTTGAGCAAGACAGACAAAACTTTTAAGATACTAAAGACATTTCATTCAAATGAAACAAAGTTGGTCAGAGTTAAGTGACTTTAAGCAGACATTTTTGTGCATTGGCGTTTGCTACTGCGTCATATGGATATACAAGAAATAACTTGCGAATGTATCGAATTATCTTAAGATACAACTGGCAAGTATCGTATCGGATACAATTATCGCGATAGTATCTTGTATCTGTATCTCGAATACTTCTTGCCTGAGCATCTTGTATCGTATCTCGATACAGTTTCAAAGTAACTTTGCCCAGCCCTGCAATAATACCTGATAGAAGACGGCGTGAAAAAGCTAAAACTCGATAACGCCGTACGTCGACAAAGAGCGAGCATGTAATAATTCACCAGGCGCAAGTGACGTGCTAGATAACTTTTCGATTCAGATAAGGGTGCCGGACCTACAGAGGAAGGTGGAGGTTAACAGAACATAAGCCACAAGTTCGAACGCGCGCGTGGAGACAGTCAAGGCAAAGTGTCATCACGGCACTGAGAAAAAATGCCGAACTCCTCCCCTTAAAACGCGCCTTTGACTGTCCCACCCTCTGAAATTCGAAACTAATACAAAAGCGCGCCAAGGCTCCCGTTACATGCATGTAGTACTGTGCAAGAAACGACGAAATAGTTCATTGTTGCAGTGAAGATCCTGTTATCCACAAATTTGTTGCGTTGACACGAGAAAGCACGTGACACACGGAGGTTAACGTTATATATATATATATATACATATATATATACATATATATATATATATATATATATATATACACATATATATATATATATATATATATATATATATATATATATATATATATATATATATATATATATATATATATATATATATATATTCCAACCCATCAAGCGACCAATAAAAATCACGTGCGGTCAGTTTACTGAAATAAGGTCACGGAATAAAAATAGTTGCGTTCATGTGCGTTAGAACATAAACGGAAACCATAGGCTACATTCATGTTTGGACAGCGTAATCAAGTATTCTGCATGAATTTCGCAGTCACGTGCTGCTGAGACATGTCGCACATGCAACCCGTGATGCAACGCAACACATTTTGTTTTGTTCATTTTTTATCGTTCTCGAATACAGAGTGCAATGAAACGAAAACAAGTTACCTTCAATAATGACAGAAACCTGTGGTTTATACAGAATCCGCAAATCCTAAGAAAAGTAATCGCACATCAAGGTGACTGCGCCCATCTCTCCGGTATAGAATAAAGGAAGTTGCGAGAGCACTCCGCACACAAAACGAGGTGTGCATTTCTCCACAGCGGAATCTTACGGCACTGGGCCTAAAGCGTCAGTCAGCGTAACAGCCGCTCCACAGAAACATATTTGCATTCGAGCCCACAAATTGTACATGCAGCGAAGTACAGCTTCTTCACAGCTGCGCTCATAGTCTCTATAAATCACGACACAAACACTGAATAAAGCAAAAGAGGACATGACCGACGCGCACAACTGCGCATGCTAAATTGACGAGTTTAACTGACATTTAAGAAGCAGAAGCAGCCACCTGGATAGACTCACGATCAGCGCTAAAGAGCACGTGAGGAATTAAGTTTGACGGTTATCGCTGCCAGTAAATTACGTAAGGCTTAGTGGTTAACGAACTTGCAAGCCTTTATGATTACTAACGCAGTGTCAACACACGCGCCTTTAACCTTTTGCGCGCTACTTTCTTTATCGTAATGAAAGATGGCGTGCGCAGGCTCGCGTTCAAATTTCAATTCTCGGCGGTCCATTCATGTCCATGCATGCATTGACCAAATGACGCGCGATCTGCTGCTTGGCGAGAAAACGGGTCTTTAAAATTCTGCCTTATGGCGGGATTTCAATTTTTGACTATATCTTTATTGAAGCTGACTTCTTCAATCCGTATTGCTGACGGCTAAAGAATTATATTCGCAAACAACACAAATTATAAAGAAGAAGACGCTTGTAAATATCTTGAAAAGTCTGCCTTACAGCAGGACTTCCTGTGTCAAATAAATTCTTCCTGAAGTTGACAATTTTCATCTGGGTTGCTGGCGGATTAGAAGATATATCCCTGAATAAGACGGGTTATATCTCTTTTATGCTACCCGGGCGTGAGAATAGGCGGGCAAGGGAGACGGCTTTCTGGGTTGATAGTCCGAAGTGAACTGAGCAGCATGTGTGAGGCCGCGTAGTAATGAGTGTTGGTCCAGCTTGTAATGTGAAACATCTCACCACTTCTGCAATTAAAGATGACGCAATTAAATATGAAACATGATCAAGGGCCCCGTTCACGTCAACAGGCCGCATTATCATCTGTGCTCAATGAGAGTTAAAATCTGTTCTAACAAAAAATTATATATGGCACTATTTAGAGTAATACCCCACAATAGAAAAGACAGCTCGTGCTGTGCTGCTACGATATCACGCGAAAGTATGTTGTAACACCCAACCACTGAGTCTAATATTACACAGACCACGCCTCTGAATCGCATAGCTCATCAGCCCTTAGCTGGATGTTGAATTTCATTGCCAACGAACAAGAACGTAGCGATAAAGGAGTCCGCGAGCATTATTCATCACGCAGGTGGAAGGGTTGTAGGGTGTTATGAAATAGGTTAGGCCCTCGGGTGCGCAGCTCGAGATACGGGGTCGTGGTATCCCACCGCTGCCACCACTGTTATGAATGCGTAGTTGCGTGTCGATGAAAGCCGGGAGGCTGGCGAGCCGATGTAGCCGAAGATCGGACTTATCGCTGAGGATCAGGACAAGGAGGCAAAACGTTTACAAAACAGTAACAACGTTTATAGCAGGTGTAAGGAACCAGCGCTGGAGTTTCCGCGGTGTGGGCAGTGCCGCCCTGGTTGTCAAAGCGCGCATACTCCAGCCGCTCCCGCGGCCGAGAGTGGCGACTTGTTGAGGCGATGCGGGCGCGTATCGCCAAAACAAAACACAAGGATGCTGGCGGTACTGTTGCGCATTCAAGTGCCGCAATGTGGAGAAATTAGGGAGGACGTATCCTTCTATACTTTTCCTTCTAAAACATATGAATAGGAACGGATGCGCCGTTGCATCCCGGCAGTCAGGCGAGCACAGTATGTTTTGCTCTTGCTCCCCTGTCTAGTTGCGTCGGGCTGGTTTCTGAACTGAATTGCGCGTGTGTACTAGATTTATTCGATAGTGAGGGCCACCGGTGGAAACCGGGGCCAACGAGCAGAATTTATTAGGCGTTTTGTCGTAAATAAAACATACATATTATGCAGCATGCGGCATATGTAATAATCTTTTCATCTGACCACCACCAAGCTCCTTCTGATGCCACCGCGTGCAGTGAATAGGATACGATAGACAGATAGTCTACAGTATTTGCAAACAGTTAAGCAGAAGGAAAGCTGTCTGTCTACGAGATGCGTACGGGGGCACGTTCGCCGATGCCACTGAACTGTTATGAGAAATACGCACCGCGATGAATGCCTCCGTTGAACTTCACTTCTGCTACAGACAGAGTTGTCACGAACAAAGCAGCGGACTACTCGAAGCTTAGCTTTCTGGAGTCACTCGATGCGGTAAAGATTCTTTGTGCATTGGCTGCCGCGGCGTAGTGACATCGCAATTTATGCCTCCCTAGAAAAGGGTCAACTGTCTTGGATTTTTACTCGCCGTTTAATTCGCCTAACGCACTGTGTTAATTGTTTCGCTTGCCTGTGTCTGCTTAGAATAAACGTGTTTGATCGACATCGACAATTGCTGGCGTTTTACGTGCCAAACAAGGTATGATTATGAGGCACGCCGTAGTGTGGGAATCAGGATTAATTTTGACCGCTTGGGGTTCTTCATTGTGCACATAAATCTCAGTACACGGTTGTTCTTTGCATTTCAACCCCATTGAAATGCGGCCACCGTGGCCGGGAAACTATCCCGTGCCCTCGAACATAACAGCGCGACACCATACCTGCTATGCTAGCACGGTGGTTTCCTTGATCAACGTACGCGTGCATACATACCGCGGGCTGGGCATACATGCCACGGCAGAAAAACGTTGACGCAGCTGCCCCTTCCCTCTTTTTTTACTGCAGTAGTGGACAGCTGGTATCGCCGCAGCACGTACTTATCAGTGGAGGCTTGTGAGCCTGCACTATCTTGACACAAATCGCAGGACGCCACCACGGCACAGCACTGTCTCTTCGACGCCGTATGCACAGACGTAATCTGCTTTGCAGGGCTTCTCTCCGTTTTCCAGTGCTGTCCTGAGAAAGTAGCCTTGTAAAGTTTTTTTTTTTTTTCTAAACCGTTGAGCAGTATTACTGGCGCAATGGCTGCTCGAGCTGTTCGCGCCAAAATGAAGCACGGGAACGGCGCACGCGCGTGCGCTCACCGTGGTACAGTGCGGCCGGTCTTCTGAGCGCTAGCGGCATGGCCTCCGAGATTAGCCGGCGGCGCGGAGGCCATGCGAGCGGCTGAGTTATGTCGCGACTCCCCGCCAGGCGCCCTTTTTCGGCGCGCCACCTATCCAGCGCTGGTCTCCCATAGCAGGTTATAGCAGGTTATCGCAGTACAGAGCCTGCCAGCTCGACCAGGTCGGCTGGGGCGTCTCCCTTAACAACGGACCAGCCCGGTCTTAAATAAGGTCCCAGTCCATTGTGACGTGTCCTCTCCCGGTGCATTGCTATCCGGTCTGCCGTGCAGGTGTTGCCGCTCTGGTGCATTGCTATCCTTGGTCCCAGGTGTTGCCGCTCTGGTGCATCGCTATCCTTGGTCCCAGGCGTTGATGGGGACCGCGATCGCAGACAATGCATGCAGGGTTTAGTCCCTACTTCCAGGTCGCAAGTGCTGGCCCTTTGCTTGGTCGCAGGGCAGACGCTGACCGCGATGCCGGGGACTTCCAACGAAGTGCACGTGTTTATTCGCTTCCCTGTTCGGTCAGGTGCTCTGGCACAATAAGGGGTAAACATACAGCGCTGACATTATACATGGGGTTTAGTATTTAGACAGCGCATAACTTTAATAAAACATCCTATCAGTACGGTTCCTGTCTTTTCGCACCCGAACTGTACGTCAAGGCGGAAGTAATTTGCCTCAGCTGAAACGATATTGAAGCGACTAATTAACAAAAATTCTGTAATTAACTTTATAATTGTGGACTTGAGGGCAGTCGTTTATATTAGAAAATTTTGGCGTTTGACAATTTATGGTATACCCATTTTTAGAACTAAATATTTTGAGATATTCATCATCGAATTCATTGGCATCATCGGCAGTCGACCATAAAGGACAAGCGTCGGTACAGGAAGTTACCCCCGTTCAAGACGCTGACTCCGGCGTTGCCACAGTCAAGCTGCGCCGACTAGCCGAAGGGACTTGCTATCCCTGTTGTCGTCGGAGGACATATCCACATGGCATTGCTGGTGGACACCGGAGCCACGTCATCGTTGATGACGAAGAGGACTTCGACGCGCTTTTCGATTCGAAGCATCGCCTGCTGCAAGCATCAGTTCACTTGCAGGACCGCATACCGGTCTTGGGCCATTTCCGCACAGACTTGCAGCACCATGGTAAGCGGGCCTTTGTCACCTTCTACGTGACAGTACATGGAATTTCACTGCTGGGGCTGGACGCCATCCAGCAGTTGGCACTCCTGATCCACGGCGCAACGTTAACGTGCCGTCTTGCTACACCTGTTCCCTCGCAGCTTCCTGTAGGTGTACCTCCGGGGTTCGAGCACCTGCCTGGCGGAGCCCTGGGACGTGTCAAGGACTACGTCCACCGGGCCAAGAGGCAGCAGCACATCATGCCAGTGTCCGCCAAGCTGCGTCGGCTGCCTCTGGCGCTACGGCAGCAGGACGCCATGGATCTGCGCCGGCCTCGGGACGACGACGTCATCGTCGATGGCCGCGGTCGACGGCTGCATTCAACATTGCACATCAGCAACCAGGTGTTGCCTGCGCAGGCCATTCGCGGTGGCCCTACTGTCCAGTGCGACTCTGCACTTGCTCCTCACTTGAGACCTTGGGAGGAGAGTCCTGGGCATTCTTCTTTCGCGCTGGCAAATGTGCAGGGTCCCATTAACGAATGTTTAAGGACGCAATTTCTCCCAGGGGGAGACGATGTTGTGTCGTGCGACCCCTGGTGGCATGCAAAAACACCAGTGCGATAAAGTTCCCTGTTCATGCCACTGGGTGGAGCTGGGTCTCCCCCACGCGTGTTTGCTGCCACCAACCTGGCGTGGCCATCCAGGTCACGTGACCTGTGTCTCACTGACCAAGCGCCCTTCTTCCCACTTCGTAAAACAACCTGCAATCAACGCCAGAGTGCAGTCTCCCGTCAGTCTCACCCAAGCTCGGTCTACGAGTCGTCACTCTACGAGCCCTCCCGTCACTCGGCCTCTCCGTCGGTCTGCCGCGGGGTTACGCCGTGCTCCTTCGTACGCAACACATGGCGTCGATACAACAACGAGCCAGTGACTAAATTTGAATGAATGCGCATCGCGGCCGTGTCTTTCTTGAAAAGCGGCAAATCACCTCACTTGCGCCGGCGGATAGCCTTACGTTTGAGTGTGGTGTTTTGTGCTGATATGTTTCTTTCGAGGTGTGCGCAAGAAAAATGCAATGTGAACCTTTCCTTTCTCTGTAAAGCATAAAACATAGGGGACACCTACAGCCGCGATTCTTCTTGCAGACCGGCGGTACAGTTTTTCGCGCCTGTTTATAGTTTAAGAAAGAAACAGATAAGCATCACACATTGCAGCCTAAGAATAAGCTATCTACTTGTGCATTTCAGAATACTTGCCGATTTTCCTTATCAGATTACACTTCGGCGCGCCTTGATTCGTATTTCGTCACTTCCTTGGCACGAATAGTTTCAGTCTTACGTAATAGAAAGGCCGCGTTTCCTGCGCGCGAGGCGCGGTCAGTTTCGTTATCGCCATTACTGTTTGATGAAGAATATCTCAAACTACGTGCAACTTTCGTGATTTCTAAAAAAACTGCTAAGATATAAATTGTCGCCCACCACAACTTTTAATATAAAAACTGTCCTCAAGTCAATAATTAGAAAGCTAATTAACACGTCTTTGTTGTTTATTGCTTAAGAGTGATTGCAGCTACGACAAAGTATTTCCGCCTCGACGTAGAGTCCGTGTGCGAGTGCAGCTGGAGCCTAAATGTCATAGGATTTTTATAAAAAATGTCAACTTTATAAAAGAACCTGCATTATACCAGCTAAACCCGGTTGTCGCAAAACTTAATATGTTTTGTATGTATGTATGTAAATGTTTGTGTGTATGTATGTACCAGATTACACTTCCTTATGCATGTTAGCGCCGTCTGTTTGCATGCTTTAACCGGACATTTGATGACTGCGATGGCGTGATGCACTGACGTTGCTTCACAGTAACGAGTTCTCTAATCTCTGGGGTTTAACGTCCCAAAACCACGATATGATTATGAGAGACGCCGTAGTGGAGGGCTCCGGAAATTTTGACCACCTGGTGTTCTTTAATTAACGTGCACCTAAATCTAAGTACACGGGCCTCAAACATTTTCGCCTCCATCGAAAATGCAGCCGCCGCGGCCGGGATTCGATCCCGCGACCTTCGGGTCAGCAGTCGAGCGCCATAACCACTAGACCACCGTGGCGGGGCTCACAGTAACGAGTTAAACAAGGACACGGAGTGAACGGTATTGTTGTCAATGCTATTCGGCATGGAGGAAAGGAATTAAGAAATGTCGTGGGGTCACATTTTTGAAGCTTTAAGTGCAGCCAAATTGGAGAAACACCTACAGGTGTTAGCCTCGAACCTGCATTCTGATGAGTCATCGACAGTGTGCGCCGCTGACACACATCCGAACAAAAGCTGCAGAAGTTTTGCAACCACTTTACTGAAGCAAACGAGCCCTTGCGTTTTCTCCGTCTGCCATTACTTAAGAGCACATGGTACGCCACTGCGTGACATTGTTTGTTGCTGACTAACACTCACTCAAGCTCGCAGGCACAAAGCACAATTATCATGATATCTCACATACGACGCTACAAACACAGCTCAATCTTAGAAAGGTTACAGCGCTCAAAGGCAGGGACAGAGTGAGGAAAGAACAAGACACAGCACTGAACTACGACTAGCGCACCAAGCCAACATCGTGAACAGCTCTATCTCGAGAAGGGAATGCGCTGCGAATAAAAGACCAGGATGGAAACTGTTTGCTCGCTTTTCATAGACCAAGAACAACCATGCCGAAATTCGTACCCAGTCCCAGTTCTTTGGGAAAACCTAAAGTCCCTAGATTTTTTGTTTTTACTTAAGTACCGACAACTGCCTCCTTTCACGGCCCTCTCTCACGCGCAGCTGGCGCCCGACGCCATTTTCTTCCTAACTTGGAAGATTTACAAGCCATGTGCGTCTAAGTACATTAGCCACGCATCTTTCAGCGGACAATATGCTACCGCGACGAGCCTTTCTCCTCCCGTCAACCACCTGTCATTAGTGAATGGGGGACGCGTTTCACCAGGTGTTGGAAAAGAGTTAGGAAGAACATGGCTACCGAAAACGAGCGTTAGCCAATGAGATTCGTCGCCGGCGCTTCAATGGTTGTCGGTACTTAAGAAAGAACAGGGAAAAATCTAGGGAATTTAGGAAAACCAGGACCTGACTCCCTCCATTCTCTCTAATACAGCTGCAAGCCTGGCCATGACTTTTTCTAAGCTTTCCTTCCTCTCTCCATTTGGGGAATAATGCACAGAATCTTTTTTTTTTTGCAAACAGAGGCCAAAACTGACTGATGTTCACGCTTTAGACTTCAAGATCAGCACACGGATCTTGCGACTCCCACCAGGCAGGTCGCCCCGATATTTTGCCAACTCCAGAATCGTCCCATGCTCCTTTAGGTGGAAGGCCTCCTTTACCTCTACAGCGGGTTGACCGGCATTGGAGTATCCTCGGTATTGGCCCACGTTTTTTTTCTTTTTTTGACCACGGATGGACGGACGGATGGATTGACGGAAGCAGGCAATAATTATGCCCCTCTAGGTGGCAGTTGCGCGCCTACTTCCTCCTTATTTCCTCTGTGTCCTTGTGTGTTAGTCTATACACGTAAAATACTGCTACTGCTCTCCTGTACTCGCATATATTCTCCTAGAACTCCTACAGCAAGTACAGTTGGGAAGCAACGTTGGTAGCGATGTGCCCACTTCGCCATAATGCACCAGTTAGCGAATTAGCGAAGTACCCACTACACGTACGTAAAACAATACGCGCACGTTCGCAGCTGCACGCTTTCTTGAGGCTGTCACTGATGATGATTATTATTATGAATCATTGCCGAGCCTTTTGTAATGGGTGGGTAACTTTAAAACACTTACTTGCGGCTCAATTCAGCTAGTGTGACACCTGGTTCGATTATGCGCTTCCGCCACGCAATACTATGTCTGTTAACGCGACTCCTTCCCCGACACGACGCATACATACGCATACAAGCAGTTTCGAGCACTTGCGGGACTGGTAGAACGCCTGACTGCCACGCAGAATGCCTGGGTTTGATTTTTATTCCTGAACCCCGACTTTCTTACTTCATTGTTCCTTTTATTTACAATACCTCAAAGGCCCCTTTGGGAAGGGGTCTTACATTCGGGGTGGGCAAATCTAGAAAAACGATGGCTGATCCCTCTGTCATAGGAATCGTTATAACATGAAAGTGAAACGTGTCGTCACAGAGAGAGAGAGAGAGAGAGAGAGAGAGAGAGAAGGAGCAGAGGAAGGCAGGGAGGTTAACCAGAAGTTTGTATCCGGTATGCTACCCTGCACTGGGGTTGGGGAATAGGGGGTTGAAAGCGAAAGAGAGAAAGTAAATAATAAGAAAAAAAAACAATCACAACCACACACACACGAGAGCGTTCCGCTCAGAGGCGCTCTGACAGGCCAGTGGATCGCAGGAAGGCTAGTAGTGCTTCTAAAGCTTTCTTCTGCGACGTTATGTCCGGACGATGGCGTAGTAGTCTTTATTCTGATAGAGGCTGATCGTCCAACTTGTTGAAAGCATGGCAAAGAGATTGTCTCTGTGTGCTCTACTCCAGACAGTCACACAGAGCATGTCGAATTGTTTCTTCGTCGCCGCAGTGTTCACAGGCGGTGGTGTCGGCCATCCCTATGCGGATTGCATACGCATGGGCAAACGCGACGCCCAGGCATAATCTACACAGAACGGTAGCGTCACCTCGGCGAAGTCTTGATGGCAGACGAAGGCTTAACGTAGGATCAAAGGAGTGTAGTCGTGCATGCATGAAATGTGGCTCATTCCAATTTGACATGGTGCATTGGCGAACGAGCATGCGGAGCTTCCGAGCAGCGTCTGTTCTAAAAAGAGGTATCGACAGGTCGCGGTCCTCTGTATGGGCTGAACGAGCAGCTTGATCGGCCCGTTCATTGCCGATAATCCCGCAGTGACTTGGTAGCCATTGAAATGTAATGCGGTGTCCTTTCTCGGTTAGGTGGTGGAACATCTCGGCAAAGTAGTTCAGTGCTTATAGTGCATTGGTATATGAGAGAATGTACAATGCCTACTGTTGTTTGGCAGATATAGGACCGCTTGATGTGGACGCACTCACGTTGACACCTAGTGGCACATCTCCGTATCGACGACTAACGCCCGTGATTATAGTTTAAGTCTTGCGGTAACTGAAGTTGTTAACATACACGTGGACACGGCGATTGGTGAATCCCGCGCAAATATGGCATCAACAAGCACATAATAAACACTGATACTCGATATGCACTCCTTCAAAGCGTCGTGAAACGCGAAGAGAAATGCTACGCGCGTCGTGTCTTTAGCCTTGCCGTTAACTCTCACAGGGCGAGCGGGGAACGCGGTGCGAGAGCCAGGGGAGCGTCGGAGAGCTATTTTTAGATATGGGTGGATGCTATGAGCGAAACTCGCGCCGCGGTGTGTTAAAGCGTTGACGAAATTGCACTTTTTGAAATACACCGAATGGGACGGTTGTAGCAACGGCGCGTTTTTTCTTGGTTTCGAGCCTAGTGGCACACATGTCACCACCCCGTTATAAAGCGGACGCTCTTAAAATTCATCAAGCTATCCAAAAGCACTGTGAAAGCTAAGTGTAAAATATAAAAGGTGCGTCGATGTAGCCTCTGTTAGGTGTTTGGCGGTAGCTCAGTGGGCTAAACGCCCGCCATCTATCGTTGCGGACCTAGAGGTCATGGGTTCGACTCCTGTTAACATAGTTTTTTTTTCTTTGCCATTTGATGGCGTTCATTTTGCTGACGTATTTCCGTGACGGAAATACGTCCTGAAAACCTTGGTGGGCCCCGCCATAAAACACTTTCGTGTTAAAACAGTTATTCTTTGAGGTGCTTGAAGATGGCTGGGTCACACTGAAGCACTGCCTTGGTGGGAAGATCATTCTAATCTCTTGATGTCTCGATGAAGAATGAGGAGGCATGGGAGACAAGGTGAGCTTGAGAAGGGTATAGGGTCATTTCGTGGTTGGTCCGGCTTGAGTGGCGATGTGCGGGAACATTGACATCTGTTTGACGTCACTTAAAAAATAATTCGCGAAAAAGAGAAAGACGAGCGACTCGACGAGGTGACATAAGGCTGGGAAGGAGGTGTAGGAATAATGCGAAAAAATGAAACGCACGGCACGGCTCTGCACAGATTCAAGCTTGTTAACGAGGTTATGTTGGTAGGGGTCCCACAGAGCACGTGCATAATAGAGTTCAGGCCTGGCTAACGAGCAGCGCGTCTAAGTTTGGCATAGGAGAGCGCCAATCGAATATTACGTCGAAGAAAACCAAGAACACCATTAGCAGAATTTGTTATGCTGGCTATGTGGGTGTACCATGAAAGATCAGGGGTGATATTAATTCCTAAATGCTTGTAGGTGTTCACAAGGGATATTACAGAGCCACATATTATGTGATCGCGTGTAGGGCACGAGTGCTTGTGATGAAAAGTAAGAAGGGAGGCTTTTTGATTCTGAACAGTAGCGCAAGGTTTTTGCTGCGTTTAATGACCTCCCACAAGACTGGAAGGTGACCTGAACTTGCGGCACCAAGCTTCAATTTGATGGTGGTCATATCCCTATTGCAAAAGCCAGCGCCACTGGCTACCAGCGTCCAGTGGCATGCCTGATTATGGGCCCAGCGTCGCGCTGGATACTGGGCCGCTGGAGCGGCGTTTTACTGGAAGGCGCTGGGTACTCAAGCTCAAAAGGGCTCTACAGCGTTAAAACAGCGGTGCCTACGTTCCCTACATAAATATATTACTAAAAAAAGTCCTATAGAAAGCATTAGTGCAATAAAAAAAACAAAAGAAACAAGCCGTACAAAAAAAAAAACTCTACCACGCGGATTCGAACTCGCCACCTCTCATTCTCCAAGCGAGTACTCTACCACTGCGCCACCCTGAAACACTTTTTTTTTTTTGCTTTACTGCCTGTTATTAGACACGTACATCAAACAATAAGTACGTGTACACCACTGTAAAAGAGCTAGTCAATACAGTAAGAAAGCGTTTCGTTTCATGTTTCGGTGTCGTACATTAAAGGAAGACGCGATCTTCCTTTTAGATCACGCTTGCTTCTTTATTAGACACAAACAGGGGTGGCCGGCAACGAATGAAATGCCCAAAATGGGAAGAGCACTAGGTTTCTTTAAGAATTCCCGTTTTAACTCCGAAAATTATCAAATGGATCGAGGAGCCGGGTACAGTTTGACGGCTGTTACTGCCAATTTTTAATAGCCGTTTCTCGCCCTTACTAATGATGAACATGTACAGAAGCTTTATGATGACACGTTCGATAAACACGCGCCTACATGAATTCATACTGAGTAGTTTTGTCGCGCGAGCGACGATATTAATGCGGGGCGGGCGTGTCTGTATTCTGACTTGCACTTCTAGCGATACCTACAACTATAAAACCGCTCAGCAAAAACAAATACATTTATTTGAAAAAAGATGCCGGTGTGTTAGTTCACTAACGCGTACCAGTTGACAAGTATGTGTTCTGACGCATGAGTCAGAGAAGTACCGGCGTGTGCGGCCGGCTGCTTTCGGTGAGCCTACGTTCGTTTCTGAAAGCGCGTCGCATCGATGGTCATCGCTCCTTGTGCGAACACTGTACACGAGAAAAAATGGTTAATTTAGGTTAACGAATGTCCAGACTATACTTTACAGTAAATCTTACACGTTTGAATTGCGTGTACTTAAACCAAGAAGCGCCGGTGGCATGCAGACGGACTCGGCCGGTACGCTAGGCCTAACGCTCGCTGGGAGCCGCACTGGGTAGGACCGATCTCGGCGCAGATGAGTTGCGATGGTTGAAGTTTCTGCATTTTAGCCTCGAAACCTTTGTAACTGGTACCTAACGTATAGCTGAAGTAAGTGGAAGTGCAAGAATTGCGCGAGATGCGTTTCTGGTGTGGCGATATCGAACGACGGCTGTTTGTCTGGCCTCCGTTGGGAGTGGTCGCGAAGCCAGAGCTCATTTACTTCTTGCCAACCGCACGGCGATGTAACGATTTGCTCTGTATGTTCAGACCAACGCCTTCAGACTTACACTCTTAAAAAAAAGGGTGTCTGTACTGACTACCTTTGGGTGGTAATCGCTTCGCTACACATATGATGACCTTTTGGGGTGTCAAACGACTCCCTTCGTTCTTCAGACCAACGACTCCCTTCTTCACAATTTGGGGTGTCAAACGACTCCCTTCGTTCTTCAGACCAACGACTCCCTTCTTCACAAGCAGAGAGTCTGCGTTACTCCCAACGCAGGAGTCTACGTGACTACCTTTTATTTCCCGCTAGTACCTCTAGGTAGTCAGGGTGACCCCTTTGCCATGGTAACGCTGACCCCCACTGGAGCGTTCCTTTGACTCCGTTGTCCTTAAGGACAGTGGTGTATATGACTCCCCTGGCAAGAGTCAGTGTGACCACTTCGTGGTACTCAATGAGACACTCTGCAACAAATAATGCGTTTATTTTTCTTCTTGGTCGATATTGATGAAACTTGCTGAGTTTAGGTTTACTTATGTGGCGATTTCAAATATGCAATTATCTGGAAGAAAACGCAGTTTTTACACATAAAAATTTCATGTGTCTTGATGAGCAAGCCTTTCCAAACTTGGAGTTACAAAGTAAATCGACATATCGCTATAGTTAGGGGATAAAAACTGTATGCAATAGTTTTAAAGGAGTTTACTGCGCTGTTCTGGCATAATGTTCATGAACCCACTAGCCCACATACGAACTCGCGTTTTAAACCCATTTGAGTTAAAAGTTACGTAATATTGAACTCTCGTGAGCGAATCACCAGCTAGACATACACTTACTGGTCAATGTTCAGCATACTATGACTATTGTTAAGTGGGTTTAGGACATGCATTCTGGTTATGTTGCATACAGTTCCCATTTCATATTATTGTGATATGCTTACTTTGTAACTCGTGCAGGCCTAACATGGCACATGAAATGTTTGATATACTTAACACGACATATAATAGTAGAAAAATATTTGCATTTTCAAAATCAGCGTACAAATACACATAAACTAAACAAGTTTTATAGAGATTGATCAAGAATTTCAAAAGAACTTCAAATCAGAGCGAACACCATTAGGGTTTTTATCTGACAATCGACGAAAGTTGGTGCCGCTACCTCTTGTTACTCAACAAGGCACTTCCACCGGGTTTACTCAAACAGGAACACTGTGGTGGATGCATGACAGCCGCAACAAGTTTTTACAGTGCTGCACTCGATTCCTCTGGGGGAAATAAAATACTACTCAAAGTTTATATAGATGAGTCTCAGAACAATTTCCGCTCGCGTAAAAACAAAAAATGTTGATTCTAGAAGAAAGTAAGCCATGCAACACGGAAACAGAAGAGATGCGGACAGCTCAAACGCTAGCGTTTGGTTTGTCTGTGTCTTCTCTTTCACGTCTGCATGCCTTCATCCTATAAACAAACTGAAATTTCTGCGATTCGTAAAATTATTCTTTGAATCGGTTTTAAACACTTCATGCCATTTCATACATGTTCACATTGTAATGACAACCTACTGTTTTATCAGTAAGCACCTAAACTATAGGCACAACATCCTGCGAATAATGCGTAGTCCTTAGCCACGTCACCACAATTGTTAAGCATTTTATATATATATATATATATATATATATATATATATATATATATATATATATATATATATAATCTGTGTGTGTGTGTTTGACATTTTTGAGCGCGCAAAAGAACAGGGACGAAAAACGACGCGGACACAGCGCTGACTTCCAACATATGCTTTATTTTCTACAGTGGTACATATATATATATAGACAACAAAAAGCAACGCACGCAGGTGCATTGTACAGGAAGGCTTCATGTAAAACCACAAATAAGTATGCATGATAAGCAATCAAACAACCTGATACCGGATTTTTTTCTTCTTTAAGAGATCAAGCGGTCATTCCTGACTACCACTATCGTCTAGTCACCCTGTGGGCCTTGCTTAGAAAGTCTAGTTCTTTTTGGATAGGTCAATTGAAGGTGCACTAATGCACATGTCTCCCAACTTGCAATCTTCGCCGCTTCAATTATCTCGCGTGTTGTTTGTGCCTGGCTCCTTCCTGTCGCAGTGCACTGCGAATACATGTGATCGCACCCACACTTCCTGCAGTGGAAAGCCACATGTCCCACACCTCCAGTTCGCACGTTATTTGCGTGCTCACGCAGCCTGTCATGGCACACCGTCCCGTCTGCCCTATGTATTTCTTGCCACAGGACAGCAGTAACTCATAAACGATGTTGTTCTCACATTTAACAAAGCTTTCTTTGTGCTTTTTTTGGCACCTGGGTTTTTCAGAACCACTGTAGGAGGCCTTGCACAGATTATAAAGCTTGTTTGGTGCTGAAAGGACGACTCTTACGTTGGCGTTGTTTCCTATCTTTTTCAGCCTATGTGAGACATCGTGAAGGTACGGTATGACGGCGCATTTCTGCTTGACAGGCTCCGTTTCTGGTGAAGCCTGCTCCTCACCCTCGCGAGCATGTTTGACAGTCTTGAGAAGACCCTCCGCCACAGATGTGACGACATACTGAGGAAACCCCGCCTTTTTCAGGCAGTCAGCTTGCGCCTGGAAACTACACGAACACTTGTGAGGACATGAGCGGCGAAGCGCATTCATTAGGGTTAATTTTGCAATACCCCTTTTAACTAGCTTGGAGTGGCCCGAAGAAAACGGCAGAAGCGGCTTATTGGCCCTAGGCTCGTACGACCAGCAGACCTGGTCTCGCTCAAAGAACATTCGTAAGTCAAGAAAACGCAAGGCGTTGTTTTGCAGCATTTCATGCGTGACTGCGAGCGGTTGCAGGAAACGCGTGAACAGATCAAGTACGTTTGAAGAATCATTGCCAAATTCGCCTGGACTTGATTCTAGAAAGACAACGTAGTCGTCTACATATCTAAACACCTTCTTTACATTTGTGCCTGTTGGCTGTGTTTCTAGTTTCTAGTAACAGGCACAAATGTAAAGAAGGTGTTTAGATATGTAGACGACTACGTTGTCTTTCTAGAATCAAGTCCAGGCGAATTTGGCAATGATTCTTCAAACGTACTTGATCTGTTCACGCGTTTCCTGCAACCGCTCGCAGTCACGCATGAAATGCTGCAAAACAACGCCTTGCGTTTTCTTGACTTACGAATGTTCTTTGAGCGAGACCAGGTCTGCTGGTCGTACGAGCCTAGGGCCAATAAGCCGCTTCTGCCGTTTTCTTCGGGCCACTCCAAGCTAGTTAAAAGGGGTATTGCAAAATTAACCCTAATGAATGCGCTTCGCCGCTCATGTCCTCACAAGTGTTCGTGTAGTTTCCAGGCGCAAGCTGACTGCCTGAAAAAGGCGGGGTTTCCTCAGTATGTCGTCACATCTGTGGCGGAGGGTCTTCTCAAGACTGTCAAACATGCTCGCGAGGGTGAGGAGCAGGCTTCACCAGAAACGGAGCCTGTCAAGCAGAAATGCGCCGTCATACCGTACCTTCACGATGTCTCACATAGGCTGAAAAAGATAGGAAACAACGCCAACGTAAGAGTCGTCCTTTCAGCACCAAACAAGCTTTATAATCTGTGCAAGGCCTCCTACAGTGGTTCTGAAAAACCCAGGTGCCAAAAAAAGCACAAAGAAAGCTTTGTTAAATGTGAGAACAACATCGTTTATGAGTTACTGCTGTCCTGTGGCAAGAAATACATAGGGCAGACGGGACGGTGTGCCAATGACAGGCTGCGTGAGCACGCAAATAACGTGCGAACTGGAGGTGTGGGACATGTGGCTTTCCACTGCAGGAAGTGTGGGTGCGATCACATGTATTCGCAGTGCACTGCGACAGGAAGGAGCCAGGCACAACAACACGCGAGATAATTGAAGCGGCGAAGATTGCAAGTTTGGGAGACATGTGCATTAGTGCACCTTCAATTGACCTATCCAAAAAGAACTAGACTTTCTAAGCAAGGCCCACAGGGTGACTAGACGATAGTGGTAGTCAGGAATGACCGCTTGATCTCTTAAAGAAGAAAAAAATCCGGTATCAGGTTGTTTGATTGCTTATCATGCATACTTATTTGTGGTTTTACATGAAGCCTTCCTGTACAATGCACCTGCGTGCGTTGCTTTTTGTTGTCTATATATATATATGTACCACTGTAGAAAATAAAGCATATGTTGGAAGTCAGCGCTGTGTCCGCGTCGTTTTTCGTCCCTGTTCTTTTGCGCGCTCAAAAAGTCAAACATGAATTACCAACTTGCCGATGCCTACGCTCTCTCAATATATATATATATATATATATATATATATATATATATATATATATATATATATATATATATATATAATGTGTGTGTGTGTGTGTGTGTGGTGTGTGTGTGTGTGGTGTGTGGTGTGTGTGTGTGGTGTGTGTGTGTGTCATTCCATGCCAAGTGTCCCAGACGTGGCGCTTGCACATCACAGATTTTGCTGATAAAATTTGTGCCTTTTTCCTGTGCCACATGGAGTATTGTGGCAAAACATTCTTGCTCGAAAAAATTTTTGACGGTCCTGGCACCCCCTCGAATTTCGCTTCTATTTATTAAACTGTACCTAATAGAAAAATGTGTATAAAATCTACTTTGTGTGTTGAGCTTCTAAACTGCGCTTGCGCTATCGCAGAGGTTCTGTTTAGTTGTCCCATTCATTATTTCCGATTTTTTTTGTGTTTCACTACCAGCTACGTAGCTTCAAAAACTACAAAAATCTTCAATGTTCATGAATTTTTCTTGAGCTATTTGCAACTCACCCTAACCATATTAATCATAGCCTGATTCCAGGAAAGTGTATTTTAGTACAGAAATGTTTAGGGGTAAAATAGACTTCAAATCTTTCCGAAAAAATTGTGATATTTGAGAAAATGTACGATTTGTCACATGTTTGACCGTATTTTTCATACTGATGCGGTCAAAGTAAAAATCCTCGTCATGTGGCGTTTGATAGAAGACTTCATCGTTAAGTAACGAAGAAAGTCTAATCAAATCATTTTTCTTGTTTTAAGGAAGAAAATAATTTTTGAATTTGGCCCTCCGATCGCGCAGTGCATTTCATTTTGCTGCCACTTCGCCGCAAAGCACGTGGTCGCCCTTACAGCTGACACTCGTCACAGGCAGCAGCCAGATGCGAGATGTATGTCAGCGGCTCGTGAGTGGTCGAAAGTCTTGTCGCGCTGTCAGGGCGACGAGTAATGAATGTGCGTTACAATGAGCATTTGCTAGGCGGGCCCAATGGGAAATATGGACGCCCGAGAGCAGCATGTGGAGTCGTTGGCACAATGTCTTAGAGGGACGTCTGCACAACTAGCATACACATACTGAAAGAAATAATGCACACTGTACACACTTCTTTCTCAGGGTATACATGTTGTACAGACGGCCTCTAGCACAATGTGCCAACGACGCCATAGGCTGCTCTCGGGCGTCCATACTTCCCATTGGGCCCGCCAAGCAAGGTCACATTGTAACGCGAATTCATTACTCGTCGCCCTGACATCAACGTGACAAGACTTGCGACCACTCACGAGCCACTGACATACATCTCGCATCTGGCCGTTGCCTGTGACGAGTGTCAGCTGCAAGGGCTACCACGTGCTTTGCGGCGAAGTAGCAACAAAATGAAATGCACTGCGCGTTCGGAGGGCCAAATTCAAAAATTATTTTCTTCCTTAAAAGAAAAAAATGATTTGATAAGACTTTTTTCATTACTTAACGATGAAGTCTTTTATCAAACGCCGCATGACGAGGATTTTTACTTTGACCGCATCAGTATGAAAAATATGGTCAAACATGCAACAAATCGTACACTTTCTCTAATTTCACAATTTTTTTTCGGAAAGATCTGAAGTCTATTTTACCCCTAAACATTTCTGTACTAAAATACACTTTCCTGGAAATCAGGCTATTATTAATATTGGTTAGGGTGAGTTCCAGATAGCTCAAGAAAAATTCACGAACTTTGAAGATTTTTGTAGTTTTTGAAGCTACGTAGCTGGTAGTGAAACACAAAAATTCGGAAATAATGAATGGGACAACTAAACAGAACCTCTGCGATAGCGCAAGCGCAGTTTAGAAGCTCAACACACAAAAGTAGATTTTATACACATTTTTCTATTAGGTACAGTTAATAAATAGAGCGAAATTCGAGGGGGTGCCAGGACCGTCAAAATTTTTTCGAGCAAGAATGTTTTGCCACAATACTCATGTGGCACAGGAAAAAGGCACAAATTTTATCAGCAAAAGCTGCGATGTGCGAGCGCCACGTCTGGGACACTTGGCATGGAATGACCCTTAAATATAAGAGCTACAAAAAGATCACGAAGGTCCTGATACTGTAGGAAGGCATTTGACACACGACGTACGTTTTAGCACTATGCTAATGCTAAAACGTACGTCGTGTGTCAAGTACCTTATATATATAAGGTATGATATATATAAATATATATATTAGCGGTGGTATGGAGAGTTCTGTACAGAACTGAAATACAGAAACACCGTCCAGAAATACAGCGAGACACATTACTGTCAGAATGAGTGAGATATGAAAAGCAATAGTTTCGCTAACATCGTTCATTACTGTCAAATGCGGCAATATACTAGACCTGGCATAAACATTAGCATAGCCAGCAATCAGTTTTTATGAATAGGAATCAATGGCCAGCCATCAAGCACTTCTTTGCGACATCCATTACATATTTTATGTGGCATACAGCGCAAAACATGCAACATGTGTAGTTCTCATGTAGTACAGGATTCTCATGTAGTCATCTGAGATACAGGACCCCAATAGGTGACACAGCTTGCGTGCATGAGCTTGGCAGTGTCGTGTTCCCAGACCATGTCAGGGTCAGGTGGCATTCTGGCGAAAAGGACAGCAGGTTGCACTGATTCGAGACCACTCACGGCCAGACCTTAAGCGTGGCTATTCCGAATTCTTGGACACGTCTTGACTACCTCGAGACACGAAGTTTCCAAGGAGGCTTCCTGGTCAAATGCAGCTGTAGAGCTTCAATGTGCAGTCTTGAAGCAACCTGAAATAGTGAAGTGCACAAAAATAAACACATGATGACAGACAGATCGATCACCTTTTAATCTGACAAGGGCAGCGCTCACACACCAGATTCCATGAAGTGTCATGGCAATGAACAAAACCAGGGATACTCATTAACTTTGCCGTACTTTGAGGGTCTGTTACTCCCTTAGCCAGCTGCAACTGTTTCCGCTGCATGACCTCCGTACAATTAGAAGGATGTTTTTTTAGAGAACGCATATTTCTTATCAAAATTGTATAATAGTCACGCTCAAGATGTTTTCGCGCACACACTCTATGTCAAGAAGGAAATAGTTTGCTGCAACTAAAATGGCATTGTAGAGATTAATTAACAAAAACTCATTAATTAACTTTTAATTCCTGACCTGGAGGTAGTTGTTTATATTAGAAAGTTGTATCGTGTGCCAATTTATGGCATACACATTTTTTTTAATCGCGAAAGTTACACGTAATTCGTGATATTCATCCTTGAATTTCAAGGACGAAATCGAAACTGATAGCGCCTGACGTGCAGGAAACGTCGCTTCTCTGTTACGTAAGCTCGGAGCTACACGTGAAAAGAAGGTGATGATAGTTTATTGAAGGTGGGCCGAAGCAGAATGTGATCAGGAAAATCTGCAAGCATTCAGAAATACACAAGTAAACAGCTTATTATTTGGGTGCGATGTGTGGTACTTATCTGTAAACATAGAAAGAAGAGGTTGATATTACTGCCGTTTCGGATGCGCACATCTCGAAAGAAACAAATGAGCACCAAACGCCACATGCAAAGGTAAGGCGATCCGCTGACGCAAGTTAGATGACTTGCCAGTTTTCACGAAAAGGTACGACCACGACGCGCCTTCATTCAAATTTCGTCACTCCCTTGTCGCGGGCAGCTCCGGTCTGACGTAACAGAAAAACCGCGTTTTCTGTGTGCCGGACACGATCAGTTTTGATTTAGCCCTTAAAATTTCACAATAAATATCTCGAGTTACGTAAAGCTCATGATTTCTGAAAAATGGGTATACCATAAAGCGGCACGCACTACAAATTTTTAATATAAACAACTGCCCTCAAGTCAATAAATAAAAATTAGTTAACGGGTTTTTGTTAATTAGTCCCGTCAACGCATTTTCTGTTGCGGCAGAATATTTCCGCCACGAACTAGAGTACTACTGGAGCGTGACTGTCATAGAGTTTTTTTATAAAAGATATGTACTGTCTGAAAAAAAATCACCCTGTATAGCATGGCAGCAGTATTTTAATAATAATAATAATAATTGTTGGGGTTTGACGTCCCAAAACCACGATAAGATTATGAGAGACGCCGTAGTGGAGGGCTTCGGAAGTTTCGACCACCTGGAGTTCTTTAACGTGCACCTAAATCTAAGCACACGGGTCTAAACCATTTTCGCCTCTATCGAAAATGCGGCCGCGGCGGCCAGGATTCGATCCCGCAACCTGCGGGTCAGCAGTAGAGCACCATAACCACTAGACTAGCAGTATTTTAACGAAGACCTGTAGGTCGCGGGATCGAGTCCCGGCCTCGGCGGCTGCATTTTCGTTGGAGGCGAAAATGTTTGAGGCCCGTGTACTTAGATTTAGCTGCACGTTAAAGAACCCCAGGTAGTCGAAATTTCCAGAGCCCTCTACTACGGCGTCTCTCAATCATATCGTGGTTTTGGGATGTTAAACGCCAAATGTTATTATTAGTTTAACGAAGAAAACGGCAAAATGTGTATACAGCTACACGAAATATGGCGAATGTACGACAAGACTAGGCTTGCCTTCACTGCCTTCTTTCTGTTGCATCATTGTGAGCGTGCCCTTCTAGTGCCTGGCTTCAGAACAGCTGCACGAAGGTGCAGCTATTCTAAAGGCCTAATGTGCCATTTTTTCTTCAGATCTATATCAACAGGCAAAGGTCTCGTTTTTTCCGTTTGTCTGGAAGGACAACCCACCAGCCAGCGTTGACCAGTATAGAGGGTTGGGAGCAAACTCGGGCAAACTGTGCAGCACAAACATCACCTCAAACCTCAAACAATCGAGGTGATGAGAAGCGGTCAAACAAAAAGGAACAGTGCTGAAGTGACTTATATACATATTAAAAACAACAGCTGATTATGGCACGAAATTGGGACAATTAAGGTGCATTGTAAAAGAATGTCAAATGAGGTACCCTGCTGTAAAAAGTGCTAAATATTCATTGCAGACTATGGCGAATAGAATTCAAATAGGATACAGCGAGTGTTTCGAGGTATAATGACGAAGCAATAATTGCTAGAGATTTATGAGCGAAAAGCACAATGCGATTAAGCGGTGCTACATAGTGGGAGATCACGGATTAATTTCAACTACCTGGAGTTCTTCAACGTGCACAAATCAGAGGGCATGGGAGTTTCTGTATCTCGCCCCCTTCTAAATGCAGCTGCCGGGGTCAGGAATAGAACCCGCGTCCTTGGGCTTCGCAGCGTAACGCTTCCAAGTCCATTTTAAGGGATTTTTGTCCACTGCCCACAACATCACTGTAGACTGTATCTTTGTGTTGAAAATAATAACGAACTGAACCACGGCTGGTATAACAAAGGCATCCAATATCCACGAAACACAGCGTTTGAGCAGTATGTTTACTGCCATTATTACTAGCCGGTGTTGTGTTTACTATTGGGTACTAGCACCACACCACATTAGACAAAGCAAGTATCACAGGAGGATGAGGTTATGCTCGTATGCAGTTTGTGGACAAAAAAAAAAAAAACTACAACTTTGAAGTGAACTCACATTTACCTTTGTTGCATGATAATTTTTAGCATCATAAGATCAAGTCACCACTGTTTCAATTAAATGAAACCGTGCTACAAAAGCTATTGCATCAAAGATTTATAGCAGTTACGCACGCACGCACGCACGCACGGACGCGCGCGCGCGCACGCGCACGCACACACACACAAACAAACAAACAAACAAACAAACAAACAAACAAACAAACAAACAAACAAGCAAACACGGCGAGAAGTTCGAATATGCAGCGAATAAATACGTATTAAACGTGTTTCAACGTCTGGGTAGCAAAGGAAAGAAACACTAAATTCTAGAGTTTCACGAGCCAAAATCATGATCTGGATATCAGGCATGTTCGGGCCGGGTGCATTAGATTGATTATGATCAGCTGATCTTACTTACCCTTCAAATATATATCGGTGCAACGTTGCTCTACGTGTCACCACACTCGACTTGCAACCGAGATTTCAACTCGCAATTTCATGTTTTTCTGGCATGTATGGAATAAGGAAACACGATATTGGCGCGCACCACTCCGTTTTACCCGCTACTGGATAGTCCAGCGCGGTTTTCGCCGTTGCCAAGCCATTGAAACACGATAGCAAAATCCGTGCAACTGGAACATCAGAAAGACAAGTGGCAAAGCTACGTGTGAAGCGAATAAAAGAGTTGTAGGCAGAAGCCGGCAGAACTCACCTGAAATCTATAACGACCGTAGGAGCGTCGTCCACAGGCTTCGTCTGTCGGTGCCACTGGGATCCGTCATGCGCTGCCATCTTGCTCAGGCAAGTTCACGACGAAACGAAGCTTACTGCAGGGACTTCTCCGTCCGGAGGCTGCTTTTCCCAAACACCGAGTGACACTGCTTCAGCCAGTCACGGCAAGCGTGAGCCGACGACACGATACTACGCCACGAATGCATAGCACGGAAGGAAAGTCACGCAAAACGATCAGCCAGACACGGCAAGAGCGAGCCGACGATACGATACTACGCCACGAATGCATAGCACGAAGAAAGTCACGCAAAACAATCACTTGCAATCACGCCTGACGACACAGATTATTCTGGCGGACTAAAGAACGACCACAACGAGACGGATCACGAACAATGCCGCCTATCGACGCCAGGCCAAAATGGCTGTCTCGTATTGATGGCTTCGGCTTTGGATTAAAGTAGCCTCCACGAACGCCTAAATGGTTTCGGTTTTGTTTTGGTGCTATAGAACACACATCCATGCATAGTTAAAGCTCTATTGAATAATATCAGGGTGGAGGAGGCGAAGCGTGCCCTGTGTGTGTCTGTAAGGGCTGTACGGTGGGAGGGGGCGCAGGTGAACGTGCATCCCCTGCTCTAGGGGCTAGGGAGAGTGCGGTGAGGCCGTGTGTGCGTGCCTAGCTGTGCTCAACGTTTGCTGAGCGATTTGGTGGCCCGCGCGGATTATCGTGAAGATATAGTTTAGCTGTGGCGGGCAGAAATGATGACCACGCGAGCTATAATTCTGGTAGTATTGTCGCTCTTTAGGAGACGCGGTAAAGCGTCGCCTTGATAACCGGTCTGCGCGGTTATCATGCCAGCTTTGCGGCACATGTTTTTACGGCCGTCGAGTTAGATGTGTTCCCGATCGCCAGTGCGTTCAACACCATGCACGTCCATTTCACTAATAAATGTATGTTTTCTGCCATACATGCTGTCGTAGGAATCTACAAACCTCGCTTGCAAACGTGCGAAGATTCGCAAATTTGTCAGCGCTGCCATTGTTAAACGTTGTCATAACTCTGAATGTTTCGCTTGGGGGCAAGATTTTTTAAGAACCCTGTTTACTTGTAGACGTTTTCGAAGCGCCGTTTCAGCAATATCGTAACTGAAGCCATAACACAATACGTGCGTAATTCCACATTTTACGAATCCATGTTATATATTCTCAACCAAAATTTTTCGGTATACCACAAGCCAAAGCAGCGAACTGTATCTTGGTCGGAGCCAGTGAAGCTTTCTTTTTAAAAAAAACCCACCCTGTATATGCAGAACCATCACTGACTCCCTTGGAGCAAGGGAGTCATCTATTTCATTCAGGAGCGTCGACCAGAGCATTGTGACTCCCCTTAGAAAAAAAGGTGGTCATCGGCTGCCACAAAGAGAGTCAAGCAGACGTGACTCCCTTTTGACTCTCTTTTTTTTAAGAGTGTAGAAACATTACAATATGAAGTCATAACCGCAACACATCACGGATGAAAAACTGATATATATGATCGGCATGCACCAATTGTGTATTCATTGCTGCTACGTGCTCCGCAAAAATTGACGACGTTATTGGCACTGCATGAATAAAAAAAAGCGTGGTAGAAAGTAAAATGATCAGTGTTGGCTGCTTTGGGTTATTAACGTATTTTTCTTCACTTTCGACAGGGAAACAATAAAAGTGACCGTGATTTCACATATATATGTATATCATATCACGTATATCATGAAAATAGTGCGCATCTCCTCGTCTTTCTCTGCCAAGCTAGAATTTGTGACACATGTTTGAGACCCGTTAGGATAGCATCTATCAGTACCATCGAATCAGACATTCGATATTCAACGATACCAAAGCATTCTGCCGCGCACGATACTGAAAGCAGCGCGCGGCACTGGCAGAACAGTGCAGGCTCCAGTACGTGCCAGCGCACGCCACACTGTAAAAAATATTTTGTGAAAAAAACAGAAATTGTCTGGCAGCTCTCTTGCCACAAAATTTCTGTAAAGCTATGTTTTCTATTTTGAAGTTTTCTGTGTTTTAACAGATTTTTTCCGTTTTACTTTACAGAATTTTTCTGCATAAACACAATGTTCGTTTTGTGTTACAGAAAAAACTTTGTTTTCTGTTTGTCTTCTTTCTGTTATTTCACTGTTACATTCACTTTTACAGTACAGAAATTTTATGTTTAAAAACACGTTTCAGTTTTCAGACACTGAAAAAAACTGTTTTCTGTTCTCATTTAGCTGTTATTTCGCTAATAGTGTCTGTTCTCGTTTACAGAAACATTATCTATAAGTACAAGTTCGGATATCGAGTCACAAAGGTTGTGTTTTCTGTTACTGCCCTCCTGCTATTTCATTACTGCATTTGAATTCTGGAACATATTTTTTATGCATAAAAATGAACTTATATATATATATATATATATATATATATATATATATATATATATATATATATATATATCTTTAGAAAAGCATTCCTCAGTACTAAAAAGTAGTTATGTCACTCGTACAAGCGATACGCAAAAATATTTTGTTTAGCCAAATGCAATGGCAAAAATATCAATATATTGCGTTTACATAATCCAAATATATTCCAATTTTTTAAAATAATATCTGGGGTTTTACAAGCCAAAACCACGATATGATTATGAGGCGCATCGTAGTGGAGAGCTTCGGAAATTTCGAAAATCTGGTGTTTCCAACGTGCACTGACATCGCACAGTACATGGGCCTCTATCATTTCGCCTCCGTCGAAATGCGACCGCCGCGGCCGGGGTCGCACCCGCGACTTTCGGGTAAGCAGCCGAGCGTCGAGCGGACATTGTGAACTTCTTGGAGCTACACCCGCGAGATGTTGCCTCCAGCACTCTAGTAAATAACGCAATAAAAACAGGCACGTTTCAGTAGATTCTCCTTTCATGATAAAAGAAACGAATCTTTATTTAAGCACAGGAAATGCTGCATGTAAACAGCTTCGAAATAATGAAAACTGCGTACATGTTATCACCGTAGATTCAAACTGGTTTGGAAATTGTGTAGATATACCGTATTTACTCAAATCTAGGCCGTACTTGATTATAAGCCGACCCGCGAAATTCGCAAGGCCAGAAAAAAAAATCACTGCACTCGAATCTAAGCCGACCCCCCCCCCCCCCCACACACACACACACATTCGCACATCGCTTTTCCGAAAAAAAAATTAACATCGGCTTACATTCGAGTAAATACGGTATATTCATAATGACACTGCAAATTTTTCGTTGTAGCACTTAGCATTCATAGTCTCGCAGAGCTTTGATTAAGTTGGTCATTTGTGGTGTGAGGCTGCGCTGCTTCCTTGACTTTTCGACCTTGCTCCCACTGTCAGGGTTGACTGCTGCGGCTGCCCTAAAAACGAATAATGATATTTTTAGGTGCACCAAGCTGTTGCATGACTATGCTGAACATAATGGACCACAGTGAGAACAACATTGATTATGTTGGTAGAGCGCTCAAGAAACCCTCGCATTGCCGCTTTAAGGTGTGTGTGGAATCAGTTAAAAAAAATAACCTCATGATCCAGATGCAGATTCATTTCTATGAAATTGCATTATGGTTCACACAATGTCACTTATTGCAGTGTAAGGACTTTAAAGGAAATAATGCTCCTCACAGAGCAAGGTTCACGTGCTTTTAAACACTCACCCAAATACAATAAAAGCTCATTAATTCGCATTTCACGGGTCCGGAAAAAACGTCTCAATTAACCGAATGCCCAATTATCGAGAGTATCAAGAAAAAAATAAACAAATGACTATTATATCAATGCATTTTCTTTTTCTTGATGAATGCGCAAATCCAGTACCTGTTTTGCAGAAGAGTAAAAGCCACAATTTCTGTCATTAGGTTCATCGTTCACCATGAGACCGCGGCCCAAGACTCCGTGTATTAAGCCGAAACGTTTTCTCAACCCATCCCTTATTACGTACCTCCGCGAGCAACACCACCACACCCACGTGATGATCATTTTGTCGCCGAAAAATTGGTCGGCAACTGATCGTTTGTCCGTCGGAATGTAACAAGCGAGTTTTATGTGAACTTGCGGAGTGCCGCTGAAGGCCCTCACCTTCAACAGCTTCCACCATGTATGAGCTTTGTGACATTGTGCGCGCATAGTCCAAAGTCGAAACAAAGCTACCATGCTATTAAACAAAACAAAGGTGTTATTAAACAATGCATGTGCTTGCTGGGACCAGAGAACACCACCGAACTATCCGATTTTTTAAGTGCACACGCATGATTGCATGGTAGGCACTATGTGTATCACAATTTAGATCTGCTAAAAATTACACTGAAACCATTGTAACGCGATAGACCCGGACAACGTCGATGATGGGACACCACGGGCACAATTTTCACCTCGGATTTTATGGCATTGCCCCAGACAATCAGGAAAAGAACATAGTCATCCTGAAGCGCATGCGTGCACATGTTCTCCATTGCAAACAATAAGAGATATGAAAAAGTCGTGTGTAGCTATAGATGCCAAATAAACTTGTAGACGTGTTGCTGATGCAATCTGTGCCCATTTTGCTTACAGAAAATTCTCGCTTGATTGCACCAATCCTCGTCGGTCCTTTGTTTATTGTGTCTCTCTCTCTGCGTTGTGCTCACAATTACGGTATACCAACTAGCCCGGGCACACACCTTTCTCCGGCAGCAGAACTGCATAAAAAAGTACTAGCTCTTACTTAATATAATGGAAATTGTCGTGTTACTTGGTGCCCCTTCGAAATCCTCATTAAACAGTGATTAAAAATTCTTCACACGTCAACCGTTCCATATACTAACGTTATTACTTAAAATCTTTCATGACCGCTCACGATTCCTGTAGACAGTTTTACACTTAGCTGAACATTTCTATTTAGTCATACCCTCCATCAGAACCCTCATTGACTTAGCCAAATGGGAGTGTAGTATCAGATATTGGAAATTCCCCAGTACTTGTCTACTTTTATACTATATAATGTGGCTTTATATAAGTTAGTTGCATGAATGTTGTTGAAAAAGTCAGAAAAATTATATTAAGTTTTACCTTTGTGTGAACACCAGCGTCAGGCTGACCTCCTTGCGGTATTCAATAGTATCTTAAATTCTTAAAATAGATTCTTAAAAGTATCTTGTGTATCGTTGTCGTTGTTGTAACTATTACATCGATTGTTAACTGTGTTATTACCCATGTATACCTCCCCTACGCAATGCCTTACGGCGATGTAGGTGAAGTGTAAATAAAAAAAAAATAGTAAAGGCGAAGTGTGTAAAGAGCATCAACTTGAATGCCTGGCACCGTGTGGTGGATTCGATCACAGCATGGGTATCAATACAGATGGTAAATACCCCGGCAGTCAGAAAGTTCTCTCCTGGAACAAAATATTTCCTGTTTAGAAATATTCAGCAATATATTGCAAATATCCATAACAATACCTTTGGCAATGACGAAAGGGGAGCACGGCACGTCCCCGACGTTATCTTCACTTGTAGTTGCCTGCAATAATAAAAGTTATGAAGTTAATTATGCGATAAGTAGTCATTAAAACTCCTGTACCCTGGAGTTCAAACAAGCATACGAAAACAATTAAAAAGTTAGACAATATTTTTATTGAACTACAGACATTGTAGATGTGATATAAAATAAAAATAAATAAATAAATTCTCTCAATAATAGAAGGTAAATCAAAGCAGCGAACAATTGGAGGAGCAGGCCATTGTCAAATTATTCTCTTACCTTCTGGTAGCTCGAGATGCAGCACCACCTTAGGGCACTATGACACCTTAGGGCTTCCATGACACAAAACCATATAAATCCTTTTGGACTCTTCGTTTTCTCTACAGTCCTATTTTCATCCTTGGTATCTCGTAGCACTAGCTCAGAGGAGGAACTCTCGGAACACTTTTCTGTGCTGTTCCAATGGGCACTTCATGCAGAATAGATTCATGTATTTGTGCAGTGCGGCATACTTCATTAAACGTGGCACAGTCGTCTTAGTGGTGCCAGAGAGACTGCAGACATACATCGCTGAAATAAATAAAAAAACTGCAATTACCGAAAGAAATAGAAAAGTCTGTTATAACGGTAAGCACTTCTGTAAAGCCCTAAAGAGAAACGAAAGGAGGCTAATGCCTGACTGTAACAGACATTTTTGCAAATTCAGAGAGAATGAATCTTTAACATTAAATGCTATACCTAATTGAAACATATTCCTAATGCTTTCAAAAAGCCTTTAAAGGCATGCGCATTTGCATGGACGTGAGGCTAAACATGCAGACGAATAACACCAGAGCACGTGGGCGCGCTCAGAGAACCTCCATTGCAGAAAGTGTTTATGCAAGGAATCAACAATGCATGCGCAATGACGTTCGCAATGACGGTTGCTTCGCGTCGACTATTTCATTATTTGGGCTAGCAAGCCACCAAGTTGCGATTTCTGTCACACTTTTTTCGTTAACAGGAATTAATTTATAAATGGCACGTGGCGGGGAAATTTGTCCAATGATCTGTATCAATCTGGGAAAACTTGCCACCTGAGATGGAGCAAACTGTCCTTCGTTTTATGAAAAGCAGAGGGTAAATTGGTTTATACTTTTACTGAAAAACTCCTTCGAGTTGGGCTAAGCCATTGGGCCAGGAGACGAGTTGCACTGCCTGCAGGGCCGTAGCCAGAAATTCTTTTCGGGGGAGGGGTTCAACCGCTCTTTATGTAGTATGTTCGTGCGTGCATATTTACACATGCTAAATCTAGCTAAAGTGGTTGCTTGGGCGAGTTGGTATGACATACTTCACATAAAAAACAGCACTAAAAACGGCGGACAAGAGAAAGAAGGACACAGACGGCGGCGCTGGCTTACAACAAGATTTATTTGCTAGTTTTTAGCGCTGTTTTTTATGTGAAGTATGCTAAATCTAACAATTAATTGGGGGGGGGGGGGGTTGAACCCCCACCCTGGTACGTCAATTCCTGCCTATTACGTGCTGTAAAATATACATAGCACGAAATTTGCTTCTCCGCAAAAGAGCAACACAGTATATATGTTCAAAATCTATAGAATATTGTGAATGTTTACAAATCGCAGAACATTTCTAATGAGCAATTCGTTTCATTAAAGGAGTGATGCGCTTAAAGAAGTAGATGTTATTTTTTCAGTGGTAATATTGGCGTAATTACAGTTTGTTTCGCATGGCGTCATCTGGCAGGAAACAACACCGTCAAATAAACAAAGCCCATCTGTCGCTGTAGCATGGCTCGCAAAACACAGACCATTCCGTCATATGCCAGTCGTCTGAGCTGTTCGGGAGCCGCTGTTATTTGCCAAGCTGCTCTTTTTGTGGCTTACATGTCGATAGGGCGGAGGTGTAGAACGGATGTCCTTCTAAAGCTGTCGGCCAAAACGTGCGAATGTTTTTTTTGTTTTTTTTTTAAACGCCCTAAACCTCACGCGCGACAGAACGTGCGCCTCAAAGAGCTAAAAAATTTTGCGTTCAGCGGCGAACACATCTCGTACACACATCTCGAACACACTTGGTTGCGTCATTCAAAATTTATGTCGGTACTTTTGTTCGACGATGGAAGTCTAATAACTACTGCCGCCAAGCACTGGTGAACAAAACGGGCGAGAGCCAACGAAAGATTAATTCGCCCTTCAATACGCCACTAAAAACAAAGTCCGCCTCTCCGAAAACCGGGATTCTTTGAAGGTAGTCACGATCGATGTCCACAATAAGCCTTCACGCACGGCTAGAACAGCGGCGTCGACGTTGGTGCTCACTGAGAGATCACATGTGACATGTGCCACGATTCACCGCCTGTACTACGAGCGCACTTGATCCCACTTTCCAGAGGTGTTCACGGCTTCACGCCGTTGTGTGTAAACCACGGATAACAACCGCGTATCTAACATGAGCTTCAGCAGGGAACACACCAATCCGAAACGCGCCGAGTTTCTCCTACCAAGGAGAAGACGTGTTCCACCGCAACGCAGGCGGAATGCGATGACGCAAGGTTGCGCGTGTAAACGTCAAGCCCGTGCCCCATTGGCTAGTCAATCGAGGTATCAGTTTAGCGAGTGGATGTGCCCCACACGTCCATTCGGTAAACTAGGTTTACCTAGGTTATCTATCTTCCGCCAGGAACTTAAAGCTTCGTAAGGAAGGTCATCCAATATACTACGCCAAGAAGCTATGCGTTCGCACATTCCCGCCAGCAATGTTCAAGATACACAGCATTATACAACCAAGCAGAACTTATCATGCAATGACCACTACAAAACACTAAACGCCGTACACCAAGCCACAACATCATTGCTCAAGGCCATGTTCACTATGCAGGAGAAAGCTACCTATTACACGTAGATAAACACACAAAAAAAGGAAACGTTTGCACTTTCATAAAAAAAAAGAAGGTATTATATGCTCTGTAACGTAGCTCGGTTAGCTGAGTTGAGTTATACGCACTTCATTAGCTTTTAGAGGAAATCGGTCCAAGCATCAGGAAGAAAATAGGTGCAGAAACACAGAATACACAGGTTTGATGTAATAAAGAAACAAAGTGGGTAAGGTGAACAAATACATCTCATTATTCTGTACAGCGAAACGTCGTTAATGGCTGCCCGCAGAGAACGCACATGAAGTGCGCTGCGAACGCTGTATAGTATGCGCTCTGCAACCGTCCAAATACAGATTCGCATACCTTGACGTACGCTGCCGCTAACAGCAAAGAAATAAATGGGGTACAACAGCAGGCGTTCCCTCAAGCACCCACTTACAAGGCCTCTTCAGTATTTCTACCAAAGCATGGAAGGAATTCCGACTCTCGCACAACGTTGTAGTCGCGCGCGCTGCCGACGCAAAGCAGAATTAGAAACTACGCCAGAGCGAATTTCGAAAGCGGGCAGGCATATCAATGAGTTCTTGTTGTAAGGAACTCTAGTTAGAAGCAAACCACTCACCTTTCAATGGCAGACGCACAAAAAGCAGGAGCAGGACGGTGTCGTAGCCGCGCTTTACACTGCAGCCATGCATAGCCGCGCTTCGACGTGAACGGTAGCCATATTGTAAATGTAGGGGCCCGCGAGGCATGAACGTAGAACCGCAGAAAAGGCTCTGACTATTAATAAAACAAAATAGCATTGTGGGAATAACCAGAAAAACATGAAATGTTATTTCATCGACATTTGTAATCTTTGAACTATTTAAAACTGTGGAGGTTCAATTTTGAGTCGTTTGTTTTGCTGAAGGTCACGAACAGCCACGAATAACAGGAAATTTCGGTTTCTATTTTTAACAGATTTCCTTCATGGCACATTCGCAGAAAGTTTCTTTCGCGGTACAGAAATGTCATGTATTTTATCTGTAAATTTACAACTATTTTTTACAGTGCAGTGAGAATTCCAGCGTCTCCAGCGCTTCCCAGTGAGCGCCAGCGCCACAGCGGCAAAGCCAGTGGCTCTACCAGTGCGACCCAGCTCTTTCCCAGTGCTTTCACCGGAGTCCCAGTGAATTCGAGCGTATACCAGTGTTCCGAGTGCGGTCCAGCGCCAGAAAACGTACTGGTATCACGCTGGGGGTACTGGAACGGCGCTGGTTTTTGCAATAGGGATTGTAGGAATAAAACTTCATTATTATTGTTAATAGGTCGGTATAGTACGCAGTCATCTGTAAGCAGCCGAATTCCCGAAGAAATGCTAGTCGGAAGACCGTTGATGTATATGAGAAAGAGCAGGGGTCCGAGGACTGTCCTGGGGAACCCCGGATGGGACGTGCGCGAAGGGAGAGGAGTGTTCAATAACTTAGACAAATTGCTAACGGTTACCCAGAAAATTATGTATCCACTCAAAAGCGAGGTAATGAAGGTTTAAGCGTGAAAGTTTTAAAAATAGGCGGTTACGTGGTGCCTTATCAAAAGCATTTTCCAAATCCAGAAATATTACGTCAACAGGAGTGTTAGTATCAATGTTAGAACTAATGTCGTTAATGAAAAGAGCCAGTTGAGTGCCACACGAAATGCTTTTCTGGAAGTTTTGCTGACTGGGATGAAATAAATTAACAGAGGTAAGAAACTTCGCAATGTGTGAATGGAGAATGTGCTCCATTAGTTTTTAACATACACTCGTTAGAGAGATGGGACGATAGTTTCTAGGGGAAGCCGGGTTACCTTTTTTTGGCACTGGAATGACCTTTCCCAACTTCCAGTCCTGTGGGAGGGTACCAGTAGAAAGTGATATTTGGAGTATGCACGAGAGAATCACAGTGGTGACTCGCTTAGTACTTTTTAGTATTTTGGTGCTGATGCCATCTATACCAGCCGATGCTGTCATATTTAGGTTGTCGATTAAATCAGCGATACCAGCAGCTTCAAAATTGTCGCCGACAAATCGGCGACAAGTAAGGCAATGAACTATCAGGTTCTTCGGTGAAGACGGAACAGAAAATGGAGTTCAGCACATGTGCAGTATAATGTAGTGGAATGGGTTGATTAACTTCGCCCCACAGTGATAACGTTTTAGAAGCGCTTGTGTTGATAAACTTCCAGAATTGCTTAGGGTTAGTGTTTAGGATGTTCGGTAATGTTGAAGCAAAGCAGTGGCGCTTGGCTTTCGCGGCAAGTGAATCGAACAGTTTTTCAGTGGCACGGTACCTTTCCCAAGCATACACTGTATTTAATAATTTAGCAGGCCGGTAATGACGTTTCTTTTTATTTTTTGGGCACTTTAGTGTCACACTGAACCACGGGGTCTGTGGTCGCTCTCTTACTGTTAGACTGGGGATCTAAGCACGGTTGAGATTATGCACTTTGTTCTTAAAAAGACACCACTATGTTTCGACTGGGCGTTGTGAAAAGTCTTCACAGAACCAGCTATAGAAGGCTGTAAGTTCCTAGTAATAGCTGCGTAGTTGCTTTTATCGTAAAGTGTTAGTTTTTCCTTATGTTTTTTTTTATTTTGGCGAGTGAAACTGTAACGTGGCATTTGTTGTAGCGTGGTCGCTTAGCTCAGACAAATACGAAACAGATAAAACATTCTCTGGGTTCAATGTTAGTAAAAGGTCGAGCATACTTGATGAGCGATCGCTTTCTCTTGTAGGAGTGCAAACAAGTTGCGAAAGTCCAGATGCTAGGCAGGCATTAACGAAATCACTTTCCGTGTTGCATTTGGCCATTGTTAAGGACAAATCAGACCAGCTTATTCCAGGAAAGTTGAAGACTCCGAGGAATATAATTGGGACACTGGGATCAGAGCCCCAAAGCCAATTCGAAAGGTCATCATATTCAATGACGATCGACTGTTCTGCGTCATGTGGATACACCGATCATAGCGGGGGAATAAAGCGCTAATTTGAAGGATACAAACACTACCTCTAACCTACTGGAAATTTTTATAATGTTGCACAGCAACCTGCTGTGAGCGGTTATGAGCACTCCGCCACCCCGCTTACCGACATGGTCGCATAGAAAGATATCAAAACCAGGGAAACAGAATGCCAACTCAGCATCAGAGATTGACTGATTCAATCAAGTTCCGGTTAGTGCGGCTAAATCACATTTGGTAGTTTCTATTCGGTCTCCTTTAGATATAATACTTCTCATATTGGTGTTGATGAGTTGAATGGAATGAGCAAAGAGTTAGCAGTAGAACGTAAAGGTGTGTACGACCCCCGTGATTCGGAGATGAGCGTGGAATCGCGCACATCATGACGTGTATTTGGGGTTAGCTATGACAGCCGTCGGCTGATGCTTTCCGAGATTTGGCCGTAAAGATACGTTACGCCTTCGAGGACTTGCTTGTGGCGAAGTTTAATGGGCTTACTTTTGCAGTGTCAAATTCGGCGATTTTTTTTTCTTGCGAGGCGGATGCCCGGCAAAATATCTTCGCTGATGCTTGGCATCGCAATATAATAAATTATTTTCTTTACAACACTTAAAACAAACATGTTTGTCTTTCCCTGGAAAGTACGCATTATCTGTTTATAGAAATAACAGCACCGTATTGAGTGAGAAACACTTAACGTATCATCTGCTGCGATGCCAGCTGCGTCTGTCCAAGTGGTCTGCGCCCAACGCATCTCTCGTTTTGTTGTGAAGTCAGAGGAGCGTCACGGTGCGTCTACTTGGCTTCGCCGTCGTTTTGCAGTCGATTTAAAAGAGTTCTGACAAGTAGCGCTTATCACAAAATGTGAACTCTATGTTGTGTAGGGCAGGAGCGCGGCGTACCCCGCGGCGGGCCGACGGAGAGGCCGAACGACGGGAGGGCGCGTAAAGTGACGAAGCGAGACCAAGCTTCGGCGAGACTGACGGGAAGCGTTGCCAGATTGTAAAGTGGGCACGACACCAGACACTTGCTAAAATTTCCCCAGATTTCACCAGAAATTAAAATTGTTACGAAATTCATAAAAACGACCCAAAATCAACATTTCTAGCAAATAAACAAACATTCGCTAAAGTTTTTTTTTTTTTTTTACGTTGCAACTAGGGCCAGTGTGTTTATTCGGAAGAAATGTTTATGCCCCTCGCCAGAGGGTGTTCCGTCGAACCCCTGGACTACAAAATCAACATTCGTGGAGAACTCATTTTATTTTTCACAAAGTCATGATGAGGAGCCTTTAAGGTATGAGGCCAAGTGTCGGAAAAAATTTTTTAGAAAGCAATAAGCACTAGAAATTATTCGTCTACATTAAAAACACCTTTTTAGGCACACGTGAGCATCACAAAGCAAATTCTTTTTTGTTAATTTTTCTTAATTAGGAATTTCATTAAAAATGGGATTTACGCGAACACACCTGAGATTCCACTAAAAAAACAAAATTTTTCTAGAGAAATAGGAGAAGTTTCGACCTGTGCAATGAACCAAAACAAATGAAATCTGATCAACAATAACTAGTGGCACCTTCGTATGACAGGCAGGCATAATAAATCTTGTCGCACGATTTTGCTTATCGAGGTTCATTGCACACCCACTCATGTGATAAGGAAGTGTACCAAGTTTTAATGAAAAATCTTCTTTAGCAAAAAGTTATGATTGTTCGCGTATGGAAAAATACGAGAGATATAGGTTCTCAGAAAAAAAAAAAAAGGATTTGACACAGGTGCAGCGCTTACACAAGGGGATCAGGAGCGCTAAAATTCTCGATATTTATAGCCGGTATCATCCTGGACCCTATACTCTTGTGTGCCTTTGCTAGACCGCGAACCCGCCATTTCATTTTTCCAGACTGCCTTGCTGCATGAGCGCCGTGACGGGATATTTTCACGATGCAGTGCCGATCACTTACGCGGCAAGCACTTGCAGTGTAGAGGCCAGGCTCGATGCCAACTTGCTTTAAAATATCAAATTTATTTTGTTGTCATTAATGCAATGACACACAGCGTTATACAAAGCAAATTTGATGACTGACAGGATCACACTAATGTCCTTGACCGTAAACACACGTGCGACGTTCGGCATACACTTGGCGAGAAAGGTTATAACAGCTGGCGCCGTCTACTGAAGCCTCTTATAACTAGACATGCGTTGCAGAAAGAAGCTTTCGTTCACCGTGCACTCTAACTATGCCCTAGCGGTAGCGCAGCAACACAGGTATTAACAGTGGGTATTAAATGAGGAGTAGAGCCAATAGACAAATGCTAGTATCAGCCATATCCTGCAAGCCTTAGAATCGGGTGGTCACACGCGCTACCTTGTGTTATAAGTTTGGATGAGCAGCGATGATGGGCGGAGGTTCGGTGGAGTGATTTTCCCCAGATTTCACCAGATGTTGGCTGGTGTAGAAGTTTTCCGACCTGGCCACCAAAAGCTCCAGAATTTCACCAAATTTCCAAAATCTGGTGGCGAGTTTCACCAGATGGCAACGCTGCGGGAGACTGCTCTCCCGCGTTTATTGCAGGTGGTTTTAATGGGGAAGAATGGCTATTGGTCCGCGAGGCATGGGTCACATGACCGACATGGCCACGTCGGATTGGTGATAGCAAAGAGACATGGAAGAGACCCAGCTCCACCCAGTAGCATGAATAGAGAGCTCAGCTGCACTGGTGTCTTAGCATGTCACCAGGGGTCGCGCGACACAACACTCTATGCAATTTCCTGCACTGGAATGGGACGCTACATCTATGCGCAGCGGTGAATGCACGACGCTTTGCTAAAACTGTCAAATGCAACCGTTAAAGCTGCAACGGGGCAGCAAACCAAGAAACCTAGCGGTTTTCAGCCTCTTTCAACAACAAAGCCACGGCTTGAGTGCTTTGCAACGCGCCCCACTGCCCACGCCTCGCAAAGAACGAAACTGAAACTGTAGAAAAAGATCCGTAGACAGTTCGCTAGCTAACGAAATCCAGTCCGAAGCCTGTACTTCCCATCATTCCCATGGTGGTTGAACGATCGCAGCGCCAGTTTCCTCTCTAGGTTATTGTATGAAACTCTATGCTCGTCAGAGTAGTTAAATCACGATGGAAAAGATCCACCCGTGCACTCGCGTACACGCTTGCGGGAACACTGCTCGCCCGAACCCGCCGACGCTTCTGAGCCGTGGCGGCAGATGGCGTCGTCGCAGCTTTGCGCGTCGCCTATTCGCCGCGAGATCGGGCTACAGGTGGCAGCACCGTCGCCGCGCTAGTGTGGATAGGTGGTTCTCGGCGCGTATACAAACGCACACAACAGCACTTTATTGTGAGCGATTTGATCCGATTTCAGGTAAACAAAATGTGTTGACTGCAGCTTTCTGGCAATACGTGCACTCTTCATTCCCGAATTAATGCACGAAGCGCGCCGAACGGTACTATTACTTGTGAGAGAAGCGCATCCTGCCAAGAAACGGGTTGCTCGCCTTCAGCAACAGTCGGCGTTTTCGCAATGGATGACGTTTTCTTGTTGTTTTATTTGTACATGTTAAGCTTGCGTTCCACCTACTACGCACTGCTGTAGCGCGACTGATTTCGGTATTGACTTCTTGTTCATCTGGATACCCCGCAACAAAAAGAACGCACGTATTCCTGCACGATGAGTTCAAATAGCACTTTGTGCACTGTGTGCTGAAATATTCATCCGCATTTCTTATTAGGTTCTCGATGAAATGTAGGACAATTGATAGATTTTCTGAATATTCATCCGCATTTCTTATTAGGTTCTCTATGAAATGTAGGACAATTGATAGGTTTTCTGAGAAAGCTACGTGGCTGACAGCGCTTTAGAGCTACGGAGACGTTTAACAAGCACACGCTTGTTTTTATTGCAGTAAGAGTATACAAAGGTAACTGTACAGCACGGAAATTTCTTCGACTGATTACTTGCACGACAGCAATGTAACAAAGTCCCGGTTATTTCACGGGACCAAAGTAGGTTTTTTCATGCGAATAATGTCCGCTGCCTTCCTTCAATCGATAACAACGCAACACAAACGCTCAAAATAATGTACAGAAAAAAAGATGCGGCTTCGCGTGAAATTACGATGACATAAATGTAAACAACGTTTGTGACCGGGCTAGTTCGTATTCCATGGCGGCGTGAACAGCGCGTGAAACACACAAGGACAAGGTCAGCGCTAGTCCTCGTCGGTTGCTCGTCCTTGTGTGTTTCACGCGCTGTTCACGTCGCCATAAATGTAAAATACGCCGTTTGGATTAATTTTGACCATCAGGGCTCTTTCACGCGTACCTTAATCTAGGTAAACGGGTGTTTTTGTATAAATTTTGCCACAAGATAAATTTGCACAAGGCCACCCAGTTTTGCGATTTCTGTGTCGTTCCATTTTCTCTTCTTTTAGGAGACAATTTAAGTACCGAAGTGTCAGACGTGACTTGACATAAATGTTTCTCTGTAGTGGGACCAGGACCGTACACAACTAAAGCTCGTCGCGTAACCTATAAACGACAGCGCCGAAGTTGTACACCTAACCACAACGCGCGAGTGCATGAGAGCCTCTTTTTTTACCATCGAGCTGCTGAAAGGCTATATTCGCGGAAGATTTAATACTTCTAATCTTTAGGACAACGCCAAGTGCACTTTGCAATGCGTTTGAACCATAGAGCGGCACCTACACTGACGTGACTCTCGTGAATGGAGGGTAAAACGACCACACACAGCACTCTCAACAAGTGCACTCACTTATCTTGTTACAGTAGATATACAGCCGATCAAGCCAAATGCTCATTTACATCGTGTTAGACATACGTACGAGCGGTTAAAGGTGCACTAACGCAACGGAACAAACAGCCTTTTGAGGACCTGCATGGCGTACGCGCACATGCAAACACAACGTGGCTAGCAGACGACGCATGGAGCAATCCACACTAGGCGCGGTTCAGCCAGAAGCCGCCAGGCGGCGACTCTGCTCGATCTCGCGGCCAATAGTGCATAGCCTGGCTGCGTTCTTCCGAGCAGGAAGCCGCGCACCTCGAATCTAGACGCGTCGGTCGACGGGGAGTACGAGCGGCCACGGGCACGTGCTTCCCTGTGCCAAGCTTTGCGCGACTCAGTGCAAACAGCCCGGGGCTTCTTTATGTTTTTTTTTACTCACGCAACGACGCAAAGACGAAGTGGAAGAAGTACACGTGTAGCTGGAGCCCTTACTTTTTTGGGCTATATTTTCCGTACAACGACCTTCAAACATGGATGTTTAAGGCTTTCGCCTTAAAATGCAAACTCTCACTGGAAATAATTTCAAGCAGCGGCCCAAAGACATTCCATAGCCTTTCAGTGCCCTCATTGCTTCAACGAAACACACAGGGCACCCAACTTCTACAAAAACTCAATAAAGGCATAGATATATGCCATGTTTTACTTACCATTCTTGCGTTTATCTTCCCAACTTTTAGTGAAGAGCTCAAAGATTGTTGCAACAGAAATAACTGCGGCCAGAACAGACAAGAATGCTCTGAAAGACACATAGACAGCGGTGTTAGAAAAATTCTGTAGCATAGTTAGGAAGGCTATGAAATAGATGTTCAAAGACCGATTAACTGTCAGCCATTATCTAAGTCAATAAGAACAATTAATTCCTGAAATTAGAATGGCAGCCACGTCCTTCAAACTTACATAATCCAGGCTTGAACGTTGTCTACACCTTCATATTCGTTTGTCACACAGTCCTTGACGGTAATTTTCACCGACGTTCCTCCCACTGCGAGTGTTAAAATATAAAATGATTTATACAAGCTTTCTCAGGTTCTGCATGTTAAGCACAAAATCTCTGTATCACAAAATCACAGCTGGTGAACTTAATTAGAACTAACATACAATAACGCCAAGGAAAGTATAAGGGGTGTTATCTGTAGTATTTAGAATATATATGTGAAGAACGTAAAGTGGACGAAAAGATAACTTGCCGCCGGCAGGGACCGAACCTGCGACCTTCGAATAACGCGTCATTCGATAACGCGTTATTCGAAGGTCGCAGGTTCGGTCCCTGCCGGCGGCAAGTTATCTTTTCGTCCACTTTACTTTCTTCACATATATATTCTAAATACTACAGATAACACCCCTTATACTTTCCTTGGCGTTATTGTCTGTTAGTTCTAATTAATATTGTGTCTAACAAATGAAACGAGCCCTTAAGAGTCATCTTCTTTCCTTCATTCATAGCTGGTGAACTTGTTATTTTAAACAATTGTAGCCCGTACTTTGGCGGTAAACATGGAGCGTATGTGTATATATTGTTCCCGCATGAGCGCCTTGGTCCATGTGAACAACTCGCTAGATCCTCTTTAGTATTCTCAGACCACCTCAAACACTATTATCCACTCAAGTGTCATTCTAAAGTAGCCCGGCACCGGCAAAAGGTAACTAAGTCAGCCAGGGCCTTATGTTTTGTGGACGACGCTGCGTAGATGTCCTGTATTATTTGGCCGAAGGAAGAGCCACAGAACGTAGTGTTTATGGCGATGAACAATGAACTAAACGCCCAGCACAAAATAGATGGAGAATTGCAGGGTTTTCTGCAATAAAACGCGAGCATTTTGTAAACTGTCCTTTGTGAACTGTCCCTGCTCTATTTGTTCAGAATATCTGCGATAAGAGTCATTGCGAACACTGGCTCGACTTGGGGAGGCGTGAACAAAGCTAATTTGGCTACCAGTAACCATACAAGTTGTGTCGTGTTGTTTACGTGGTAGGATTATTATTATTATTATTATTATTATTATTATTATTATTATTATTATTATTATTATTATTATTATTATTATTATTAAAAATTATTGGGGTTTTACGTCCCCAAAACGCCGCTCAGTGCATATTTATTCTACGTTCACGGCAATCGCGCATGTTCTGCTGTATTGACTGAGAAATACGCAGAACGCGCGCCTGACTTTCGTGCTCCCTTTATGCCGGTCCGGGACGCCCAGGAGACAAGGGCGGTTTAATTACCACCGAGCTTTGAATAAAGATCAGTGTCTCTAATACAGGATATGTTGTACTTTCGTGTTCTACAAAAATATGCAATAAAATAAGCGTCAAGAGTGGCACCTAAACAATATTTAGATGACTGCGAAAAAAAATGGCAATGTGTGAGCATCCCATTGCATAAGGGATGAGATCTTTTTCGTTTTCAGATGTGTTACAGAATGCTCACCTTGTGAACGTGTCAAGCAGCTAATTTTTATTATAATAACTTGTAGTGAGTGCATTACCTAAAGTACCTCCAGTGTGCTGCAACCCAATGAGTTACGTTAATTTGTTTTAAAAGAAGTTTGAAAGCTATGGCTACTTCTCGTTTTGCAACTTTTTAACGGTGCACACGCCGCGGAGGACGGAAAATGGTTAGGTGGAGCGAAGAAATTAGGAAATTTCAAGACATAAAATGAAATCAGCTCGCCAGGATAAGGTGGTTTGGATATAATCGGCAGGGGCCTTCGTCCTGAAGCGGATATAACATGGGATGGATGTGATGATGATGATGGCACATTTGATATTCGATTCGTATACAAAAATGTACAATATCCGCTCACGCCTAGTTTTAACTGTCTGATTAGCTGATAGTCTTCTAAAATATGCGGCTTTAATATGTAAACATTGGAGAGCGTACCAGTCTGTGATTTAGCGAGATTGAGTGGATCGCCTTGTTAAAGGGCCCCTAAATCACCCAGAGCTCGAAATTTAATTGTGGCGCTGCAGTTGTGTACGAGTCTACAGCGAACGCTGGCGGAGTTGCAGCGCTTCCTCGTTTCGCTCTTTCGTTCGCTAGGCTGCGTTCGTCCGACTGTCTGTCCACCTCTCCGAGTGCCCTTCCTCAGCGTCCGAGCTGGAAACGCAAGAAGCGCGCGCACCTGCAAGCACAATACAGCCTCTTGTTCACCCACTGACAGCGTCTCTTGATGGCGACGTCACCTAATCATACAGGTGACGTCATGACGGCTCTTGTCGATAGAGGAAAGGCACGAAGAGGAGCACGCGAGCGTCTGTTGGCGGTTTAAGGGCCCTTTAAGTGACAGTACCGGGTTTCTGATGTTTCCCACGTAATATGGGGGCCTTTGTATCAACGCACTGACTACAAGATACCCAGCCTTTTTGGGAACGACAGAAAGTTGGGCGATTTGGTTCGGATTCATAATTGAAAAGCCTCGAAAAGACGCGCGTCGTCCCGTTTTTTTGCCTTCTTTTTGTGGCTGTCTTCTTGCGCCTTATGAACTGTGAACATTTGAGAACACTGTATGGATACGTGTTACTCACAAGTGCGGCCGATGTTGAGTAGGTCTTGCTCGTTGCAAGCATCGATGAAGCACACACCGAGTCGAAGACCCGGCAGGGACTCCTCCAAGACATAGGAGCTGAAGCGTTCCAACTGAGATGGAAGTATATAACAAAGCGAACCTCCCAGCGATTCCAAAAACAACAAATAAAAATTATTTTAATGTTTGTACTAAGTCGCGCAACGCTTGGCACAGCGAAGCACGGGCCCTTCGCCGCTCCTAGGCCCCGTCGACCGAAACGTCTAGCTTCAAGAAGCGCGGCTTCCTTCTCGAGAGTATGCACTTTCTTAGGACGGCCCATGACTCTCTAGGTCTGCTCGCATGCTCTGCTAGCGTGCCTGGATAGCCGAGTTGTCAGGACGCTTCGTATCGAGGGTACGCGGGTTCGAATGCCGCCTCGTGGAGAATTTCTTTCGGCAAGAATTTTTATCTTGCTGTCTACATTTTTTCTCTGTCCCTACTTTTTTCTCTCTCTTTAGTTGATCTTATCTCTGTCTCTTCTTTTAACAGCGAGGCTGTTTAACCCTTTGAGGGTGTGGCTATGCGCGACCTCACAGACCGGCGAAGTCTCGGCCTTACCAGAGAGAGAGCGAGAGCCCGACAGGACTGCTTTGATCAGAAGTATTTTTAATCTATCTTTCGAACGCCAGCACGCGCAAGCTCGTGGCAGTGGCACCTGTCTCGTGATAGAGCGAGCGTCTCTGTTTTCTTCTTTGCGACGCCGATGCTGCTGCCGCAAGAGAGGGCTCCCTCCTAGAGCGGAGGAAAGCCCGACGAACGATCGTAACTCCAGGAGACAAGAAATGTCTTGGGTGTCGCGTAAGAAGGCAGCGATCCGGGATACAGTAGTGTTGCATCGCACGATGGTGGGACCGATGGCAACATTGCTTCGAAGTAGGCAGGCTTGATAGGTTCGAGAGTGATTGTGTCGGGCCGGCCGTTGACGCTGACGACGAATGTCGACGGACGACGCTCCAGAACTCGATACGGCCCGGAGTAGTGCGGCTGCAAAGGCTTCCGCACAGCACAGTTGCGCACGAAAACGTGTGTAGCAGAGGTGAGCTGCGGACACACGTAAGGAGCTCTCGCTTCGTGCGGGCGTGTAGGGACGGGGCGTATCTGCTGGAAGATGTTTTGCAGGTCGGAAACGTAGTCTCCGTCTAGTGGCACATTTGGTTTGGCGTGGGCATCGAAGAAGTCGCATGGCAGGCGTAGCGAAGTGCCGTAGACCAATTCGGCGCATGAACAGCCCAGGTCGTTTTTTATGACAGTTCTAGTGCCAAGCGAAACGAGTGGTAGTTGAACGACCCACTTCTCTTGTCATTCTTGTGCCATAAGGAAAGACTTTAGATGTCTGTGGAAACGTTCGACCAGCCATTTGTTTGTGCGTGGTAAGAGGTCGTGCGGAGGCATGTCGTTCCGAGAAGGCTGAGGAGTTCATTGAACAGTGCCGAATGAAACTGTCGACCGCGATCGGTCACTATGGTAAATGGGCAGCCGAACCTCGCAATCCATGTCGACACGAAGGCTGCTGCAACTGTGGGCGCTGATATGTCGGCGATGGGTGTAGCTTCTGGCCACCGTGTGTAGCGGTCGATGCATGTCATTATGTAGCTGTAGCCCTTGGAAGGTGGGAGAGGGCCGACCAGGTCCAAGTGTACGGTGTCAAAACGCGCGTCCGGTGGAAGGAAGGACTTCGCAGGAGGGATGGGATGGCGCTGGATCTTTGAGCATTGACACGGCAAACAACAGCGCACCCAGTCGTGAACTTTTGCGTTTAGCTGAGGCCAAACGTAGCCACTGGAAATGAGCTTCTGTGTCGCACGAATTCCGGGGTGCGACAGACTGTGTACAGCATCGAACAGGCGTCTGCGAAGCGGTTCCGGGATGAAAGGTCGGGGTGCGCCGGTAAAATATCACACACTACCTATGTACCATCTGAAGTCAAAACGGCGTCTTCCAGCTTCAGGGACGTTGATGAATTTCGGAGGGTACTCGGTGTCGTCACGCTGGTGAGTAGCGAGTAGGCCGACGTCGATGATTGTGGACGTCGATTGCTGTGGAGGCCGACGTCGATTGCTGTGGAGACTGCATCGACGCGGCTCAGAACATCGGCAAGAATGTTGTCGGTGCCTTTGACATGACGGAACGTTCTTGTAAACTCCGAGATGTAGGAGAGATGTCGACTCTCGGGAGGCGAGTTGTAGGACCCCGATCGGTTCATCGCGTGCACAAGGGGCTTATGGTCGGCCGGGACACTAAACTGACGACCTTCTAGGAATTGCCGGAAGTGTTGGACGGCCAATTACGCGGCGAGTAGCTCGCGGCCGGAAACGCTGTAGCGGCTCTGTGCAGGCTTCAGTTTCTTTGAAATGAAAGCGAGTGAATGCCATGTACCATTGATGAATTGTTGCATAACGGCGCCAATAGCGTTGTTTAGGGCGTCTGTCATGATAGCAGTCGATGCATCTGGTTTTGTATGTTTCAGCAGTGTTGCACTGGCGAGGGCACACTTAACTCTCCAGAACGCGTGGGCGGCCTCTTCAGTCCACTGAAGCGCTTGTCGCTTGTTTCCGTTTGGAGTTGAGCAGACCGTCTAGTGAGCCGACAAGTCGTGCACAATCGGGTATAACCCGTCGATTGAAATTGACGAACCCGAGAAAACCTCGAAGTTTGCTCATCGTTGTCCGTTGTGGACAATCTTCGACGACGCGAATGTTGGACGGGAGTGGTCGAATGCCGTTCGCGTCGACTACGTGACCAAGGAACTCGATTTCCTGTCGACCAAATTCACTTTTGGTGGCGTTGATGACGATTACGCTGCTGGCAAGGCGGGAGAATAACAACCACAGGTGTTGAACATGTTCTTCAGCGGAAGGACTTGCGACAAGGAGATCGTCGATGTAGGCAAAGACGAATGTCAAGCCTCGGGTGACGGAGTCGATGAAACGCTGGAACGATCGACCAGCGTTCCGTAGGGCGAAGGGCATGCGGAGGAATTCAAAAAGAATTTAAAGTGTGGTGATGGCGGTCTTCGGGATGTCTTCGGCGACTGGCAGTTGATGATAGGCGCGAACAAGATCGATCTTAGAAAAGATCGTCGCACCGTGCAGTGCTACCGTGAAGCGCTGGATATTCGGAACCGCGTAGCGATCAGAAACCGTGATGTTGTTGAACGCCCGGTAATCGCCACATGGATGCCAATCCCCAGACTTCTTCAGCACCATATGAAGCGGAGATGTCCAGTTGCTAGAAAAAGGTCGGATGATCCCGAGTGCGAGCATGTGCTCGAACTCCGCGCGGGCAACCTTGAGTTTCTCAGGGGACAAACGCCGACATCGAAAATAAACCGGAGGGCCGGAGATGACGATGTGGTGACAAACGTCGTGTTGGACCCGTGGCGTCCAGTCGGCTGGCGCGTCAAAATGGAAAACTCATGGAGGAGCTCGGCGAAAGGTTCTTCCAGCGTAGAAGATACGGGCGCGATCGGCGATGTGGATGTTGGAAGGGCACCGGTAACGGTCAGGTGGGTAAGAGAGTCGATAAGACGACGGTGTTTCACGTCGACAAGGAGTTCATAGTGGTGCAGGAAATCAGCTCCGATGAGGGCGCGTCGGACATCTGCAACCAGAAAAATCCAGCGAAACGCTCGTCGGAGGACAAGATTGAGCATGACGGAGCGTGATGGGTAAACTGGAATCTTGGTACCATTGACGGCTTGGAAAATTGACACAAGTGTCGTTTTTCGGTCAGAGAGTTGAGCAGGAACAATGCTTACGTCTGCACCAGTGTCGACTAGGAAACGTTGCCTTGTGGCTCTGTCCGTGAGGTAGACGAGGCGACTTGTGTGCTGGGCCAGACCGCTTGTCGCCGTCAGAGGTCGGTCGGCCTGTTTCCCTGCCACGCACACGGACAGCGGTAGTGACGAGCGTCGTTTCCAAAACGGCGATGGTAGTAGCAGATGCCAGGCGTTGGTGACGCGTCACGGCTAGTGGGTGTGCGTCTCGGCTTGCTGGAACTTCGGTGGCGTGAACGGCGAGGTGACGCGCGGCGATGTTCTGCTGCAGAGGCGATGCGTTCGAGACGCTCACACAGGGCGTCGAGCGGCGACTGGGCTGTCGAAGAAGACAGCAGGGTTCGCAGCGTGGTGGTACTCTCACCAGTCGACGCTGTCGTGGCTGCGATGGCTGGCGTGGGTACTTCCATCACCTTGTCGGCCAACGCGGTAAGTCCGGTGAGGTCCATGGTTGAAGCTGTTGCCAGAACCATCTGCACGTTGGCCGGCAGTCGTTGTAAAATCAGCTCGCGTAGCAGTGGGTCGTAACAGATCTCGCGTTGTCTCCGAGCAGCTGCTTCTTTTAGCGAAGAAGTTGGCTGGGGCGTCGGTCACCGAGTTCTTCAGCGGACAGAAGTTGCTGTATGCGAGAACGCTGTGAAACTGCCGTGCGCTGTAGCAGGGTCGTCTTGAGATCGTCGTAGGTGTTCGCAGACAGCGGGTTGCTCAACAGATCCGCTACTTCGTCAATGGCGGTGGGCGAGAGTGCCGCAACAGCGTAGTGGAACTTCGTAGCTTCGGAGCGGATACCAGCAACTTGAAATTGTGATTCCGCCTGCAGAAACCACGCCGAAGGATGCTGGTCCCAGTACAGAGGAAGGCGGACAGCAATGGCTGAGCAGGAAGGCTCACCGCGTTGCTCGGCAAGATTCTGGTCTCGAGAACTTGTACAGTCAATCTGTTCCATGGTCACTTCTGCCACGAAATTTTATGGCCACAATCACGTCCAGGTCACCAAACTGTGGCTATGGGTGACCTCACAGACCGGCGAAGTCTCGGCCTTACCAGAAAGAGAGCGATCGCATCTCTCCTCCTCACGCTGAATCCAGTTTCTAACCACCTTCACAACTATACTATACAAGGCCATGTCGTAGCGATGAGTAGTGGGATTTGCCCAAAGTCTGTGGCACATACCCGTTCATTATGATGATAGTTTTGCGTCAGGGTCGACATTATGGCCGGCTTAAACAGCTTCGCTGTTGAAAGAAATAATAACACCGCAAACATTCTGGACTTTTCTGATCGTGCTGCAGTGTTGGGTGCTGTAATCTAGCCGAATAGCTCCAACCCAGGCACGCACTCGATTCGGCATAAATGTGCGTTCGATTCGCCTGCACTAGTGTGAACTGTTTTACCCTTCAGAAATCGCGCAGCGCGAGTTAAGTGGTTCATGCACAACGCCACGCGAGAAAAGAACGGTGGGGTGACGAGACCGTGCAGCCCTCATGTTTAGTCCACTTAATGTGCTCTGTCCCCGTAGGTTTCAGAGGTCACGAACCGCATGTGGTGGCATTTTCATAGCTGCCCAGCTGCCCGAAATTGTGTAGACACAGTAAAATAAACTTCGATCGTGCTGAAAAGGTACGTGCATCAGTTGTCCGAGTCGTTTGACGTGCTGTTACTTCGAACACGCACGTCTTCACAAAACAGGAATCTTTTACTTCTAATAATTTTCTTGTAGCTTCCTGCTTCAAACAGGTGGGTGACAGTTGTTCCTCTCATTACCCATTTCTCAACATTAGGGAATTCTACAGAAGTGGTTTGCCAGGATTCTTGTTTTTTCGAACAAGATATGGCTGCAACCGCACTTTCTGCAATGTGTGCGGTCGTCTTCATCGTGCACTCTTCCATGTCGTTAACCTTACGTTTCCTGGCGTTTCCGGTTTGACACCTGTCCTTGGTTATTGTCACTATACTTGCAGTTACATTTGCACAAATTCAGTTTTCAAATTTAAAGTAACACCCACATTTGCACGTTTGTATACAGGTTAATATTCGTCAGGTTGAGACGTACTGATTGTCTTTTTGTTTGCTTTAGAGGTTACATCAGCGAAAAAAAACACACAGTGCTACAGGCAGCAGTGCAGCTGTTGGTTGTTGAGACGAGCTAGCAAAACCTAGCTAACTGAAACAAAAGGAGTGTGTGTTCGTATATTAATATAATAATATCTGTGGTTTGACGACCCAAAACCACGATATGATTATGAGAGACGCCATAGTGGAGGGCTCCGGAGATTTCGACCACCTGGGGTTCTTTAACGTGTACCTAAATCTAAGTACACGGGCCTCAAACATTTTCGCCTCCATAGAAAATGCAGCCACTGCGGCCGGGATTCGATCCCGCGACTTTCGGGTCAGCAGTCTATTGGCCGCGAGATCGAGCGGAGTCGCCGCCTGGCGGCTTCTAGCTGAACCGCGCCTAGTGTGGATTGCTCTATGCGTCGTCTGCTAGCCACATTCTGTTTGCATGTGCGCGTACGTCGTGAAGGTCCTCAAAAGGTGAATTGTTCCATTGCGTTAGTGCAACTTTAACCGCCGGTACGTATGCCTAACACGATGTAAAGAAGCATGTGTCCTTGATCGGCTGTATATGTATTGTAATTAAGATCAGTGAGTGCACTTCTCGAAAATGTCGTGTGTGGTGGTCGTACTCTCCGTTCACGAGAGTCGTATCAGCATAGGTGCCGCTTTGTGGTCCAAGCGCATTGCAAAGTGTACTTGGCGTTGTCCTAAAGATGAGAAGTGTTAAATTTCATGTGAATATAGCCTTTTAGCTGGTAAAAAAAAGGCGCTCATGCACTTGCGCGTTGTGGTTAGGTGTATAACTTCGGGACTGTCGTTTATAGTTTACGCGATGAGCTTTAGTTGTGTACGGTCCTGGTCCCATTAGAGAGAAATATTGTTACGTAAAATGACACGAGGCGTGACTATTTACAAGTGTATTTGCAACTGATGTGCACAGCATCGGTCAAGATGGAGGACAGCACCCACAGCAGACCGACAGGCCAGTCCTCTTTGTCGTCTTCTGCATGCAGAATGTCTGGCTCTTGATGGGTTAGCTACGTAGCATAACCCCCGGCGGTAAAAGCGCCGTCTCGGTGCACTTTAAACATGTTCTTCAGAAGGAGGGCGGTATTGTTTGAGCCGACTGACGTGCACTACGTCACTGGGCGTGTTTGCAGGCGGGTTAGTCTCCGATACGGGAATGATCTCGTAGGTGACGTCCGTTACCTGGCGGACGATACGGTATGGACCCATGTAGCGGGATAACAACTTCTCGGACAGGCCAACACGACGAACTGGGCACCACAGGAGAACGAGGGAACCAGGCGAGAAATGAACGTCGACATGCCTGCTGTCGTAGAGGTTCTTCTGGGTTGCTTTTGAAGCCGACAGCCTAGAGCGGGCGATCTGACGCGCGTAATCTGCACGAGCGATAGCATCCCGTGCGTATTCGCTCGGCGGAGATGTAGTAGCCGGAAGTAGGGTGTCCAGTGGTAACGTCGGATCACGGCCATAGAGCATATAAAAAGGTGAGTAACCGGCGGTATCATGACGCGATGAATTGTAAGCGAAGGTCACGTGAGGTAGCGCCAGGTCCCAGTCATGGTGGTCAGATGAGACATACATGGAGAGCATGTCCGTGAGAGTGCGATTTAGGCGCTCGGTGAGGCCATTTGTTTGGGGATGGTAGGAAGTAGTCAACTTGTGCTGCGTTGAGGATGAGCGTAAAAGATCGTCAATTACTCGTGACAAAAATGCGCGGCCACGATCGGTGAGCAGTTGACGAGAAGCGCCATGGTGTAGAATGACGTCGTGGAGCAAAAAGTCGGCAACGTCAGTAGCAGTGCTGGTGGGGAGCGCTCGAGTGATGGCGTACCTGGTCGCATGGTCTATAGCAACGGCGACCCACTTGTTGCCAGAGTTGGACTCAGGAAAATGGCCGAGAAGGTCTACACCAACACGGAAGAAAGGTTCGGTAGGGATGGAGATCGGGTGGAGGAGTCCAGCAGGGGGTGCGGCAGGTCGCTTCCGACGTTGGCATTTATCGCAGGAGGCCACGTAACGTCGAACGGACCGGGCGAGACCGCGCCAAAAGAAGCGGCGCCGGACACGGTCGTACGTGCGAGATATGCCCAGGTGGTCGGCATTGGGTTCGTCGTGAAGCTCATGCAGGACCGTTGAACGCAGATGTTTAGGCACGACGAGAAGTAACTCAGGGCCATCGGGCAGAACGCTACGACGGTACAGCGTGCCATTCAAGAGGACGAACATGCGGAGTGACGCGTCGTTAGGGGCAGATTCGAGACGGCCAATGAGTGATCGCAAGGAAGCATCGCGACGTTGTTCGTCACCAATCTGAAGAAACTGAGACATGGACATGACGCTGGCGCTAGGCTCGATGACCGATCCGTCTGGCTGTTCAACAGGGTAACGAGACAAGCAATCGGCGTCCACATGGAGGCGTCCAGACTTGTAGGCAACTGAGTAGGAGTACTCCTGAAGACGCAGCGCCCACCGACCAAGTCGTCCAGTAGGGTCCTTCAGTGAAGAAAGCCAACAGAGCGCGTGATGATCTGTCACGACACGGAATGGGCGGCCATACAAGTAAAGGCTCATTCACACCGAAGGCGGGGCGGCCAAAGCGGCAGAGCGGTGAGGCGGAAAGCGGGAAAACCTCCTCTCCAGGCGGCGAAAGCGGGGCGGAAAACGAGGCGGCAGGTCCGATCGCTTTCGGACCAATTTTTTGCCGCTCGCCGCTACTCGCCGCTTTGCCGCAGCCAATCAGAACGCGCTGCGGCGGTGGCGCGGCGGTGGTGCGGGTGTCTCTTTGGGAGAAGCCGTGCCACGTGATAGCGACACGTGCGCTAACGCGCGAGAGGCCCCGCCTCCTCGGCCGCGCGGGCAGCCAAGAGAGCCATGCGGTCTGAACAGGTACGCGCGCTCGCCGCCTCGCCGCCGTGAAAAGCCCGCTTGGCCGCTTTGCCGCCGCGCCTTCGGTGTGAATGTACCTTAAGGGCGGAATTTTGAAACCGCCCAGACAAGGGCAAGGCATTCTAGTTCTGTTACAGAGTAGTTGCGTTCAGACTTCGAGAGGAGCCGACTTGCGTACGCAATAACACGATCAGTGCCCCGCTACGTTTGGGCCAATACTGCGCCGATGCCGTGACCACTAGCGTCTGTGCGCACTTCTGTAGGAGCATCGGGGTCAAAATGTGCAAGAATAGGTGGTGTCGTTGCGAAGGTGGGTGAGGTGTGTTGCGAAGGTGGGTGAGAAGATGATCACGTCGTCCAAGTAACACAAGCACGTCGACCATTTAAATCCTTGAAGCAGCGAGTCCATCATTCTTTCGAAGGTTGCTGGAGCGTTGCAAAGACCGAAGGGCATGACCTTGAATTGGTAAAGGCCGTCAGGGGTAACGAATGCGGTCTTCTCACGATCCATGTCGTCTACAGCAATTTGCCAGTAGCCAGATCGGAGGTCGAGAGATGAAAAGAAGGTGGCGCCATGGAGACAGTCGAGTGCGTCGTCGATACGTGGAAGAGGATACACGTCTTTCTTGGTAATTTTGTTGAGGTGCCGATAATCAATGCAGAAACGCCAGGAGCCGTCTTTCTTCTTTACTAATACCTCGGGGGAGGCCCAAGGGCTGGACGATGGCTCGATGATATCTTTCGCTAGCATTTTGGCCACTTCTTTTTGAATCACTGCTCGCTCTGATGCAGACACGCGGTAAGGCCGACGGTGGATGGGTGCAGAGTCACCGGTGTTAATTCGGTGAGTGATAATCTTAGTCTGGCCCAAGGGACGATCATGGATGTCGAAAATGTCACTATAGGAGGCCAAGACCTGGGAGAGAGCGTCGGCCTGATCAGGAGAAAGGTCTGATCCAATCATGTTTCGAAAAATGGCGGCGTCAGAACCGGGCAACCGTGAGACTTCAGCTTGGTCCGGAGCAGTTACGGCGACAACGTTGATGTCATCATCGGTTATAGCTGTGAGTTGGGCGAGCGACATCTGGTAGGGCAACACTTGGGGGATGAGGCCGAAATTGAGGAGCGGAAGGAAGACGGAGTTATCCACTATGGTGGCGATGGTATGCGGCACAGTAATATTGCGCGTAAGTCGTGCGTCTGTTATAGGTGTAACGATGTAGTCGCCGTCGGGAACTGGAGGGGTCGATGACAAACAGACGTACGTCACTGCTCGAGGTGGCAGGCGAACAAAAGTGGTTGGGCTCAAGCGGCTGACGGGCTTTTCACAGTTATCGGCGAGAAGACGAAGATCGAGGCTGAGTGTACCAGAAGAACAGTCAATTAAGGCTGAGTGTGCCGAAAGGAAATCAAGGCCAAGTATGAGGTCATGAGGGCAACGAGCTAGAACGGCGAAAAGGACGACGGTGTGACGACCGGCAATGCTGACACGAGCAGTGCACATTCCGATTACTTCTACAGTACCGCCATCGGCAACACGTATTGCCTGTGTCGTGGACGGCGTCATAATCTTCTGCAAACGGCGGCGTAGAGGGGCGCTCATAATAGACAGGTGCGCGCCTGTGTCAACGAGGGCGGTCACAGGAACATTGTCGACTTTTACTTCAAGCAGGCTGTGGTGTGTGGGCAGCGTCAGTAGAGGATTTGTAGGCGTCGACGGTATTGCAGCTTCACCTCCATAAGCTGCAATATCTAGTTTTCCTGCTGCGAGCGTCCAGAGAAGGTCGGCGAGGGAAAGCGTCGAGGCTGCGGAGAGCGGGATTGGCGGCGTTGCGGCGACGGCGAGCGGGAGTAGCGGCGAACGGGCGAAATAGCGTCATTGGTGAGAGGTTCGTGAGTGGACGAGTAGAAATTGGAGGGTGCAGCGGCTGAACGTGTAGAAGTGATAGGGCGCATGTAGGTAGGGCAGGTCTGGCGTGGTGGGTATGACCAGCGGCGACGGCAATAGCGAGAAACGTGCCCTGGCTGGTGACAGGAAAAGCAGATAGGCTGGTCATCGGGTGTTCGCCATTCCGTAGGGTTGCGGAAGGGGACTGTAGGAGAGGATCGGCGAGCGTTGCTTGGGGAGTAAGGCGGTACTACAGGGCGAGTCAGGGGACATGCTGAAGGAAGGCCGAGGTTTGCAAACTCCTGCCTGACCACAGCTTGAATGAAGGCCACCGATGGCTGTGAAGGGTCAGTGGTGTGTGCTGTAAAAACGGGTGGTTGAATGGGAGCAGGACAGGCAGCTTCAATCTCCCGACGAACAATGCGTGTGACATTGTCATAGGTGGGCGGCTGGGGAGCGGCTTCACAAGATGAGGTTGCGGCCGTGTTGGGAAGCCGCGTAAATCTCTGAGTTATACGGCGGCTCTTGGCTTGTTCAAACCGTCGGCACTCTTTGATGATTGAGTCGACGGTGGCAACGTTGGTATAAACAAGCAGGTTGAAGGCATCGTCTGCGATACCTTTCAGCACATGCGATACCTTCTCCGACTCAGGCATGTGGTCATCAACCTGGTAATCAACTTTCTGTCAAGTGACGTCTGACACTTCAATACTTAAATTGTCATCTAAAAAGAACAGAAAATGGAATGACACGGAAATCGCAAAACTGAGTTGCCTTGCGCAATTATAACTTGTGGCAAAATTCATACAAAGACACCCGTGTACTTAAATTAAGGTACGAATTAAAGAACCCTGATGGTCGAAATTAGTCCAAACGGCGTAATTTACATTTATGTCGCAGTAATTTCACGCGAAGCCACATCTTTTTTTCTTTACATTATTTTATTGACCGTTTGTGTTGCGTTGTTATAGTAGATTGATGGAAGGCAGCTGACATTATTCACATGAAAGAACGTACTTTGGACCCGTAAAATAACAGGGCCTTTGTTCCGTTACTGTCGTGCAAGTAATCAATCGAAGAAAGTTGCGTGCTGTACAGTAACCTTTGTGTACAGTAATTGGAATAAAAACAAGCGTGCGCGCTTTAAACGTCTCCGTAGCGCTAAAGCGCTCTCAACCATGTACATTTCCTCAGTAAACGAATCCACTGTCCTACATTTCATGGATAACTGAATAACATATGCGGATGAATGTTCGAGCCTGCAGTGCACATAGTGCTATTTGAACTCATCGTGCAGGAATACGGGCTTTCTTTACGTTGGGGGGTATCCAGATGAACAAGAAGCAAATACTTAATTCAGTCGCACTACAGCAGTACGTAGTAGGTGGAACACAAGCTAAACATGTACAAATAAAACAAGAAAACGTCATCCAGTGCGAAAACGCCGACTGTTGCCGAAGGCGAGCAACCCGTTCGTTGGCAGAATGCGCTTCTCCTACAAGTAATAGTAACGTTCGGCGCGCTTCGTGCATTATTATTTCGGGATGGAAGAGCGCACACATTACCTGGAAGTTGCAGTCAACACATTTTGTTTGACGGAAATCGGGTTCAATCGCTCACAACGAAGCGCTGTTGTGTGCGTTTGTATACGCGCCGACAACCGCCTATCCACACTAGCGTGGCGACGGTGCTGCCACCTGTAGCCCGATCTCGCGGCGAATAGTGCCATAACCACTAGACCACCATGGCGGGTCAGTGTGTGTTCGTATATGTGTGGGGGAGGAATAGTCACGGCCAAGGGACCAAAGGTGTTTTATAAGTTCCTTCCTTGTGAAAACTGGCGAATTTTTCTTTTAGCATTGTTAGGAACGTATTTGTCCGATCACTTATTACTTCCCCTATTGCCTAAGATCATATGCCCAATTGTAAATCAGAAAAGAAAACATCGTGTCGCATTGTTTACATTTACGTATCACCTTCTTATCGTTTTTTTATCCGCTTTTCAATGTTACGACGCAAAACGCGTGTAACAGGCGAACTGAGCGCGACAGCAGTGCTTTTAAATGAACTCATGAAGTACTTATCATTTCTCGATCTGGGTCTCGTAACTCTGCCATGCAGCGTCAAGTGGCTGCTAGCTCGTCCCAACGACCAACAGCTATACTGCCGCCTTGTCATTTCTTCGATGTCACCAAGTAATCCACTAGGTACAGAAAGTTTTTTAAGGCACCTTTTGAGAGTGCTATCATGCACGTGCTTGCGCTGGGGCCACAGAATTACCACTTTTTTGTGCGATTGTTCGGGCTAATCAATGGAAACATCTGCCTCGGACGTCATGACTGCCTCGCTCAAAGTGTGCAGGAGCGGTATTCAGTGGCAGACGGGTACCACCCGCGTTCAACGTTTACTAGCCTTCTGCACTCTGCCATCACCAAGAAATGCTACTTAGGTCGCGGAATCGAATCCCGGCCGCGGCGGCTGCATTTTCGATGGAGGCGAAAATGTTTGAGGCCCGTGTACTTAGATTTAGGTGCACGTTAAAGAACCCCAGGTGGTCGAAATTTCCGGAGCCCTCCACTACGGCGTCTCTCACAATCATATGGTGGTTTTGGGACGTTAAACCCCAGATATTATTATTATTAAGAAATGCTACTTATCTTGAAGTGTCTGACGTTACTAACGGGTGCAGGAATACATGTCATGGCGTCGGCGATGGCCACTGGCCAATCGTCAAAAGTGTATTCTGGCGTCAGCGAAATGGAAAATATAGAGCGACGGAGACGCAATGATAAAACATGAGCACTGATTCACTTACCCTTCTGTGAGAATAGAGAATGGCTGGTAACATGTTTTCCACAAATAAGTCGTCATCGCCGAATGACAGATGCACATCGCAGTACTGGCCGCGGACTTTTGTTGTGCCGTACTCGTCTCGCACGACAGTCTCGATGCACTCGTCGTAGGCACCCAGATCAGACACGGTAGCCTGAAGGAAGCCCGTTGGGTACTTACCCGTAGCGTCGATTACTGCACATGAAAAAAGGAATGTACACGCAGAATTAACCATAAACTGTACGTTAACATTAAAGAACAGAAAGCATAAATTAGCTGCATACAATGATCACTGTCTGCAGGGTTATTTAAAGTCAAATATGGTGCATGATGGTTCAGTAAGGTCGGAGACGCTGCCGACAAAAAAAATGCCAGGCCTGCGTAGAACACGCAGCACAGTCACAGCGAAAGCTGGAAGAGCGGCGTTTCCACAAACCGTTGTTGACTGTCTTGGGGCAACTAATACATTACACTTACAGGGTACCCACTACGCCATACACCACCGTAACTTTCATGAAGCAGGGAGGCACCCACTATGCCATTATGCGCCATTCTGCGGACAAGTGAGGTACCAGCTACTCATCTGTAAGTGATTATGTGCACTTGTTTGTGTTGGGGCTGATCCCTACTGATACGTTCCGTAAGCCATTCCAATATTTCCATATGCTTCCATACGGAATCCATATGTTTGCCGTGTATTTTCCAAATGTTTTCCATATATTTCCGTAAGATTTTTACGGAAACATACGGAATTATTGGAATGACATATGGAACGTTTCAGTAGGGATATGACGATGGAGAATAATGGCTGAACGCTTTATAATGGGTCGGAAGCGTTCAATGACGCACTCGTTGCGCAATTCGCATTGTCTGACGCCTGGTTGTTATTTCACTCTTCTATGACGCCATATTACATATGTTAACACGATTCCTTGCCCGACATGACACCTGTATAGGGTATAGAATACTCGACTGCCACGCAGAGGGCCCGGGTTCAAATCCCATCTGCTCGTAGTAATTTTCGCTTATTTCTTTATTTTCTGATTTATCCCGATAGCGGTTACGAGCGGTGGTGGCGGTGTCTAAGTACGGCGCCAAAATCGGCTATTGCTGCGATCTCATAACAGCTTTCGCTGTAATATATAAAGGCCTCAAACACCACCACTGTCACTAGAGCGATGATCGAGAGAACAGAGTGGCTGCTTACAAATGGCTAGGTAGATGGTTCGTGGAAGCTAACAGCCACCACAGGTGGCGGCTGGAAGTTAACAGCCACCACCCGCGTTGACGCCATCACTTCATCTTGAAAAGCGACGTCGGAACCTTACCAGCTGTTAGAGGTGTTGACATTTGGTTGATGATGATAGTCAGAAGAGCGGCCTACGTTTCTAGAATTTTTCTCTCATTTCCTTTTTTCTTATTTCGCGCGATAGTGATTACGGACACCGGCGGCGGCGGCGGCGAACAACTACCACACTGCCGTAGTGATCTGATAACAGCTTCCGCTGTAAAAAAGGGCACTGCTCACCGGCAAGCCTAAATGCGGGAATTGAGGTGCTACTCTACAACCGCGAACATGGAACATTAGATACTTTCAGTTCGGCGTACGTAACAAGCCTACGTACGCAGCACGGTTGCTGCAGAGAAGTGCGCATGCGCAATACGCAACGTATCTGAGCCACGGATGAGAGCGTACGCTCGTAACAAGACGCTACGTCCGTAACGCAACACTTACTACGTGGCGCTCTCGCCAGACCTCGAATAAACGAGAAACGAGAGCCCATGGTGGCTACAGTGGCGTCTGACGCAGACAGCAACAGCGAAGCCGATGCAAGTCACGTGTACTTCCCATTGAAAAGCCATGTTGTCATGCCAGGAAGGTACGAACAAGCGGCACTTTCCGGCGTCCTGACGAGTGAGGAGACATTCCCTGACGTCCCACAAAAATCCTCGAGAAACCGTCCCCGGCAGGTTGTGTGCGGGGACACATTAATCTCTTTCTGTCAGGCCTCTCGGCGAATGACTTCGAAAAATAAAACAATGTAAGCTTGGTCGGTACTTTTCTTGCATGCTGCAACACAACGCGCGTTGAGCGTTGTGCGAGTTTTACACCTCGAAAGTGTTGCGTGTATATCGGAAACTCAAGAATATCTGGAATGCGACCAGTTGCTGCTAAGCCACATCCATGGCCGCGATGGATAGAACGCTGTGTTCCATACAGCGCGGCCGTGCCTCATCAAAGGCGTTTCTTACATAGTGCGCCGGGCTTCAAAGCTGTGCACACATATTAAAATTGAATGCACACGACATAGGTCAACCCGCAAAACCAATGTACCCAGGAACGACGTTAAAAATGGACACAGCCAACGCTGCTGTCTGACGTGTACGCTGGTGGTAGTTACCCTGGCTATCGAGATGGTCCTGCGCGCAGATCACAGAGGCCACGTTATTACTGGGACTTATACTTCTCATGTCGGCGCCGCCGATAAGCATTCGAAAACACTTACATCTCGCATATGATTTATCTAGCTGAGCGAAACGTATCACAACACGCTAAACTAAAACTGTTGTGGGGTGCTACGCTTGCAGCGCACGTAACGCATCGTGCACTGCGTACGCACCTTCTCCGTACGCCCAACTAAAAGTGTCTATTTTGCAGCACAGGCTGACGACGCACGATGTGCGCTGGTATAATAGTTTCTGGGGTTTTACGTGGCAAAATCAGATATATAATTATGAGGCACGTCGTAGTAGAGGGCCGTTTCACGGTCGTCCACGGCGTGCCACGGTCTTTTAAAGGGCTGTGGCATGCCGTACGGCTTTTAAAGCAGTCTTTCGGAAGACCGTCTTACGGTCCTCTTAAGCAGCGGAGATTAATTCAAGTTGAGCTTCGCCGTACTCACTTGTGTTTTAAGGAAGGAAGCGTACTGGGTCATGCAATATATAAGGAAAATACTGCATAAACCTAAGGCCCGCTAGGCGAAAGCTCAGCAGGACTATCAATAAAGTTATTTCCAACCAAAAATGTTACAGCGCAAATGACGAGGAGCGTGGTGGCCGCATCTATCTTTTCTGTGCGCGCGTGCGTGTGCGCGTTTGTGTGTGCATGTGTCTGTGTGTGTTTTTTTGTGTGTACAATGTAAATGAGCTATCGCGCAGTTTCTGTCTCCTTTTTTTCTAATGACAGTTTATATTCACCTTCAGACCTTGAGACGGCAGCAGTATCCGTGACGATCAGTTTTAGCCTGCTTACGCTGAATGCTTTTCACAACCATGCACGTTCGCTTTGCGGTAAGACGCGCACAAACTGCACTGGTGACATAAGCAATAATAGCACTTCTACCATTCGAAGTAAGCATAACCTCGACATCGAGGACATTTCCAGGCAGAGAGCGACCCAAGTTGTTGCGGCAGTCTGTAGACATCAGGAGTGAAACGTTTCTAAGGCATGGCCATCCAGCCAACTCATCCGTGTTCGATAAGTTCAGAAAGTCGAGGGTTCGAATCTCTTCAGCTTTCGAATCTCCCCTTTGAGGGCGAAGTTTGGACAGGCGACACACCTTCAGGGCTGCGCTTCTTCTAATATCTCTCGACAACTAGAATTCGCCTCTCCGGTGCAGAATCTGGCCGCCCACATGACGCTCACGGTTCAATCTGAGCCCTTAGTCTCCAGCTGCTGCTGAAGGTCTTACCACAGGGGCGGGAAGACCCGTAATTACTGGATCCGCACAGTTCGCCAATGGAAACTGAACCTGGCTACATTCAACACATGAACCATCTAAACTGAAGCTAGTTTAGCGCAGCTGCTCGAGGAATTCTCAGATGTTAGCTCGGATACAATGGTCCTTAGTGAGGTCAGAAGAACAGGGGAAGCATATACAGTACTGATTAATGGACACGCCTTTTGCTACAAGGGCTCCCTGAGAAGAGTGAATATACCGTGGCGCTTTTAATCTACAAATACATTGTGGAAAACATTTATGGATTGCACGTCATCCATGAAAGTTTAGAACGAGTCGCAATGAAAATAAACAAGAGATAAGAAGCAAAATTAGTACAAAGGTACGCTCCCACATCCAGTCACGATGACGAGGTGGTAGAAAGATTCTATGAGGGTGTTGAATTAGCAGTGCAGAACGTCCGAAGCCAGTGAAGCACTGCGATATGAGACTTTCATCCAATATGTAGGAGGTAAACAATAAAGCGAACAAGCCGTCGGCACCCATGAAATCGACTCTAGCAATAACAAAGAGGAGATGTTTGTAGAACTTCCCAAAAAAGATCAACACCGAATAATGAACATGTAGCGGCATCATCATCATCGCTCACGATCATCATCATCGTTTTACCATTTACGCGCCGCGCCTCTCGCGCAGCTCATGTTTAGAGCTCGAGGCGCGAGCAGTAGAACGAGCTCACGCTCCTGGGGGCTGGACGCCGGCAGCCGCTGCCGCTCTGCTTGTACCAGGGCCTGCGAATAAAGTAGCGAGAACGGCACGGCCACGTCGGCCGCCCTCACGTCTCTCTCTCGCTCGCTACAATTGGTGACCCGGAGAACACGCCCTTCGCCGAGCGGCCCCCTGCCATGCTTCCGCGACTCTGCCCTCCAGTTCCGCCGTTTCACCCGTCCTACCCACGAGCGTGGTTCTGGCAGCTCGACGCCTGCCTCGCGGTGAATGGCGTCACAGAGCAGCCGCTCATTCACGACATCCTGCTTGACGCCCTCCCGGCTGAGCTGCGTCATCTGTCCGCCGCGTCGTCATCCAGCCCGCAGCCATACGACGACCTCTGCGCTGCGGTGCTGGCCCGCTACGGTGAGACGTACCGCCCGCTACCGGGGACCCGTGAGTTCCGGGTTTCCCCTCCGTCAACGCGAGCGGTACCACCCGGCCCGCAGCCCTCCCATGACCGCGACCTACCTTCCCCGGCTACGACTCCTCCGACCTCACGTCCGGCCACCAGCGCATCAATTCCCGCGCCCGACCGCCCGCCCGACGAGGTACAGGAAGCTCCTGCTGCCATCGACCAGTCCACTGAGAAGTCCGTTTATTCGACAGCCTCGGCCCATGGTCCTTCAGACTTGCCGACCATCTGCACATCTTCCCCGACCTCCATGGCTCATGACACTTCTCCCACGTCAGGCTCCACGACGGCTACCTCGCCGCACGCCCTGGAGCCTGCCATAGACACGGACATCGTGACTTTCGCTGTACGACCCCCAATTGCGGAGGCATCGCCAGCGATGTCCAACGAACCCGCCTTTTCTACCTCGACACTGTGTGCATCTTGCCACCAGGAACTACCATCGTCCTCGAAATCTCCCGCAGCAGACGTTCAAGCCCATAACCAGCTACGGCCGAACGTGCGTGACGCTGCGACGATGACAGAAAATCCCGAGGACCACCCGCCGGGCTTGCCACAGGCAGACCAGACCGCGTATGCCCTACCGGCCACGCAGGCATACAACCCGCCTGCCGCCCCGCACACGCGCTCTCCTTTACCTACTAAACAACTTCATTCTGCGACTACAGCTGCACCGTCGTCCAGTCCCTCCAACGAGGCTCATCACTCCGAGATTAGTCGTGCCACGTCTATCTGCAGCGCACGACTCACGGCTCGTCAGCACTCTACACGTCAGCTCATGCAGCAGCCGCATCCAGTATTGTGCCACCGCCAACGCCATTACCGGCACCGTCGCCGCATCAACTGCGTCGCCCGTCCATCCCGGCTACGTTCGCGCCGACGTACGTCTAAACCCGCTGGCCCAGACGTACTGCGCCTACGCTCCACCCTGTTTTAAGTGCGAATGCACTTTATAAGCGACCATGAATCCGCCGTCCCATAGCAACGGCGCGAGGAGCGGAGAGGAGCGTCTAGCAACGGCGCAGCGACGTCACGCCCCGCGTGACTGCGCGCGCTCCGCCCTCCGCTCCGTGGCTGCGCGCGCCCCGCGCATTACCTGTGGTGATGAAGGCCGGCGGCGAGACGCCGAACGAAAGCGTGCGAAGCGAGCCGAGCACCCCGAAGCCGATCTGGCGCGGGGACGCGCGATGCGTGAGCGAGCGCGGGCCCTCGAATTCGATCGGCCGGACGCGCGCTTCAAGCGAGACTTCCTGGACCGCAGCTTCGGATATAGCTGCGCGGTGTGCGATCGACTGTGGTTCGACAACAACCTGAGCCCCATCTCGGGCGTGCGCAACGCCGCCAACAAGTTGAACGCGTTGCGGGTTCTTTGGAACGAGTTCGGAAGACAGATCATCATCATCAGTAAAAGTGCTTTGCACTTAAAAACGGCCAGACCTCCGTGGGTCGGCTGGCGCGTGCTCTCTCGCTGCCGTCTCCTTCGCTCGGCTCTGCAGTTTAGTCGCGCGCGCCCCCTCATAACATCACCCCGTGATTCGCACTTCCTCATACTCCCCTTCGGGGAAATGCGGGGTTTTTTAAGATACCTTCGCCCGAGTGTGCGCAAGAACCGCCAGCATCACAACAGCTTGTGTGTGTGCCAATTTCGCTGGGCTGCACAGCGGAATTTCTCGGCCCACTACCGATTTCCACGTCATCGGTGTCGCTCGCTCCTTCCAACAGCGTCTCTTCGTCGCGACCCTCGCCCGCTACGCTTCTCCCAGAGCCGCCCGCCAGAGACCCAATGGTTCCCGACAGTCCTTCACCGTTGACGACCTAGACTGCCCCCGGACATTTTGTCTCACGTCACCAGCCTTGTATATACGCCCCCATAGTTTTTCATTTCGGCTTCATTTCTGCGGGGGGGAGTAATCTGTAGCGGCATCATCATCATCGCTCACGATCATCATCATCGTTTTACCATTTACGCGCCGCGCCTCTCGCGCAGCTCATGTTTAGAGCTCGAGGCGCGAGCAGTAGAACGAGCTCACGCTCCTGGGGGCTGGACGCCGGCAGCCGCTGCCGCTCTGCTTGTACCAGGGCCTGCGAATAAAGTAGCGAGAACGGCACGGCCACGTCGGCCGCCGTCTCTCTCTCGCTCGCTACAAACACCTTCTTCGAAAAGCAAATAGGAACTTAACATGGCCATGTCCTAACTGAGAAACAGGAAGTCAAAGTTCGTCGCAAGGGTGAAGGAATGAATGCGATCGCAACTAATGGGACTGTTGTACGGATTGAGGTTATCAGCTAACTCCTGTAGCATTCAACCTGCGTAACTGAACAAAACGCCGGCGTAAGGAAACACGGCCGCTGCAGCCAGCGAAGCGCCCTACGGGCTGTCTATCACTTCATCTCAAACCGACGGGTGAGGCCTGCACGTACAGGTGCTCCCAGAATAATTCGGAACGCCGAGCATGCAGCCGCTCGCCGGCGGAGCGCACCGGCGGTAAATGCACGCACGGTGTGCGCATGCGCGGCCTTCCTAGCGAGCTAGTTTCGCTCCCTAGTGCATCTAGACTGGCGTTGTCTTGCACCAAAAGGGTAGCGCTAGGTGCTCTTTAGCATTATCACAAGGCGAGCGCGGCGGCGATGACGCAGCACCACCGTGATTCGGCTACTCGCGGGCGCTCTCCGCCTCAAGCCATTAGATGGCGCACCGCTCAACGGACCGACGACCGAACATTATCTGGCCGCTTAGGCGCGCGCAGTGTCAACACCTGAATATTCTTACACCGTGTTCCAAATATATTTGTATCTCCTTATCAATCTGGCCACCGATATGTTCACGGTTGCATCAGATGAAACCACCATCCTTTGCGAGCGCTAGTCACAGTCGCCTACCGGAAATAATCTGATCAAATAATAAATATGAAGCAAAGTAGCAAAAGAAAAGTGTCATCCAAGCACACGAACACGCACGACCGCTCTGCTCCAACGCGCGTGCATGCGCACACGCGGCTTCTCACAGACACCACCCACCCAGCGCCCTTTATCAACACGCTAAGGGACACACAGGGCACCGTTTTGTAGCAACACAACGCGAATCTAGGTGCAATACGGAGCAACGTTTGCTTGCTAGGGAGACCGCGCACACGCAGACCATAGTACTACTTTTCTGCGCGCATACTCCGCCGGCGCGCTGCTGCGTGTCCGGCGTTCCGAATTATTCTGAGAGCGCCTGCACAAAGGTGTAAGCCATCTACAGATCCCTGCAAAATAAGCGCGAGCGACTGCGCCCTGCTGAGCAAAGTGCGGTCCATGCAGCCGCCACTCCGCTCCCTCCTCCGTCCCCTTCCATGGGCCTTTCGCGCGATGAAAGACGGTCGGCGTGTTTCCTCTCCGCTAAATAAGCTTTCGTCAGCTGTTCTCGCATGATTTCACTCGCACATAGAACGTACGACGCGCGGAGTGATGTTATCGATTTGGACTTTATACGTAACCTGACGGCGACGGCAAAACGCGCTTTGAGTGTCCACATAATGATTATCGCAATACAAACGAAACAGATGTCATACTGTGCGGGGACCGAGGCATACAGCAGGTAAAAGTAGTGAGAAAGGTAAAGAATAGGTATCATAGTTTAGCAAGAGCGAAGATCAGTCTGTCATTCTGAAAAGAGCTGTAATAAAATTATACACTAGAGAACAGGCAAGCTTAGATGTCGTCAGATTAAAAAGATATAAATTCGGTATTGCTATGGAAAACAAATACGATGCTTTCGATCAAAGTGATGATGGCGACATGGAGAGAATCAACAAAAACTTGGAGGACGCTTGAGCTTCCCCTTCAATAGTAGAACGCGATAGCGTAATCTGGCCCTGTGTGCATCTCCTTCTCAACTGATAGCCTAGCTACGGTTCTCGGTGCATGCCTCAACCATGCCACCAGGAAACGACCGTCTCTGCAGCTAACATTGACCGTTTAAAGCTATCCTAGAATGCCCACTGCAAGACAGTTGCTCAGTGCCCACTACGCAATAATTCTTCCTTCTGCGAATCAGCGAAGGGCCCACTACGCAACCTGCGAACCTACGCAGCTGTTCGCTTTGTTGATACTTTTGCTGCTGAGGATAATGATTATATATCTCTGAGCGCTTTGTAATGGGAAGGTCTTTAAGACAGGCGCTCGTTGCGCAATTCCCACGTTTTGACGCCTGGCACGAGTCTACGCTTCTGCCACACATTATTACATGCGTTAAGGAGACTCCTCCCACTACGAGACATTCATATAGTGTTTTTTCCGAAGCAGTTTCAAGCTATGGCGTGGCTCTGTGGTAGAACACTTGTTTGCCATGCAGAAGGTCTTGGTTCGATTCTTAGTCGAACCGAAGATTTTTATTATTCCTTTTATGGACCTCTTGATTTTTCGGGTCACCGACAACGCAGACGTTTCGTTCACAGCCAACCATGCCCACGCCGACACCGGAATTTCTCCGAAACGAGCTCCTTAACGCTATTGCGTTAAACCAGTAATTAGAGAGATTTCTGAGGCAGCAGTGGAAGCTGGAGGTAAAACGCCAGAAATAGGCATGGACTGTCAAGAATCAAACGACTTAATAAATGATATATAACAAGTGAAAGTGGCTGCCGCAAGAGGTAAAATAAAAAAAAAACATGGCTGATCCCTCCGTCATGGGAATCGCTATAACACGGAAGTAAAAAGTGTCCTTACGGAAGTAGTTGAATGTTAACTGTAGACTGAAATAAGAGAACTTGCACAATGTCTATTGGTGTTGCGCAGCTGTAGCACCGTTCAGCGTGGGTGCACCCATGCTGACGCATGGCGGCACGTCTCCATCCCGACGACTAACGTCCTTGATCAACGATTAAACAAACCTTTGTGGCAGCTGTAGTAGTTAACAGTGAGAGTGTAATCAGAGAAAGTGGTGTGACAGCCAGAAGAGCGTCAGCTAAGGTCGCCATCGCGCGGCATGTTAAACAATAAGCAGAACACCACGGCCGTAATAGAGGAAAACGCAACGCGCGTCGTGTCTCCCCTCTATCCGGGCCGCAATTTTTCTCCGGGGCGAGCGTAAGCGGGGAACGCGGTGTTACAGGCAGGCTAGTACAGTCTAGCAAGCGAGGCAGGCGCGCCTCGCAGAGCTATTTTTAATATGGATGGACACTATGAGTGAGGCCGAGGCTTGGGCTAAGATCGCCACCTCGCCGTGTGTTGAGGCATTGACAAAATCCCACTTCTCCTATTGGAAATGCGCCGAATGGCACTGGCACGGACGCGTAGCAAGGACGCGTTCAAGGAGCTAATTGCGAAGGCCCCGATCACGATTCATTACTACACTTTACCGCTCCCAGACGGCGACACCACCCCGCCGACCAAGAGCACTGTGAGAGCAAAGTGTGAGATATAAACGGCACGTTTGTAAGGCCTCCAGAGTGTGTGATGGTGGTGCAGTGGATAGCGTGCCCGCCATCTGTTGTCGCGAACCGAGACGTCGTAGGTTTGACTCCCCGTTGATGGAACTTTTGTAGCGTTAGCTACACTGGCCTAGCTGAGCCAGTTTCGCGCGCCTCCTCAAGAGCCGTGCGCGAGGATCAGTTATGTCACACAGCTGGCGCACAGGAGCCGGCACCTCCTGCGCACGCCGCTGCCGCCGGTCTGCGCTTTCCAGAGGAGTGACGTCGTAGCCGTGGCAGACGTACTAGCGCCGGCGCGCGCGCAGCTATTCGCCTTCGCTGTGCAGTCGCCGTCTGACACGGCGCTGGAGCCGCTTGATAGCGCCTCTGACTGGCGTTTGCCAGTGTGGTGTAGCCATGGAGAAGGAGAGCGCAAATGCTGTTCAACGGCGCAGAAGAACGGAGAAGCTTAACTCATCGAATCCCGAAGTAGTTGCCTGGCAAAATAAATATACATGTGCCACATAATACGTATACCATGTGTGTGTCATTGGAGCAGCAGTAAGCATGATAATCAAGCTAATCCGGGACGATCAGGAAAGCTAAGAATAATCAGCTGAACCTTTGCTAACGCTACGTTATCCTGGCATAGCCGAGCTAAGCCACTGCAACATTTTTTTTTCTTAAAATTTTTATTTGCCATCTGATCGTGTCAATTCCGTGGTGGACATACGCCACAGAAGACTTGGTGGACCCCGGCATAAAGCATTTTCATGTTAAAATTCGCTATTGTCAAACAAGAAGAAGGTTAGGGACATACGCAATTGTACCATCAAAGATCCAGACACAGCCGTAGAATAGGTGGGCACATCAAAGCGGCTACAAAGAAAGTTTGCAGTGGGATGGCCCGCAGTACATGCAGTAAACGATAAATACGGAAAAGTTATTAGCAATTTCAATGACATAGTGAATGTGGCAAAAGACTTATTTTGAACAGTGCAGCTTGCTAGTCAGTCATCCAAGCCTGAGAAAAATCAAAGCCGAACGAGGTGCTGCGCTATTATGTGTAACTATCAATGAGGTTAGGAAAACCCTACCGGCTTGTACAGCGGAAAAGCAGCCAGATAATACAGTATAATAGCTGATTTATTCAAACAAGGAGGGCTTTTGTATCTCAGAGGCTTGCGACGCTCTCTACACAATGTCTTACGGCTTCACGCCGTATTATATTAAAACACAAAAAAGGAGATGTAAGAGATTGGAGGAATTATAGACCTATCAGCTTGCTTTGGCGTTCTATAAAATATTCACGAAGGGTATTTTGACTATGGTGAGATGAACACTTCACTTTAATCAATCCAGATAACAGGCAGGCTTCAAGAATGGGTACTATAAGATGGCAATTGAGATATCCGCCGATATTTGATGGCTTTCATAGACTACGAAAGGCCATTCGATTCAGTAGCAACACCACCAGTCTTGGAAGTATTGCGTCGCCAACGAATACTTGAAACGTATTTGAAAGCCTTTGCAACATCTAGGAAGACTCCAGAACTCCCTTGCTTCTGCACAGAAAGGGGCGATAAAACTGCGATTGAGAAAAGAGTCAGGCATGGAGATACAATCTCTACTTTTTTTTAATATCTCTCTACGCCCCCTTTCTGCCCCCGTTTCCCCAACCCAGTACAGGGTAGCAAACCAGATGCTAATATCTGGGTAACCTCCCGGCCGTCCTCGTCATCTCTCTTTCTCTCTCTGCTTCAACAGAAGGTGTCCATGGAGCCAACGTGTCGACAATAGTCATGTCTGCTTCAAGGCAGCAACCTCAGTCTCTCATTTGTTATTCACTGCATGTTTAGAAATATTCAAAGGACTATATTGGAAAGGAATAGGAATAAGGATTACTGGCAGAATATCGCAGCAACTTACGGTTTGTACGTGACATTGCGCACTTCATCAGTAATGACGACGAATGGCAAAAATGATTTATGACGCAAACCTAAAGATTACTAATGCAGGGATGAAGGCGAACATGAAAAACAAAACAAAGATAATGCCAGATAGCTCGGTGAAATAAAGAGTTCACGATTAGCAACACGCCCCTAGAATAGGTGCAAAATTATGTATGTCTACGTTGATGACAAACACGGGCACCTACTCATGATAAGGAGCTTCACAGAAGAATGAGGCTAGAATGGAGCGCATACGGCAGGCATTCCGAAATTATGAAGGCAAGTTACCACTGTCCCCAAAACAAAAAAAAAGTATAATATTATTGAAAACTGACATTGCTGATATATAGGACTGACGCTTGGAGGATAACAAACAAACAAGATTAGTTCAAGGGGTACTGACACGAAAATTTTCAGTTGTTACTTTTTTTCGTCAAATGAAAGACCAGGCCCTCAAGAGCTTAGAAAATGTAGGGTGCAAGCGTGAGTACATGCACCCTATAAAACATTTGCAGTGGCTTAGCTCGGCTATGCCAGGATATACGTAGCGTTAGCAAAGGTTCAGCTGATTATTCTTAGCTTTCCAGGCAGGGCAGCATACCGGATACAAACTTCTGGTTAACCTCCCTGCCTTCCTCTGCTCTTTCTCTCTCTCTCTTTAGCTTTCCAGATGAATGCACAGATAGCCGTTTCTTGAAATATAATGTTTACAATATTTTTTTTATTTACCCGGGTTAAATCGTTAACGTAATGTTTGCTTATGTACAGTCTATAGACAAGCAAGAAAAAAAAAAGTCATAGTTTCGCTGCAAGGGCTCACTCTGCATCCAACGTGGCGTAACTCAACAAAACACCGACATAAGGAAAAAATTGCAGTGGCTTAACTCGACTATGCCAGGATATACGTAGCGTTAGCAAAGGTTCAGCTGGTTATTCTGAGCTTTCCAGATTGTCTAGTATTAGCTTGATTGTCGTGCTTACTGCTGCTCCAATGACACACACATGGTAAACGCATTATGTGCCACATGCATATTTATTTTTGCTCAACGTCAGGTTACTTCTTCATTCTTCGTACGCTGAACCGCTAATTGCCAGGCAACTGCTTCGGGATCCGATGAGATAAGCTTCTCGGCTCTTCTACACCGTCGAGTAGCATTTGCGCTCTCCTTCTCCATGGCGTTAGCCACCTGCAAACGCCAGTCAGAGGCGCTATCACGCGGCTCCAGCGCTGTGTCAGACGGCGACTGCACAGCGAAGGCAAATAGCTGCGCGCGCGCTGGCGCCAGGGTGTTTACCAATGCTACGACGTCACTCCTCTCGAATGCGCAGACCAGCAGCGGCTAGTCGCGCGCTGCGGTGGCGGAGAGTGCGTGTGATCGCGGTGGCGGAGAGACCGCGGTGGCGGAGAGCGCAGACAGCGGTGAGCCAGCTGTGTGACATTCATCACTGAACCTTGCGCATGCGCAGCACGGCTCATGAGGATCTACGCGAAATCGGCTCCGGCTAGGCTAGTGTAGCTAACGCTACAATAAGGCGAAAGCTTCCACTCGGCTGCGCAAGGCTTTAGGCACAGCGAAGCTGGCCGAGCACGGTGCCGCTCATACTCGGGTTTCCGGTAGGTTGGATTCTGATGTAAAGCTCGCATAGGCGCAGCATTCTACTCGCGATGATCGGCAGTACCCATAGGCATGCACAGGGTTCCCCATTAGGGGGGGCAAAGGTTCATCGCAGCGCCCCCCCCCACCCTACTAAGTCAACGTATGGGGCAGATTTTGCGCCCCCCCCCCCTCTTAGGTGACTAGAAGGGTCAATGTACGGGGCAGATTTTGCGCCCCCCCTCTTAGGTGATTAGGGGGGGGCGGCCGCCCCCCTGCCCCCCCCCCCCCTGTGCGCACGCCTATGGCAGTACCTTCTCGTCGTATCTTGTTCTCCATTTTCCTGGCCGCGTATTCTGGATGTGCTCATCACTGCCATTGCCGTTCTCGTACAGCGACAAGCCTCGCTTCACGATGCGCTGCTTCTTCTTCGGGAGTACGTACTTTCTTTGCGCGTCCCATGGCTGTATCTGATCGAGCGGCGGAAGCGCGGCGGAACTCGGTTATGCGAGGTGTCTCCGTCAATGGACGCGGCTTAGCGATAGCAGCTGTGTGGTTGCCGCTGCTGCGCATGCGCGGCTTGGCATGACGTCACGAGGTTATGCTAGGCGTTCTAGCAGCTCGGGCGTCGCTGGTTGCCATGGCTACGGCGCAATAGGCTTTTCGTAAAACGTGCACGTTTTAACGGTGGCTTAAACAGCTTCGCTGTTAGAAGGAATTGCAGTATGTTTTAAAAGGTAGTTTCGGTTTCTACTGTACCCATATATCACAACACGGTATGAGCTTCTCATCACGTGCTCGCGCTAGATATCGTACCGTTTTCACGGCCGCTCCACTTCGTGGCACCCTTGGTGACGGAGAAGTGGCGATTTTGAACGGTTGGTACCTGAGGTCATTGAAACTAGCATCACTGGTGCGTGAAGTCACCAGAATTGACACTGTAGCCTGTTGTCACGACAGTATCGATTCCAGTAAGCGTACCATCCCCAAATTGACTTTGACATCAAAGTAATATATCTTCTCTGCATTAAATGAGCTTCACACTTGCACAGAGACGTCTCTGTATACCGGAGGTTTCTATGGCAGACCAAACACCTTCAAATATTGGTATCAGTACCCGTCTAAACAGGCCCTGCAACATTTTCCCAAGTAGTCATGGAATGGCTTCATTAAAGGGCCCCTCACCAGGCCACATAGCAAATTTTAGTTAGACGCTGGAAGTTGTTGTGTGCCGAATGAAGAGCAGTATGCCGCAAGAATTTTTCAAATCGGTTCATTACGAGCTGAGAAAAACAATAATTTGTAGCGGCGCGAAACCATGATGCGAGGAGGCGCGTTTCAAACCCTTGCCACTCGCCCCGTGTAGTCTTCGCAAGCCAAATCCCTTCCCTGCCCTCTTCACTTGACACATACGCATGAACACGTCATGCGCATGCATGGTCACATGCGCATGACGTGCCCGAGCCAGCCCGAGCACGCGAGCGGCGTTGCACGGCCGCTAATCTTTTTTTATGTAGCGGCCATGGGCGTTTTGTCGGCGTTCTCTGTGGTGCACTGCCTGTTTCTGCGGGACGGGCATGAAAGTTGAGACATTTGTACGGGCACGAGAGTGGCGGTATCATGAGCCAGCGCTGCATTAACGTTTACTTGGGCGCGGTAGAATAAACGAGCATAATGAGTGCTAGAACGCGCCAGAACATTACTTTCGTTTCCAGGGCTGGCGTCTGCTCGATGCGCTAACCGCGTGGACACGAACGCATGGGAAAGGGATGCACATTAGCCCTGCATCTCACTGCAATTCACGAAAAAAAAATGAAAAAGAGGCACACATTCCCTTTGTGTGTCTCATTATTTCTCTCAAGTTTTATTAATCTATTCAAGCAACAAATTACACAAAATACACATGTCGTGTCAAATAATTATCGCAGCGTCAAGTGCTACTGTTGGCGACGTCAGAGCACAGTCGTCTACGTAGAGGAGCGACGTCACAGCACTACCATCTACGTAGGGCCATTTTCTCATGCACGTCATCCCCTCATTCTCTAAAGCGCGTGCCCGCGAGAGGAAGGGCAAGCAGCGTTCACCTTGAAATTTGACCATTTCCGCGGCGCGTAGCGTTGCAAATTTTGGCAGACGTGGTCGTGAACAGCCAGTGTATGCATTGCGCTCGTTAGCTCAAAATTGTGAAACCTGGTGAGGGGCCCTTTAAAGGAGCTCATTTTCTTATGAATCAACCACCGCAAAAATTTTTAGAATCGGTCCAGTACGAGCAGAGTTACGTATTTGTCGCACGGTGTAATTGCTTTCTCTCTTCTCTCATCCTGACAAAAGCTCTGGAAGCTAAGCAGGGAGGGGCGGCTAGGGGGAAGAAGGTACGTCACGCGTGCCTCGGGACCTTGAGCACTTTTTCTTTTTTTAAGATGCGAAGCACATTATGGCGGAGTTCAATGCGGTGGTGGTGTGCGGCGTGACCACCCTTACTGCGCATGCGCATACCTTCTCCCCACACCTCCTCTCCACTCCCCCTCCGCCTCTCCTCTCCCCTCTCTCTTCCCCTCACCTCTATCCCTCTCTCCCTCCCCCTCTCCCTCTCTCCACTCCCCCTCTGAAACGCGGGTTCGACATGCCGAAACGCTCAGCTGGGGAAAAACAGCGCAATAAAGGACAAGGACGCAGGAACACAGTAGACTGGACGAGCGCTGAACTTACAACTGACATGTTTATTGCACCTACCGCTTGTTTTTACAGCGCATCAAACCGAGCACGCCATTCCAATCAAACCGCCAATTAAAAGCATCGGGTATACGAACTACATTTCCACTGAAAGCTAACGCGTGTGCATGAATGACACCGTGCGCACGCATCTTCCACACTCTGATAAAATGAACAAAAGTGACAAACTTTGTTCCTGCGTGTACTGTGTTCCTGCGTCCTCGTCCTTTATTGCGCTGTTTTTCCCCAGGTAAGCATGTACCAACTCGCCCAAATCAAAGTCTTGCCCGAAACGCTGCTTCGCATCGCCTCATGGTCCCCTTTAGCGGGAGATGGTGTATCTTCGAACGCGTGGCGTACTTTTGAGTGCGCGCGTGCGCGATCGCACTGAAAGTGACGCAAGTGACGGCCTCCCGCGGCGGCCGCAGTACCTACCGAGCGCGCCATGTTCAAATCGGCCAATGGCGGGGAACTTGTGTCAGTGACGCCGTAAGCATAATTTTTGTCGACAGAAGGGGAAGCGATTTTTAGCTGACTGAGAATTTATTGTAAATCCCAGGCCGCGTGCTGCGCTATAAAGTTTGGCGTGCGTGTTCTCGGGAGCCTCGACTACCGATCGGCAGCGTTTTCTGACCATGCTGAAAAAGTGTTGCAGGGCCCCTTTATGTACCACGCAGCATGCTGTGGAACTGAAGATGACAGGCGTAACTTTAAGATATAGGGAGACAGCAGAATGGATCAGAAAACAAATGGGTGTAGCCAATATTGTAGTCTACAATAAGCGAAAGAAAATGAACCTAGGCTGGCCACGTAATAAGTATGATAGATAACCGGTGGTCATTTATTACAACGGAATCGATACCAAGAGATGGGAAACGCAGCCGGCGATAATAATACTAATAATTGTTGGGGTTTGACGTCCCAAAACCACGATAGGAGTTAGGAGGGACGCCGTATTGGAGGGCTCCGGAAATATTGATCATCTGGTGTTCTTTAACATGCACTACGTACACGGGCCTCAATCATTTCGCCTCCATTGAAATACGGCTGCAATGGCGGGGTTTCGATCCCATGACCTTCGAGTCAGCAGTCGAGCACCATAACCACTAGATCACCGTGGCAGATGCAGCTGATGCCGACTGAAAGTTAGGTGGCGTGATAAAATAAAGAAGTTCGCAAGTCGAAAATAGGATCAGCTCTTGCAAGGCAGGGTTATCCTAGGGAGAGGCTTTCTTCCAACAGGCGGACACAGAATAGGCTGACTATTATTTATTTTATTTAGCAGAAAGGACCGCAGCAGACGAATAATGCAGAAAGGGCCGGAACAGCCAAAGAATACAAGAGCAGTAACCACAAAAACCAATTACAACAATAACGGTATTAAGCTTCTGTTATACATAGTGATTTTCAACAAGAGTGGTCACAAAATCATTCAGTGGGAATAAACAAATGTGGCCAGGAATGGAATGCCATAATTCTATAGTGCGGGGAAAGAAACTATGCACAGATGTATCAGTGCGAGCAAAAAGTGTAGTAAGATTAAGTTCGTGGAACTTACGCGTATTGTAAGGCTTGGCAAAAGATAGACAAGCTGTGTTTGAAATGCGATATGACATGTTATGTTGTGCAAAAATTTCAATGATTCTACATCACGACGTACCGGAAGAGGTTCTTGCTTTAGTTCGTGTAAAGCTAATGAGGGTGAGAAGTAGTTGTCGTACCTGCGAAAATGAAACGCACAGCTTTCTTTTGAACTGCTTCCAGTCTGAATATGTCGCATTGTCTTTAAGGCGACCAGACGATGGAGGCATAATCGATGATGGTGCGAACAAGAGAATTATACATTAAAACTTTAATATCTTTTGAGGCATTCTGCATTGTTCGACGTAAATATCCTAGTTTTTTAAGGCTTTAAAACATGTTAAGGGCAATGTAAGTAGACCATGAAAGGTCATGAGTAAATGTGACACCAACATACTTATACTGCGTAATTCTGGTTAATTAAAGAGGAACCGTTGAAAGAGTACGTTGCAATAACCGGAATTGCTTTTTTCGCAAAGGACAAAACAACCGTTTTTTTTAATTAATAATAATTTGCCATTTCTCATACCAAACACAAAAGGAAATAAAAGAATCGCTCAAACGCTTCTGGTCAGCTGCGGAGACAATCACGTCATATAAACCGCATTCATCTGCATAAAGGCGAATGTTCGAGAAGACATTTTTCGGAAGGCCATTGGCATAAATTAAAAATAACAAGGGGCCCAGGACAGACCCTTGAGGAACCCCAGAACCTACCTCTAGAACTGATGACTTCGTGGAACTGAAGTTGACATACTGAGAGCGATTATGAAGGAAACTAGCAATCCATTCGACCAAACCGGAATTTTTTTAGGATGATGTGTAGTTTATGGAGAAGGTGAGAATGTAGTACCGTGTTCGAAGTCGATAAAAAGAGCATCGATTTGATTGCCCTAGTCTAAATGATAAGCAATGACGTGAGTGAATTCGGTTAGTTGCGTGACGGTGCTGAAACCACTTCTGAAGCCGCGCTGAGCATTAGTTAAAATATGATTTGACCCAAGGAAATCTATTATGTGCTCGTAGATTATATGCTCTAACATTCTGCTTGAATAGGGAGTTAAAGAAATTGGTCAATAATTAGTTATGTCAGTCTTCCCACCTGATTTATGCAAAGGTATTACTCTTGCAAGCTTCCAAGATGAAGGAACGGTACTAGTTTCTCAAGATTCTTAAATATAACAGCAAGGTAACGATAGGCCCATTGCGAATAACGCAGTAAAAAGTGATTATGATTAGCCTACAAATACGCCACATTTACCTTGTAAGTTAGGCGCTCATGTTACACGCGGCACGGATAATTCATTGTTGTATTGCTTTTGAGGGCACTAATTCCTCGGGACGTGACATTAGTTCTAAGACACATGATAACTGTTTCAAGTCGCACATGCTCTATTTGCAGCCCGGAAATTTGAAAGCAACACTAGCGAACATATCATGAAACGAAATAGGCTTTTCAAATTCTACATTGATGATTCTGCTTATAAATCGATACTTGCAAGCTTAGCTAATTATTTACCTACACGGTAAAAAATTTCCTTAACTTTACAAAAAAATTCACGTAACACCAAGAAAAAAAATTTCTGTTTGAAGAAAACTCCAACACAATTCGCGATGTTACGGAAGCTGCTCTTGTTGAAGCATTACCAAAATTCTACGCGTAATAATGGATTTACTTCTTGGTTTTACCCAAACGGGCAAAACGCAGAAAAGAAATACAGTGAACCCTTCTGGAAACTACGGAAAGGTGCTTCCGTTCATGCAGTGCTACGTTCCTTTGCGTTAAAAAGTAGCGGACTGAGCCCTGATACAGCTAACAAGGATATTGGCACGAGGAGTGCACATCACAATTAACGCCGATGATATCTGTATCTGGAGCGCTTCAACTTTGCGTTACATCACCAAACAACGCCTTCAAAAAGCGTTACGGAACCTCTCCACGTATGTGGCTCCCCGAGGTCTGCACTTTTCTCCAGAAAAGAGCACAGCCATCGCTTTCACGAGAAAGAAAATGAGCAAGTATCCGCTCCTCCTCGGTGGACGGCCGCTGACCTCTGTACGGTCTCAGCGATTTCTTGGAATAGTCATTGATAGAAATCTTTCCTGGTCTCCTCAGGTGAAGAAACTTCGAGCGGGAATAGCTGCAGCATCGCAACTCTTCAAATTCAAGGCGGGGACACGATGGGGATGCAAATGCCGCGCAATGGTACTACTTGAGAAAGCGTATATTGAAGGAACCTTGCGCTATTGCCTAGGGGTGCTTCATCGATTACCACCAGCAAACAAGAGAACTTTAGAAGCCGCACGAAACAATTGCCTACGAACCTGTGTAGGCCTCCCAAAGAGCTCATCAACCTCGGGAACTGTAGCGGAAGCAGGATGTCTTCCGCTAGAATTCATCTCTACTCAAGAAACCAGCGCACTCATTTTCGACATCTCCTACAAGGGAAGAAGAATTTTCTGTACCGCGCACATCTTACCCACAGCAATTCTGCATTCGGACAAGCCGTGCAAATGCTGCAACTTACTGCTATTCGGCAGCCACTGCAAGCAATGCCTCCGAGATTTTCTCCTTGGGCATTTTCGTCTCTTGATATAAAACCATTTGTACCAGGTATCAATGGAGCAAAGAGACGCATCTCACAGACCGCACTGCTGCAGACTACTCTCCTCCACTTAGCCCAGCACACTCATATTTACACTGACGCCTCCACCACTCAGGAGACTTACTCCTATGGTCGCTATGTCCCCTCCACAAGACAAATGCTATCTTATGGGCTACAGAGGAAGACATCCTCGACGACAGCAGAACTTCATGGCATCAGAGAAGCTGTCCTCTATATCCGACGTCAAACGCCGAACCGATGGGTGATCCTCAACTACTACAAGGGAGCTCTACAGATACTGTTCAATCTCCTAAAGAAAACAAATCATCACCCGATTTCATTTGATATAGCGTACTTACACCACTTGGCTGTTACCACAGGTAACTTTATCACATTTCAATGGATACCAGCTGATTGCGGTATTCTGGCCAACGAAAAAGCGGATGAAGCGGCACGCAAAGGACTTCAAAACCGAAATTATAGGCGAACCTATTTCATTAAATCTGATGGTTCCCAGCTGCCTAAGAGACTCGCTTCCGAAGAAAACAAGAGGCTGAACCTTTCGACACATCATTATGCTTTCCTCTACTCTATTGACCCACATCTAAGAACAAGACTTCCATGTAGAATTCCTCCACGTCTCGAAACTCTGTATCATCGTCTACGACTAAACAGTGCTTATGGAAACAGCTTACGGTACCGCTTCAGTCAAACCGAAAGTCCGTACTGTAATAACTGTGGCTCCATAGAAACTGTCGAGCATATTTTGTTTGAGTGCCCAGCGTATGCCGAAGAGCGTGCGCTCTATGGCTCTATGAACATTGCATGCATATGCTGACAAAAAGAACTTTATCAATTGACTGTGTCTTGGGCCCTTTACCTTGCGCCACGCAACAGAGGCAAGCGATGAAACTACTATCTAGATATTTATAGAGCATCGGTCAGCTCGACAAACTTTAATGGCACCTTGAAAGCACGTAATAAGTCACTTTCAGCACACGTCCCCGCCCCAGATACAAAAAACTCAGTTTCTGTTTTTACCTCTTTTTCATTATATTTTAACTTTCTACATTTCTCTCTCTCTCTCTCTCTTTGTGTCTTTCAGTCCCCAACCCCCTCCCCCACGCAGAGTAGCAAGTCAGCGAATTTACACACGCCGGCTAAATTTTCTGCCTTTCAATAAAGAGCCTTCTCTCTCTCTGTCCTTTGCGTTAAACACCACCTTACGTGCATGCTCTTCATTCAGATTCATCCATAAGGTCTTCCACTTTTTTCTTACGCTTTCAATCTCTCTTGATACATACTTCTTTTCTTGCCACGTGAATTCTTCGACACATTTTAGTCATGCGTGTGAAGAGTGCTGCATGGTCAGTGGTGGCAGCATTCAAGCCTTCTTAAACTTTCGTCTGGATGATTGCATCTGCTTAGTGAGTCACGTGAACTGCATTACCTCGTGTTGCTGTTGGACATTTTCTTGGCTGTGTGTTACGTAGTGCAATCTTCTGATGTGTTGCCTCAGTTCTGGCATACTTTTGATTATTTTGCCTTGTACTGTTCTTCATATAGCTTATGTGCCTGGCATTATATATTTTTGTTCCTGTTTGCAATCCTATGTGCCATTTTCAATATAATATTTCCTGCAAAATTATGCAGTAACTTCAGCTGCATTGGCTGATGAACTTGTGTTGTTATAGTTTGTAGCTTTTAGTTTTCCTACAACTCTAAGCGTGTAACTTAGAGTTGTTTTCCATTATACTTAAATAGTGAGACTCGAACCAGCATTTTCAGTCATTATATAGCTTTTGTATCATCACTTGCACACTGTGTTTTCCTACTGCTTGTATGGTGTGATGAAATACTTCGACGTCTCGTTGCAATAAACTATTTTAACAAGACTTCCTGTCGATTATGTATGAATTTTATTTTCGCGGCACGGACGAAACAGTTGCTGCTCTTGGTGAGCACCATGATGTATACATGGCATGTATTTCTTGCATGGTCGCCTGTGAACTGTTATCACCTATCACCTGAAGTAGCAATTTTTTCAAAATACGTTTAGGCACCAAATATGCCTAATTCATTTCGTTTGTTCAACTTTGTATCTTTTTTTTTTTGCCACTACAGTGCACAAGACCTGGTCCGTTTTTGAACCTTGTGGTTAAGTTGTTATGAGCAGCCGATTGATAAAGCGTGGCATTTCTTTTCAATTATTTGCATACAGAGCAGTAAAACCCCACTGTCTACATTAGTAGAACTTCTAATTTTGTCAAAGGCATTCATAAATTACAGATTAAGCTTGCACAAAGCTTTCCTTAGGAGTTAAAAGGAATGTGCTGTGGGCATCCTCCGCTTTAGAACACACCGTGTAGGACATCTGAAGGGCATAATGCTTACATGTCTGTAGGTACGATCGCCGTAGCTTGTTTCGAATTGTAGAGCACGGTTTGGCTGTCCAACAAAGATTGTACATGATCGGAGGCGCCAGTTAGAATTTTTTCTATTTGTAGAGCTAATTTAGCTACGCTTATAAACGAATATATCCGCAAACAAACGGTCGCACCCCCGCAGCCGCAAACAACTTCATGGGGCATCCCGGAGACGCTGACGCGCGGTCGGTGCCGAACCGAGATCACCTGTTTCTTCCTTCATTTACTATTGCTTTCATTTACTCACGTCGTTGCTCTACTCTCCTTTCTCCCTAATACTCTCGCCACTTCGGAACATTGCGTAAACCTGTTCACAGAAAAACGAAAAGAATAAATAGAAAATAATAAAAAAAAGAAAAGATACATATCTTGGAAGGCGTGTTTTTGCAAGCTACACTGTAAACACAAATTAGCCAATATGGGCCTGTTTAGCAGCTGACATGCCCCTTTACCACTCAAGCCCGAAATACGAATTCGCACCGAAGGGGGAAAAAGGACTCAAACCATTATTTTTTCCTGATCGTCCGGCATTAGATGTTATGGGAGTTGTGCCAAAGTAATATGGTGGTAACAGAATTAAAAATAGTGATGTGAGGCAGATAGGACAAACATGCCCGCTTGGTCACGAACTAAACAGTGAAAATAGGCGTCGGCCATGGTCAACATAACATCAGCCCAACCGTCAAATTCGCAGAAGCTATTTCTGCACACACATTTGAAATAACCCGCGTAGCGTCATCGCTCTACTTTTCTTGCGATAGAAATTATATGGGCAGTCTCGATGGGTTTTTGCCGTCGCCGTTGCCGTCGTCGTTGCCGTCATGTCCTTCCGGTATGAAGTTCAAATTGATAAGATATTCCCGCGCATTGTACGTTCTACCGAGGGTAAAAGCGCGCAAACGGGGGCGACGAATGCAGCCGAAGCAGAACTCAAACGAGCCGGCCCATTTCCGTCGCTCGGAGGGTGCATGCGATAACATCACCCCGCTTGGGAGGCCTGCCGTCGAAGCAGACAGGAAACGCCCCACCCGTCTTTAACGAGCCTTAAAGACGCGAAGACGCGAGGGGGGGGGGGAGTGTCGCGCGAGGAGCAACTTTGAACTTTGAATCGAAGGGCGCGGTCGCAATCGCTGGCGCGCGCGCTATCTCGAAAGCCATCACAGCGGGCGGTTCGTATGCCTTTCTACGTGCTGCGCTCTCAACGCGAAGTGACTATGCGGAGAGCATCTCTCCCTGGAGCGGCCGTATTCTCTTACAGCAGCGTTTCGTAGTTACGCGAGAACGGATACAAAACAGTTAGCTGCCAGCCTCAGTTCGTGTAACACTACAATTTGTTGCTATCGCATTCACTGCTTCGCCCTTGCGGTGAAACTGTGACTGTTTTTGTTCGAAGTAACCGTGCGTTAGAGCCGCAGAGCCTGCCGAACTACATGCATGGCGGAGGAGCACGTCAGAATCCGGACTTTTGAGTGTGTGAAGCATAGAGTTTCTAACAATTACCTAGAGGGAACCCTGGCGCTGCGATAGTTCAGCCACCATGGGAATGATGGGATAGTAGACGGATTTGCCTAATCTTCGTGCATATGGCTTCCAACGCACTTGTGGCTTTGTTTGTTGCTGTGTTTTGGCGTTCGTTTTGGATAAAAGAATAGACCGTTGTGAACTTCGTGACCAGATTTGAATTGGTGAGCCTAAAAAGGATATAGTAGTGAAGTGGAACTGCTGACTTTTGCTGAACTTTGTTTTGCGACAAAGCGGATGCTGGTGACGCGGAGCCAAACGGAGGCGAAAAAACGAAGTTTAGACAAATCCGTGTACTACCCATCATTCCCATGCTCGCTGAAGCGCCATAAGTTTCACCTCCCATAGGCACTAGCGCCAGAATTCCCTCTAGCAAATATTGTAGGAAACTATGGTGCGAAGCATGCGTCTCGAGCGGTGTCGTTCCGTTGCTTGCAGTAGCTATTTTGACCGGCGGCCGCGCAGTTAAGCTGAGTCGTCGGTCACCTGCACTTGTGAAGCCAAGGACCTATGGTAAGTTATTCCGAATGACCTTTGTGCGTTATTTCCCTCTGTGTGTGCGCTCTATTGAACTCGCCGCAGAGTCAACTTCGATCTATGTTCAACCGTTGGGAAGGCATGACCGAAATACTTGTTTCCTCCGTGACAACACGCACTTTGTAAACGCGCACTGTTACTGGCTGTGTCCAAGAGGAGTTTAGAATGAGGAATGCGTAAAACTATACTTATGGTCGTGTGAACGTACGTGCAAAGACTGCACTGTGTGCAACGCTTATGCGCAGTTTATATCGATTATCGTTATATTGATTGCCTAGGCACATGTGTTTTACTTTGAGATGAAAGTTTGAAGCTGTGCTCTTAATATAACTTGTGTTGGTCATATGGTTGTATACCTCGCAACGGGGTTTGTTGTAAGGATGACAACCAGAATAAGTTGCCGGGCTAATTTTTGACGATTTTAGTAAGTCGCGTAAGGGTCTCCATCTACGATATACCATACTTGGGGGATCAGGAAAGATACTTTTAAGGTGATCGCTCTGCAACAGTAAGTTGTGATGTTTCTGAAGAAGGCTGTTTATGTTTAGTGCCGATGTGTCAAAACCAGGTTACTGTTTGAGTGCGCCGCGTTCTTCTTTTGAATAAAAAGTTCTTCGCGGTCAACACTATCAGCCTGTTTAATAGCATCGTCAATAAGTTCGGGTGGATATTTTCGTTTCTTTAGGGCCTCCCGAAGTTTGGTGCAGTTTTCGGTGAAGTCGGAATCTGTGGAACATGTCTTTTTAAAACGTGGCGCTTGACCGTATGGGATCGCTGTTTTGCAGTTCTTTGGAAGAGATCTTTCGAAATGCAGGTACGATTACCCATCCGTGGGTTTCCTGAAGAGTTTAGTCGCGATTAGCACGTATCGTAACCGTGACGTCAAGCAAACTGATTGGTGTGTTTGAGTATGATTCTGAGAAAGAGATGGCTGGATGAGCATTGTTGAAGTCTGGAATGAAAGACAGAAGTTCCGTCTCCCCGTGGTGCCAGATCAGGAATACATCATCAATATAACGCCTATAATAAAATGATTTGAGTTTGCAAGTATCTAGGAATTTGTCTTCGAGCTGGCCCATGAATATGATGGCATAGCTTGGTCCTATTTTCGTACCCATAGAATTGCTCATAACCTGTACATAACGCACACCATCAAATTCAAAATTGTTTAACGTTAAGATATGTTGTAGTAACAGCGCCAGTGTAGTGCTATCCACCGTTTTGTTAGAAACTTTATCTTCATAATTCTGCAATTCTGCTTGAATGCCGTCCATTTGTGGGATATTCGTATAAAGCGAGGCCACATCTAGTGTTACAAGTAAGGAACCAGATGGTACGTCCAGGTTAATGATATCGAGCAAGAAGTGATTCGTGCCTTTCAGGTATGAGTTGAAAGTGGGCGGAATATCTTTAATGAGATTATCGACGAAGCTAGAAAGTGGTTCAGTGACGCTGCCGATAGCGGACACGGTAGGGCGACCCGGATTATTTGCTTTGTGTATTTTGGCAGGATTTTATATCCTACCTAATCTACCTCTGTCCAGACACATTAATATTCCTGGCCAATCTTTTGATAGACTCACAGCAACCATACTGAAATCAGGTTTCCGTTCGCACCATGATAGAGAAATTCGAGAGTGATTCCTTATACACAAGCTCAATGCTGTCGCATCTGGCATAAATGAAAATCCAGGCAAGCTGACGTTTCTTTCTGCACGGAACTAAGTTCTAGCATCATCACAATCTAATCATAATCACTGTACACGCAGGTTTTTGCTGCACGCTTTCGTTGGATCGCTTTTCTTTGCTTTTTGTTGTCGGTGTTTGCAACCCTTGAAATTGTTTAGTAATGCATCTTGTCTTGTTGAAGTGATTTTTTTCTATATGCGTTTGCAGAATTGTCAATTTTATTTGCAGATCTTGTCACAGTTTTCAAATTGCTAGTCACGCAATCTGTCTCATGGAAGCGCCAGTTCTGTCATATGCGTTTACACGCTTTTGCAGTGACCTGCTGTGGTCACCGTGCATGACTCGCCTTACTGCAGTGAAAACTGTGTCATAGAAATAGATCACATGTTTGCGGCCCATATATGACGTGTCTACTTAAAAAGAGCGCATTTCTGTATCGTGTGTTCCCTAATGAAGGCGGGTCGCCGGCTGAAACGTCGGAAAAGTAAAAAACTTTCGTTTTGCACGTCGTCTACTTCATAGCATTGATTCTACTGGATCCAAGAAAATAGCATACTCTAGACCTAATTATATCAGATATATTGTTGCCAAACCTGCCTTGCAATATATATATATATATATATATATATATATATATATATATATATATATATATATATATATATATATATATATATATATATATAACACCAATTCTGAAGGCAGCAATCAAATATCGCATTTTCCAGATTTTTTAAGAAGGTTGGACACATTTCTTGAAACACCCTGTATATTGCCTCAGGAGCAAATAATTTCTGAAGAAGAACAGGTGAGCCTGCATAGCAAACAAAGAGGTGCCCATGTACTGCAGATTGCCGAGATGCAGGACAGCAAGAAGTGCAGAATGCAGCCGATCCTGTGCTTGCGGTAGCCGCCGACTGTGATTCTACTGATGTGATCATGCAGCAACGGCGTAGTCGTCTGCATGTTAACGAAAGGAAACACAAGATCAAAGATGAAGATGAAAGAACAGAACAGATAAAGCAAGAAGTCTGCGCAACTTCAACAGAAGACAACCCTGGCGTGGAAGAAATAAAATTTACGAGGACAAGAAGCTTGTAAGCGTGCCAAAGGTTCCCAACGAATCTTAGATGTATCTTAAATGCATCGTAGATGTATTTTACATGCTTTTTTGGTATCGTGTATCTTAAGATACAAGATACTGCGATCGCACCACCACCGTGCGAAGCAATAAACGTTGGCTGAGCTCGAGCTTCTCAAGCTCATACTGCTGCCATTAAGTCATCGGAATAAAACTAAAGGCAGTGACATTATTTTATTGCGATAGCAATTATATGGACAGTCTCGACGGGTTTTTGCCGTCGCCGTCATGTCCTTCCGGTACAAAGTCTAAATCGATAAAATCCCCCCACGCATCGTATGTTCTACCGCGGCTCAAAGCGCGCTAGCGGGAGCGGCCGAAGCATAGATCAAACGAGCCGTCCCGTTTCCGTCGCTCGAAAGGTGCATGCGATAACATCACCCCGCTCGTGAGGCCTGCCGTCGAAGCAGAAAGGAAACGCCCCACCCATCTTTAACAAGCATGAAAGAAGACGCGAGGGGGGGAGGGAGTGTCGCCCGAGGAGCAACTTTGAACTTTGAATCTAAGGGCGCGGTCGCGATCGGTGGCGCGCGCGCTATCTCGACAGCCATCACAGCGGGCGGCTCGTATACCCTTCTACGTGCTGCGCTCTCAAAGCGAAGTGACTATGCGGAGAGCATCTCTCCCTGGAGCGGCCGTATTCTCTTACAGCAGCGTTTTGTAGTTACGCGAGATTGGATAAAAACAGTTAGCTGCCAACCTCACTTCGTGTAACACTACAACTTGTTGCTATCGCATTCATTGCTTCGCCTTTGCGGTGAAACTGTGACTTTTTTATCTTTCCACAAGAGTTGTCCAGTGAGGATAGGCGATAAGCTCTGAGCGTCCCTTTATATTGGTTGAGCAGAGTTAGGAGGTGGCGTTCGCGTCATCTCGACAGACAAGCGCGCGAACATCTGCGCCCAGCCGAATTTTTGTTTAATCGTTTTTTTTCTAGTTTTTTCAGTGCCATGACACCTGGCACTTAGCCACTCTCCTGTGCCGCGTATTACAATGCGTTCGGCGTCTTTCGCACACATGCTGATGCCGCTGCAAAGTTATTATCGAAGTTCGCCTTGTGTGGTGCTTCAAGTCTTAAGGATGCGAGAATGGCGGGTTGCTTTGCCTCTCGTGGCTTTCACACTTCGGCGATTTGAAGGATCTCGTGAATGTAAGTTTGCATTACATGCAATTAGATTGACTTATATGCAAATAAGATTCTAACAGCTATAGCACCAACGGTACCAATGGTGGATTTAACAGAACAAGCATTCACATAACAGACGCTATCTTGGCTTAGGTCTGTTTTGTAGCGTTACACTGGCCTAGCCGAGCCAGTTTCGCGTGGCTCCTCAAGAGCCGTGCTGCGCATGCGCGAGGATCAGTGATGTCACACCGCTGGCGCATCGGAGCCGGTACCTCCCGCGCACTCCGCCGCTGCCGCGCGTGGCTCGCTGCCGCCGGTCTGCGCTTTCCAGAGCAGTGACGTCGTAGCCGAGGCCGACGTAGTGGCGCGGGCGCGCGCGTAGCTATTCGCCTTCGCTGTGCAGTCGCCGTCTGACACTGCGCTGGAGCCGCTTGATAGCAGCTCTGACTGGCGTTTGCTAGTGTGGTGCAGCCATGGAGAAGGAGAGCGCAAATGCTGCTCAACGGCGCAGAAGAACGGAGAAGCTTAACTCATCGGATCCCGAAGTAGTTGCCTGGCAAAATAAATGTACATGTGTCACATATTATGTATACCATGTGTGTGTCATTGGAACAGCAGTAGCATGATAATCAAGCTAATCCTAGACAATCAGGAAAGCTAAGAACGATCAGCTGAACCTTTGGTAACGCTACGTTCTCCTGGCATAGCCGAGCTAAGCCACTGCAACATTTTTTTCTTTTATTCAAAGAGTTTTTAAGATCATAACTTGATTGTTAGCAGAAGTTATTTCTTACCTGTCCTTTTTTCCATCCCATACATTACTTATGCCTCTACATTGTTTTTTTTTCTACCGGTCTGCTTAATGCAAAATGATTTAACGTGATGCCAATGTAAGCTCTCTGCTTTATTTCCAGTTTTAACTGTCTGCGTCATTTCTGCTGCTGTTCTTCCAGTGCAATATAAGTTCATATACTTATATTCCACTTGAATTTACTGTTATGTAATGGTGATGGTGAGAACAAAGATATAATAATAATCCGGGCGCGCCTGGAGTATACAGTAACGATAATTCTGCTTACTGCTAAGTAAATTAACAAATTTGAGTTTGCATTATGATAACGTAAATTAGTAGGCGCCATCTTAAATACGCTGGCAAAGATATTCGAGAAACACTGTTATACCACATGTTCCGTTTTTGTCATGAGCGTCCCAAAGGGACGTGTTACGCCATTTTCCGTAGGCAATGAATTCAATTGTCGTAGCTATTAGGGGTTACCCGCCGCGGTGATCCAGTGCTTATGGCGCTTGACTGCTGGCCCGAAGGTCGCGGTAGCCGGATTTCGATGGAGGAAAAATGGTAGACGCCCGTGTGCTTATATGTAGGTTTTAGAACCCCAGGTGGTCAAAATTTCCGGAGCCCTCCATACAGCGTCTTTCATAATCATATCGTGGTTTTTCGACGTGAAACGCGACAATTATTATAAGCTCTTAGGGGTGCCTCCTATATCGTGTCTCTATACTTATTTCCTATGTTTGATATGGAACCGTTTTTCTATTTTACTTATATATATTTGTTTTCCTTCTTTAGGCTTCCCTGAATCCTTTTACTGTTGCTAATCACCAGGTAATCGGATCTGTCATTGTCAATAACGTCAATAACGGCGGTGTCCTGCGGCGCTTTGCGCAACTGTACAATACGTCTGCAACGTTTCTGGGCTGCACATGTTCTTGGTGACGTACACCTGTCCGGTGATTCGTTATTGCTAAAAGCGTAATATGTTTACCGGCAAGGTAGAACTCCACAGCGATATTTGCACCATCGTGCGGAGGCTTCTTATTGAAGTTCATATGGTTACTTGACAATCCCCTTGCTGGTCAGCTAGCAGAGCAGCGACTAGCTCCCATCAGTTACAAAAGCTACAAGCAAGAACCGCTATCAGCAAAATGTATAAAGAGCTGTCATGTTAAGCAACTAAAATAGTGCCAATAAGTTGTTTAGGAATGAAACACATATACCTTTAACAAGAAGTACAAAGCTTTGGAGATACTAACAGACTTTTCATTCAAATGAAACACAATTGGTCGCAGTTAATAAATTTTGAAAGCGAACATTTATGTGCATAGGCGTTTAATGCTGCATTATATAGATATATATTAAGAAATTTGAGAATGTATCGAAGTACCTTAAGACACAATTGGAATGTATCGTATCGGATACAATCAGTGTTGCAGTATCTTGTAGCGTATCGCGATACAATTTCAAAGTATCTTTGCCCAGCCCTGTGTAATATATATATATATATATATATATATATATATATATATATATATATATATATATATATATATATATATATATATATATATATATATATATATATATATATATATATATATATATATATTGCAAGGCAGGCTTGCCAAAAATGTACCTGATTATAGTAGGTCTAGACGAGTGTGCAATTTCCTTGTCTGGTGATGAAGATGGTGGTACTTCAATTTTGCCACTCTGCGAGCTTCCTTCGCCTCCAGTCATTTTGGTTGGTTTTTATGCTATTTACTTCACCGTATAACAGTATTCATGCTGAAGTCACTGAAAATGGTATGTCCGTCGAGGTGGTTCTCTTTTTATGAAGCTCTAGAAGATATCTGGGACTACTGGCGCGCCATTTTGTCTTCCTTGAGAAGCGCCGAAGCGAAGAGAACGAAGTATGAGAAGTTCAAGAGTCTTATTTCATCGCCTAAAGCTGTGCACGACTTGCTCGTTCAGATGAGGCTTCTGAAGACCCATAGGTGTGCTGTGCTTTCAATCATTTAGGAATTTGAGGCAGAGGGTACCCTGGTACACCAAGTTTATCCCATACTGGGGGTCCGTTCGCACACTCTCATCATTCAATGGCGTGGTCCAACCGAGGTCTTCCCATCAGATGTCACAAGTCTGTTGGACCTCCTTGACGAGACTGACCGCTTAACGACTGTCGCAGACTTTCAAGGATACTACGCTGCGGTCGCCGAATAGTAGAGACATACATCTGAGAGCAACCTGTGCGATCAACTCCAGTACACCAAAGAACCGTTTTGGTACTGTGTTGAAATTGTGAATGTAAATGTGAAGCAAGAGCTGCCCTGCGCGTTCGAAACCTATGCGCCTATTTTTCAATTTGTGCTTCTTGAAACTGACGACATGAGCCAGCTCCTGAGTGATTTTGCGAACTATCAGTATATGAAATATGTAACATTCTTGAACCCCTGTCGTTTTGGAGACTTCACAGTGTCGAGTGGCCAGTGCTTTCTCGCAGCGCGCTGCGTCTTCAGGCACTTCCTGTTTCTAGCACTAACGTTGAAAGGGCATTTTCAAAGCTGAGAGTCATCAATCGAAAGGAGCGCGCTTCGATCACTGACAGCAACCTCGCAAAGTATGCTTGCGTGTTTTACAATAAGCTTTAAATATAAGGTTGTTATACGCACAAACACAGGTGTTACGTTCATGTCGAAGCGAAGCGCGAAGAAAAACAGGACACAGTAAAGAACACACGGGACAGGCGCTATCTGGGAACTAAAGTGTAATGAAAAGAAATCCGCATCTTATAGTTGGCAATGACAACTCAGATCTCACACCACGTGAACATCCTCAAAAAAAAAAAAAAAACCACCAAAAAACAAAACAAAACCAAAACAGAAGTAAACAGTCTATCTATACTTGCACAAAACCAGAATACATGGGTTATCTACAGAACTAAGAACGGACGTAATCTCACATGTTTTTTTTTTTTGAAGGTAAGCGTACTCCGCTTCTATTAAATGTATCGAAGGGTGGCTAACACACGTGTCTTCTTCCTGTTTTATCGAGGCAGCCTCAACCATTTCCCTTGCCTTCTGGTGCTTGTGAGCGAACAAGACCTGCGTCGTCTCAAAAAGCGGCGAACATCCATTACAACCTTTGCAATGCATCGCCAAGGGTGTGTACGGAGTGCCTTTTAAGGAGCTCAGGTGCTCTCTGAGACGTACATTCAGGCAGCGCCCCGTCTGTCCAATGTATGAAGCACCACATGAGAAGGGCACGCGGTACACAACCCCCGACTGACACTCAACAAACTTCTTCCGATGATGCACGCCACACCCGTTTTTTGCTTTTGTTTCTTTTTCCTTCACTTTTCTGTCAATGGCTGCACAAACGTTACCAACCCTGTTTTTTGCTGAAAAGAGCACGCGCACACCATATCTTGCCGCGACCTTTTTTAACCGGTGTGACACTCAATACAAATATGGAATAACCACAAACTTATCGGTCACCTTCTGTCGCTCAATGACATGCGCACCACCAGTCAGCTCCATTTTTATCTTGCGCAAAATCCTGATTGACGCCGAAACTAGAACTTCATCCGGAAACCCGGCTTCACGCAACCGGTTCACCTGCCTAACGAAACTGCACTCTACTTGGTGAAAGCATGATTTAGTGACAGCCGCGTGTAGACAACTATTGGATATACCATTTTTTACCAAACGCGAATGAGCCGATGAAAACTGCAACAGCGATTTTCTTGTTCTGGGCGAGTAAATCCAACAAACATTGTCTGGAGCGAAGGTTAAACCCAAATCCAAAAACTGAAGAAAATTGTTCTGAGGGACCTCACAAGTGAACTTCAAACCAAGACCCCTCTCCTTAAAAACCTTCAGAACATCTATCATGACGCGTGTGGGGTGAAGATCACGGCAAACCACAAGAAAACCATCCACATAACGGAAAATTTTTAGATCCTCCCCTTCCAGATCATGATGTATCAACCTGTCCACATGGCTCAAGAGGATGTCGCTTATAATAGAAGCAACCTTCGAGCCGATGCATATGCCTGATTTTTGGACGTACACACCCCCGTCCCAGGCAACAACTGTAGAATTTACTTAAGAGGCCAACAGTTCCATAAACCCTTCAACAGATACAGAGCAGGAATTAATGAAGGCTACCGGGTCATTATAAACAGTAATGCACTCTTTTACGGTCGGCAAGAGGTGAGGATGAGGGAGAGAATAAAACAAATCCTCGACATCTATGCTAAACCCCCCACAGCGTGCAGCATTATCCGTCCTCAAATAACGAACTACCTCATCCGAGTTTGGAATCCTAAAAGGGTTCTCAAGATTTAGCGAACTTATAGCGAAACTATAAGATACTGATTTCTTTTTTTAAATTTTAGTTCCCAGATAGCGCCTGTCCCTTGTGTTCTTTACTGTGTCCTGTTTTTCCCCGCGCTTCGCTTCGACATGACTCTACACCAGCTCGCCCAGTACTGTACGTTACTTCAGTTCAGGTGTTACGTGTTGAAGTATTTCACTTGTCCCTATGTTTTTGTGCATTCAAACCTTCTAGAAAAAAAAATGTGCTTCGTGGCCCAGGCCACGAATTTGCCGGAGTTCTTAATAAAGTTGTTACCACCCATCGTGTGTTTTGATGTTTTAGTATTCAGATATGAATTGATCTAAGATTTTGGGGTCTCGAGAATAATGCAAAACTCCGAATTTCCGAGAATTGGGGATTTACGAGAAATAAACTCCGATAAAAGCTGAATTTCCGCCAAAAATATAATCCTCTTCATTACAACTCCAATAAACACCCGCCGATTTTCAAGAAAAATAAACACCGAAAACACAGGGCCCTAGCTATGCCTTATGGTATGACATATCTTCGAACGTCTTGTACTATGCTTTGTCAACAAGCTTCAATTTTGATTTGTTTGTTTTTAAAATTGGCATATTACTTGACCGCACACCACAACCTCTGGAGTTCAGCTGCTGTCCATATTCAGTGATGAACCAATCTGAAATATTCTTTAAGTAAAATGATCCGTTTTGATGCCTGTTTTTTTTCTTAACTCTGCTGTTCCCCACGCTGCACGATTCTGGCTCACTTCTGTATTTAGCGTGTTTTTCTCGCAAAACAGATTGAGTAGTCCGCGACACTTGGTGAGTAAGATAGAATTTTCTCATAAGTATAAGACATGGTTACCAGACATGCCCGGCCAGCCTTATGTGAACAGACTGTTCTTTTGTATGGCTTGAAATATTTGTCTCGTTCAGCATTATCGACATTAAAAGATTAATATTTTGCGTAATAGCGTTGCTTTGTTTCTTCAATCGAGGGAACAAGCCCTGCTTACCCCATGCTTGGTGCGGAAGAACATATTGGCGCTGCACCTTGCAGACAGCTTGTTTTTCAAGTTTTATCACTGCTTTCGGGAATAGCGCACCTTTCTGCGCCCTTCTATGAAGTATGAAGCCATATACTTCAGGATGTCTGCATTGAACAATTTGATAAAATAAACTTTGTTAGTTATTATGACATATTTGCGATTTATCATTATTGGAGGTGTCTGCAACAACAATTGCTTTTTTGTTTGTGCGCAGCAACTGCTGCTTACCGAAGGAACGTAGTTTGTGGAGGCAATGTGCACAGACTCAGCCTAAAGGGGCTTACGTTTTATGAATATTGCAAAACACTATTTTAAAGGCTGGCCCGTAAGGTGTAGATACACAGGACTGGGCCTTCTGTTGTCGGACTACTGGCACACTATGTATTGTTACAGATGGCTCGTAGAGTACAGATACAGAAGACGAGGCCTTCTGTTGTAGTGCTATTGGCACACCCATGCCTTAATGGTTCGCTCGGTAAGTACAAGCATGGTTTACGAAATCTGTTTTCTAAGTACGGTGGCACCTGTATCTTGTTGAACGGTTTCTACAAAACGCACTGGCCGTCCAACGAAAAGGTTGTTTTTAAGTTACGAAAAAGTGTTCAGTCACAAATGACCATTAGGTTTTGTCGTAAAGTAGGGCCATTTTTTTACAGTGTAGGTCACAGTAAAAAAAATTAGGTTTGTCAACAGGACAGTGAGTAACATTAAGTTGATTGCTTTATTCTAATATACACGTCAATTTTCTAGGACTTTCTAGTTTTAATACAGTGTATTCATTCTCAAGACTAACTTGGTGGAGTATTAGGTAAAGAGAGTGGATATATGTGTGGAGTGAGTTTTGAGGTGTACTTGACGATTACTTTGCAATTATTTTCAGTATATGCTAGAGGCCCATGTACTGAGCGATGTCAGTGCATATTAAATAATCCCAGGTGTTGAAATTTTCGTAGCCCTCCCTTACGGCGTGCCTCATAACCATATCGTAGTTTTGGCAAGTAAAGCCCTAAAAATTCTTTTAAACTGTATTCCATAATGTGCTCATAGCAGGATTTAACATTTACGTTAGATAGTCGTACCTGCCCGTCGGACATTAGTGGAGATATACGACCATACTCGCATTGAAAATGTGCTGATCAGATTTCTATAGCGTTTCTGTAATATTTATTTTGCCTTGGTCAATTATTATGGAAGTAGGTTCATATCTATTTCGTGCTAGCTTGGTTGACTGAAGCTCGGCAGTAATTTATCGGTTCCTCATGGGTGGTGCAGCCATAAAATAATTTTCCTTGTGTATGATATAGAGGAGTTCGTATTTTTGTTGAGAATCGGAAAGAGCTAGATTCATATTATTGTCTGCGTCGTCGCCTGTGTCATTAACTTGAGGCAATGGAGAGCATTCACATTTTTTTATTTAGATACTAAGATGCGTGCAAAGCACGCATTTTAGTATTGTGTTGAAATGGCGAAACGTATGACAGAAACACAAATGGTAGATTTAAAATTGCGATTGACTAACTTATTCAGTGCATATTGTTCGCGACAACTTGGTGCGAGCACTTCGTTTATATTGCCCACACGGCGTAGGCTTCCCTTGAAGGGAAGCCCATGCCATGTCGATTTGTGCAGGGCACTTATCACATAGCCCAGCTTCGTAGGTACATTTACTGAACTGTTTGTGCAAGCGTCCAGCGTAGTAAGAACTTTGCAAGTAGCAGTATTATGCTGTGCGCAGAAAACGCACAGGCAGCCGCAGCTACACTTTTGATTGTGCCCAACGGTTCAAATCAGTCTATAAGTAGTTAAAGTGGTGTGCCCACGAATGACGTGTACTTCACATGCCCTAAAATACAGCATTGTTCTTCATATACATCAGTGGAGTGCTAAAACACGTTCGTTGTAAATCTGTGGACAATACTAATACCCACTGGGATGTGATTTTAAGCAGGGTGTCGGAACGAAATGTTTTTCGTTTCGGTTTTAGTTTCGTTCCACCGAAAAAAGTTCCGTTCTGTTTCTGTTCCGGAACGAAAAAAAAATGTTCCGTAACGGTTCGTAACGGTTTTTTTACGCAAAAATTTGAAGTTAAGGTAATCATAAAAAAACATTGGATTTGTGATGTAGTTACTTTCCCTCCTCTTTGGAAAGTGGGACAAGGGTAAAACACGTTCTTCAGAGGAGAGGAAGCAACTCTACCACGAATTCCTGCCAACTTTCACAGAGCAGTATTAATTTCAAAGTCATAGTACTTATTTATTGTCTCAAAAGACAAATACGATTTTGTTAGTGGGCTCAGGGCTTTGTGTCAAGGGAGTGAGCACGATCTCAGAAGCAGCACGTCACTGAGTTTACGCTCTGACGTCCGAGACCGCTGTTCTGATAAAAGCATCGCCAGGCGTGCGCGGAACACGCAGCACAGTCACAGCGAAAGCTGGAAGAGCGGATTTTGTAGAACCCGTTGTATATTCTCTTGAGGCAACTAATACAAGTACACATGCAAGGTACCCACTACGCCATAAATCATCGTAATTTTTCTCAAGTAGTGAAGTTCCCACTATGCAATTTTTCGTCATTTTTCAGAGAATCGTGGTACCCGCTACACATCTCTAAGGCATGTGCACTTTGTGCTGTGGCTGATGACGATGAGAAATTATGGCTGAGTACCTTGCAGTGGGTGGGAAGCAGTGTTGCGGAATGGGAGCCTCCATACCATTCCTGTTCCATTCCGGGCAATTAGGACTTGCCGCTATTCCATTCCTTTCAATTCCTCGGAATTAAAAAAACGTATCCCATTCCCACTCCGGAAATGGCCGGGCAGTTCAATTCCATTCCTGTAATTCCTCAAAGTAGGAAAGGCATCTTGATAGTTTTATCTAGTTAAGAATGGACGCCCCATAAAGCTGATGCCATCAGATGCATTAAGAACTGCAAAAGTACGCAAAACCCGTTACCAAGGTCGAGGGATAGTAGCTTGGTGACATCTCGTGCAGTACAACTACTGTACTAATTCTCATAGGGGCAGTTCTTCCGCTACTTATAGTATTTGCACGGTCAGAATCTTTTAACGAATGGTGATATTTTAATAATATTTAAGCTTAAATGCGGTAATGCTACAATGACGACATAGCGTATTTTTATGAAAAAGTACTATTCAAGAAGACTAAGCAGTTTTACCACGCGTCTGGAGCGGTCGTGAATATGGAAAAAACTAAGATTTGGCTAATGAGGAACAAAACCCTCTGGATCTGCTGTAATTAGCTGTAACAGTGCAGCGCTCGGGCACCTTGTGCCTTTGCATCGAATACGGAACACTCACTGGGCCACACTGCTCGTCAGCACTGATGGTTGTCAAGCGCGCCTCGCAAACATGGGTAGGTTGAGGAGAACTTTCTGTGTTCGTCTGTGCGCAGGTATGCAGTGTCTTCCTTGTCGCAAAGGTTATTTTCGTGTGTCAGGTACTAAACTGCTCGTGAGATAAAGATCAGGCTGTGCATAGAGTATTCGCCACTTTCGGGTGGAAGTATCAATGGAAACCAACGCGCAGGGGTAATTTGTTTCTCCCTTCAGTATCTGCTGGGATAATGCATTTGTTTGTACACTAACTTATGCCTCTGTTTTTAGTAGGCGCGTTGCTTATAAATGTACCGTGCTTCTAAACAGCCAAGCCATTTTAAAAATACTGCTTTATTGTTAAATTCGAGGCTGACTTACTAATGTTTGAAGTTTGAAAAACAGCAGGTAGACGAAAACGTGCTCTATTTTCGTAAAAAGACGTAATTCCATTCCCATTCCGTTGCGTGTAAAAGGCGCTTAATTCCAGTACCATTCCATTCCTCCAAGCGTTGTCTCCATTCCATTCTGGGATAGCGAAAATGTGGAATGGTTTCGGAGTCATTTCACTTCTGGAGTGGCAACTCCGCAACACTGGTGGCAAGCACTAAACCACACACTTTGCGCTATTAGCATTGTGTGATGACTGGTTGTTATTTTACTCTTCTGCCACGCTATATTACATATTTAACACGATTCCTTGCCCGACATGATGCCTGTATAGAGTATTTTTGCGAAGGAGTTACAAGCACCAGCGTGGCATTGTGGTGAAAGACCCTACTGCCACGCAGAGGGCGCGGGTTAAAATCCCATGCGACCCTAAAAATTTTTCTCATTGATTTTTTTTTTTCACGCGATAACAGTCACGGACACCGGCGGCGGCGGCGGACAACTATGGCGCAAAAATCGGCTGTTGTGATCGCATAATAGCTTTCGCTGTAACAAACTTCAGCGCCGACAATGCCCTCTCCACTTTGGCCTGCGTTACAGGTGCACAAAAGTCCACTTGCGTTAATATAGACATCTCTGGTTGCCACTGTTTTCGTTTTTCGCACAATTTCAACATATCTTTGCTTTGAAATTCCTGCCTCAGGTACGCGGTAATACTGTACCCCGAGATATGCTCCCATTGCCCGAGCTCAGTTGTTCCGGATCGCGAAGTTTTCTCGTGAACCGAAAAACGATTGAAAAAAATTCGGTTTCACTCCGGAACGAAATAATATATAAAGTTTCGGTTACGTTTTCGTTCCTGTCAAAAATATCGTTTTTTCTTTCGTTTTTCGTTTTCGGTTTTCGTTTCGTTCCGACACCCTGATTTTAAGGCACAACCACATTTGCACTTGAATTTTATAACTACCTCACACTGTTATTGTAAAATTAACTTGCAGGCATACAAATGGATGTATATACCGAAAACATGATTAAAGGTTGAATTTCATCTTACAACGACACTTTATAATAAGTTCGGGATTGTCCTAGAAATTATGCCGCAGCAGAAGTATGTGTTTCATCATAATATATGTTGCATCATGAACCGGTCCTTTTCTTGAGTAATATCGTCAAACAGACGAATAATTTCGCAAAGAAACGTGCGGGAAAAAAACGAGATATGTGCGAAATAAGACAGCATGTGGTGACACACAGAACAGTTTTTGTCTTGGCCAGTAAAAAAATGTTTAGTGCCTCTTAAAAGGAATTACCATCCTGTAATGCCGAGTAAGTAGGGTACAGTTCATTTTGTCGTGGTACTAAAAAAAACTCATCAACTTGATGTAATGAGGTGACTGTTTGGGAGTCTTGTTTAGCGCAGTATTTCAAGGTCACTAGCTGCACATTTTTTTACATTTAACACAACTGCAGTGTGAAATTCACTGCAGTTACGTTATGAGATGAAAAGAGTTACAAACGAATTCGCACAGCACAACATTCTGCAAGAACTGGTGCCTGTATGCAGTGATGGTAGTGGTATCAGCAAAAGTAGTTGCCCAGTGAGGGTACTTACGAGGAAGAGCCTATCCGAATTTGGATATAAGTTTGTGTGCGTTCGTTTATGTAGACAATTACTTCGTAAAGTCTAACATGCCATGTCTAACAGCAGTAGTGTACTCACGTCTCAAGGCCCAGGGCTCTAGATCCTGGATGGCTCGCGTAAACTGCAGTAAGCCGAAGGTGCAGTCTGTAGATATGTCCGCTTGTAGTAGCTTCCGCGTCAGGTCGCTTCCAGCTGTAAACATGAGCTGCTTGATCATGATCCGAATGCCATCGAGAAGCTTTGATCTCTTCGGTGATTGATTCGTCGCTGGTGTCGCGGACAGTGAAGTGGGAATAGCTCCGGTTGAGTCTGTTGACGTGATGTCCGCGATGCTTCGTGTGGTTGACCTTCTTGTATAATTTGTTACCTTTTTTTCTGCAGTCACTGCTTCCGACCATGCGGAGGTCATAGGCTTTGTCGGAGCCGATGTGGTCGTCATAACTGTGCTCAGCATTGCTTCTTTCACTGCCTTTTCTTTAGCGCTTTCCACCGATTTCGGTGTCGTTGAGAAGTTTGAGGTGGGTCGTATGTCTTGCATTATGGGTAGCATGGTAACCGTAAGTCGTTGCACTTCATCAACTGCTTCTGAAGAAGTCGTTGTTTGAAGATTCGTAAATGAGTTTGGCATAGTCGTTTGCACAACTCTGGAGGCGTTCAACGTCGTCGAGACGATTCTAGGTGTCGTATTTTGTTCACAATGCGCTGGCACCAACAGAAGCAACAAAATAATAAAGAAAAGTCTACGCACCAGTATTAATTGTGGCGGCATTGCCCCCTCAACAGTCAGTTTATGTTCACGTGAACTAAAGGAGCCCAGGAATGTCAGAATCGGCTTGGTGGTGACAGACATGCATCCAAGCAGATCTAGCAGCATTAGAGCAAATCACGTAGCTCACCTGGTAGTGCTGCTTCGTGAATACTACCACGGCAGTACTCCGTCCGTGAATGCAGTATGTGCTGCCGCCGAGTGTAATTCCTAAATTACGGTCTAGAAGCCTGCATCAAATTATAGGAGAGTGAAGAAGCAGAATAACAACAAGAGTTTCTCTGTCAAAAATGGCATGGCACGTGGGAAGAAATTCTAGAGACTCTGCACTGCAGAACCACGTCCAAACGGTTTCGCAAACTGTCGCTAAGGGTCAGCTTTAGCTCGTTTCTGCTTGCTATTTTTCTCAACGACTGCTAGACTTCCCTCGAAAAAAGAGAGACAGACAGAAGAGAGGCGCGTGCGAACTTGAATAACCACTCGTCTTTATGCGTTACTTTTGCTTGCACGTGGCTATTGCTCGTACAGAAAAAAAAAGAAGGTGACGGAGAAGAAAGGAAGAAATATTGCGCTTGCATTCCCAGCGGTTGCCTTATAGTGCCAGTTTTATGGGGTTTGTTCTGCACGCTTCGCGCGTATCGAGAACAATGTATTAGGGCAACTGATCATTTCACTAAAGCTTGGTTTAGATCAAATGTGCGTTGCAATGGCAGTTTATCTCTCTCACAAACACATACAGTATACTGTATCGCTGCCATCTCGTCGTAATGATACGACTGCCATCAGCCATTTATGTGGCTGTTTTAAAGCGAAAGCTTTACTGGCCTAGGCGAGCGAGTTTTGCTGTGTATCTCAGTGTGGTCTTGAAGCGAAGAACGGATACCCAGCGACAAGCCGCGCTCCGCCGCCACCGCTGCTCCGATCGCTGCTAAGATGACTACCGCTGCCTCGCCAGCCGTGTCCACGTGACTAACCACGTGACTCGCCGTTCTCTCTGCCACGCCGGGCCAGCGGGCCCGAGTTCAGCCGTTGTGCCATGGTCGTGCGATGGAAGGAGGGTGCGAGGAAGCTAGTCCATCGGTGCTGAAGTTGTCTGCGCGGTCGCAGTGGCGACAGCGGCAAGCTGCGTCCGACCATCTTGCGGATGTCATTCGGCTGGCTAATGAGTTAAACCGGAAACGTCAGTACAAGCGCTCAAAATGGCAGGCTGAAACGAGCGTAAAGCGAAAACTACGGCGAGCTAAACATCGGGAGAAGGATGCAGAAAGATGACAGCGATGAGCGGCAATGGACGCCTCGCGTTTGACTGCGGCGGCAGCTTCGGAAACTGACGAAACGACGGTAGTGAGTGTGCACAGTACGGAACGTTCGACTAGCATATCATTCGGTTGGCAAACTGTGCTTCGGCTACGAGGCTAAACAAGCATAACCAAGTAAACATGCTTTGGCTTCCGTAACCGGGCCTAGCCGAGCTAAGCCGCAGCCATTCCTTTAACACTGAAGATGCTTCACTTCGTGCGAAGGGGGTTAGTTTGACAATGCATACTGCAGAGACACCCTTTATACAAAAATTCTAGTGTGGGATCTTTAAATAAATAACGTGAAGGCTATGCTAAACAAATCTATACCGAACCTTTCAATGAAACAATCGGTAGCGATGACCGCTAGCACGATTAATTGCTCAGTTGTTACTTCTATCACAGGATAATCTCTGTACACTCGCCAATAGATCAATCATTTGGTAAACTTCGGTCAGCGTTTTTTTTTTCAGTTCCCTTAGGTGCAACACAATTGAGCAAAATAAACAGAAAAAAAATTCGGCAGATCCCACGCACTGTGGGAATCGATGTAATGCGAAGCAGCCAGCAAAGAGCTGCATACATCGCTTTGTTTGTCTTTGAGCCAAATGAAATCATTCATGCCATGGCATCTAGTCCACCATATATCGCATGTTTGCCATGCACGCAGGCATCCACAATCTAGTATACATCATGCCAATGAAACGCATATTCTGGTATATACAATGCATGACCTCTCGCTTATGTTGCAAACATCTCCAGCTTCATTAAAATGTTTATCTCTCTCGCTTATGTTCATCACGCACTTGTGTCGTGCCATATCAATTTTGGTATATATCCACTTAACAAAACGGCCGGAAGCACACCATGACAGTGGCATGTAAATCATACCGTACATGACATGCATAACATGATTCGCATGTTAAGACCTCTCATTTATGTTCGTCATACAGTCACATCGGGCAATATCAATTTTGGTATATATCAAACAAGCAAAATGGCGGCGAGTGCACCACGAGTATAGCATGTAAATCATGCCATACATGACATGCATGTCATGATTTTCATGTTATCACCTTTCATTTACTTTTGTCATACAGTCGCTTCGCGCAATACCAATTTTGGCGTATATCAAGCCAGCGAAACGGCCGCGAATGCACCCTGAGCGCGGCATGTAAATCATGACATACATGACATCATGTCACGGTTTTCATGTTACCACCTGTTATTCATGATCGTCATACAGTCCCGTCGCGCAATACCAATTTTGGTATATATCAAGCTAGGAAAACGACCGTGAATGTATCATGAGTGTGGCTTGCAAATCATGTCGTACATGACCTGCATGTCATGTTTCCATGTTACCACCTCTCATTTACGTTCGTCATGCAGTCGCGTCGCGCAATACCAATTTTGGTGTATGCCATGCAAGCGAAACGACCGCGAGTGCGCCATGAGCGTGGCATGGAAATCATGTCGTACATGTCATGCATGTCATGATTTTCATGTTACCATGTCTCATTTACGTTCGTCATACAGTTACTGCGCGCAATACCAATTTTGGCGTACATCAAGCTGGCGAAACGGCCGCGAATGCATTATGAGCGTGGCATGTAAATCATGACATACATGACATGCATGTCATCGTTTTCATCTTACCAACTCTTATTCATGTTCTTCGTACAGTCACTTCGCGCAATACCAATTTTGGTTTATTGCAATCTACTGAAATGGCCGCTAGCGCACCATGAGCTTGGCATGTAAATCAGGTTGTACATGACTTGCATGTCATGATTTTCATGTTACGACCTCTCACTTACGTTCGTCATACGGTCGTGTCGCGCAATACCAATTTTGTTGTATATCACGCAAGCGAAACGGCAACGAATGCGCCATGAGCGTGGCATGTAAGTCATGTCGTACATGTCATGCATGTCATGATTTTCATGTTACCACGTCTCATTTACGTTCGTCATACAGTCGCTGCGCGCAATACCAATTTTGGTGTACATCAAGCTAGCGAAGCGGCCGCGAATGCATCATGAGCGTGGCATGTAAATCATGACACACATGACATGCATGTCACGGTTTTCATCTTACCAACTGCTATTCATGTTCTTCATACAGTCACTTCACGCAATACCAATTTTGGTGTATATCAATCTACTGAAACGGCCGCTAGCGCACCATGAGCGTGGCATGTAAATAAGGTTGTACATGACTTACACGTCATGATTTTCATGTTACCACCTCTCACTTACGTTCGTCATACGGTCGTGTCGCGCAATACCAATCTTGGTGTATATCACGCAAGCGAAACGGCCACGAATGCGCCATGAGCATGGCATGTAAATCATGACATACATGTCATGGATGTCATGGTTTTCATGCTACGACCTGTTATTCATGTTCTTCATACAGTCACATAGCGCAATACCAATTTTGGTGTATATCAATCTAGCGAAACGACCGCGAGTGCGCCATGAGCGTGGCATGTAAATGATGTCATACATGACATGCATATCATGATTTTTATGTTACCACGTGTCAGTTATGTTCGCCATACAGAAATGTCTCGTCATACCAGTTTTCGTATATATCCCTTCATTTAAACGACCGCGAGCGCCCAGAGACCACGTCATGTAAATCATGCTGCACATGACATGCGCTTCATGATTTGGATGTTAGGACCAGTCATTATGTTCGTCTTGAATTCTTGTCACGCCGTACCAGTTTTGGTGTATATGAAGTTAACGGAACGGCCGCAAGAGCCTAAGGTCGTGGAATGTAAATCATGCTGTTCATGACATGCGTGTCATGATTTTCATGATATGACCTGTCATTTATGTTCGTAATAAGGCCATGTTCTGACACACCAATTTTGGTATACATCCGATTAACGAAACGGCCAGGAGAGCACAAAGTCGTAGGCGGCTAGATAGATAGATAGATAGATAGATAGATAGATAGATAGATAGATAGATAGATAGATAGATAGATAGATAGATAGATAGATAGATAGATAGATACGCTCAAAGTCGCAGAAGTTCGCTAAGAAATGCTTCGCATTTAAAAGGAATAGGAGAGAAGAGTCAGTGCACTGCGGCATTCAGTGATGTAGCGCTTCCTGTGCGTGTCATATTTAGACAAGAAGCACAAAACTGCCCGAGTGATACCTCAATTTCTCTTTTGTAACGTTAGCTACACTTGCCTAGCCGGAGCCGATTTCGCGTGGATGGTCATGAGCCGTGCTGCGCATGCGCGAGGATCAGTGATGTCACACAGCTGGCTCACCGGAGCTGGCATCTCACGCGCTCTCCGACACCGCCGCGCGCGGCTCGCCGCTGCTGATCTGTGCGTTCGGGAGGAGTGGCGTCGTAGGCGCGGCAGACACGCTGGCGCCGGCGCGCGCGCAGACACCGCCACCGCCGCGCGCGGCTCGCCGCTGCTGGTCTGCGCCGCATTCGAGGGGAGTGACGTCGTAGCCGTAGACACAGTGGCGCCGGCGCGCGCGCAGCTATTCGTTTTCGCTGTGCAGTCGCCGTCTGACACTGCGCTGCGGCCGCTTGATAGCGCCTCTGACTGGCGTTTGCAGGTGCGTAACGCCATGGAGAAGGAGAGCGCAAATGCTGCTCGACGGTGCAGAAGAACCGAGAAGCTTATCTTGTCGGACCGCGAAGTAGTTGCCTTTCAATTAGCGGTTCACCGTACGAAGAATGAACAGAAGGCTAATAATCCTAGACAATCTGGAAAGCTAAGAATATTCAGCTGAATCTTTGCTAACGCTACGAATATCCTGGCATAGCCGAGCTAAGCCACTGCAAAAATTTTTTAGTGAGATGCATTAGTTCGGCATGACGCAATGATGATACGATTGTACGTATGCTCAAATTGTTCTAATGCGTATCTGCTCTGTTCACTTTATAAACACTTAAAGCTTGGGACCTCATCTTTTCACTATTACAGCCTCCTGCCTTTATCGAAATCTATCTTTTATTTTCTTAGTTTCCCCAATATCCAGGTTAGAGCACACATCAAAGTTCCCCCCAAATAAACTTTAGTGAAACATAAGACATTGTGAAAGTTGTAGAAGGTCCCCTTGATTAGAGCACCCCTAATATGCATGATTACTTCTTGATTTCACAATCAGTAGGCCGATAATATCACCCGTGCTCGTATAGTTTGCTGGCGCACGTTAGTTTTGCTGCATCCCCCGCGGAAGACACTCCGAAGAAAAATTTTATCTAGGGGTGTGCGAATATCAAATTTTTCGAATACGAATCGAATACGAATATCCACCTTCGAATATCGAATCGAATATCGAATATCAAAGGAAAAATGCCTCCACAGCAACAATATTTTATTTAACATGTAGCTATTTGAAAAAACGCCAGGCCTGCGCTGAAACCGCAGCACAGTCACAGCGAAAGCTGGAAGAGCGGCGTTTCTAGAGCTCGTTGTAAGCTCTCTTGGGGCTACAATACAAGTACACTAGAAAGGTGCCCACTACGCCATAAATAACAATTTTTGTGAAGTTGGGAAGCACCTACTAAGCCATTATTCGTCATTCTGCGGAGAAGCGAGGCACCAGCTACACGTCTGTAAGGCATTATGTGCACTTTGTTGACGCGACGACTGATGACGATGAAGAATTATGGCTCAGCCCTTTGTAATGGGTTGGAAGCTTTAAACGGCCCACCAGTTATGTAATTTGCATTGCGTGACGCCCGCTCGCTATTTCCCTCTCCCGTCATGCTGTATAACATACGTTGACGTGGGAGAGAGACGGGGGGGGGGGCGAAGAACTTTACTGAGACCCCGAGGAAATGGATCATGCGCTCATGGGCTTCCTTGGCAACCAATCCAAGTGCACTTGCGAGGAACCCACTACGCTATAAAGCATTGTAATTTTACTGAGACCCCGAGGAAATGTATCTGCGCTTATAGGCTTACTTGGCAACCAATACAAGTGCACTTGCGAGGAACTCACTACGCTCTAAATCATTCTAATTTTGAAAAGTGGGGCAGCAGGCACTGTGCCATTTTTCGTCATTTTAAGGAGATCCGTGGTACCTGCTAAACGCATGTAAGGCATTATGCGCACTTTGTTGATGCTGTGCCTGATGACGACGAAGAATTATGGCAGAGATCTTTGTAATGGGTTGGAAGCATTTCACAAACTACTCGTTGCGCAATTCGCATTGTGTGACGCCTGGTTACAGAATTCGCGTTGTGCGACGCTTGGTGCTTATTTTACTCTTCTACCACACTATATTGCATATGCTAATGTGGTTCCTTCCCGACATGAAGCCTGTATAGGACCTTTTTGCAAAGCAGTTTCAAGCACGGGCATGGCTCAGAGGTTGAATACTGGGCTCCCACGCAGAGGGCCCAGGTTCGAACCTCGTTCCATCCTGGAATTTTTTTCTTATTCCGTTTTTTTTTCTTATTTCGATCGATACTGGTTACGGACACCGCCGGCGGCGGCGGCGGCGGACAACTACGGCGCCAAAAACGGCCGGTGAAATGATCTCATAACAGCTTTCGCTGTAAAAAAAAAACATTAACAGCCTGACCGGCAACATAACATACACTGCTATCTCCAGAACACAATGTCCAGGCTAGCACAATGCACATCACAACACAAGCAAATATCACGGCACAATGAAAGTAATGACTAGATGTTATCATGAAGAAATATGAGTTGCTCCACATGATCAGGCAGCAGGCACTCCCTTCCAACAGAGACAACCCCCCCCCCCCCCCCGCTTGCCACTGAAAAGGCACGGTCGCTTGGAACACAAGTGGCTGGTATAGGGAGTTACATGGGGCAAAACTTTGCCAGTCTGCGGTATCTGAAGGTGCCTACAGTCCGCCACCAGTCACATGGGTCGCTGTCTTTCTTCAGAAGTGGTCCCGCATAGTGAACGAGTGGTAGTGCGGCACGTTACGGCCGCATAATATTGAAAATGTACGGTTACATGATCGCCAACAGCGCTGCACGTCGGAGATGCACCAACAATAAATCATACGTATTGGGGCGCTCGTCGCAGGCAGATATCGTGCCTCCGTGTACTTAAGATGTTTATCGCTCCTCTCGGCAACGTTTTTAGCTATACAAACGCGGCAGGAATGTGGAAGACGAGTTATTTTATGCATGATAATCGGATCGCATATTCGAATTTTTTGAATATTCGAAGTTATCGGTTATTCGAAACTTTTCGAATACACGATTTCCGAATCGAATACGAATATTTCGAATGTAATATTCGGCGAATATTTGAAACTTTCGAATATTCGCACACCCCTAATTTTATCTGTTTAATCAAAGCAGTTCTCGAATTCGATATTTGATTGTATATAATTTCTCATATAGACTGAATTCAGCGCGACATATAAACATGCGTAAGCCCGATGAAACGCTACGATCAGCGGTGTGAGCTTCGTGCAACGACTTTCATATCTTCCGGTGATTTCCTTGCTTTTTTTTTGGTACACGTCGTGGCAAATGGTTCCGCGAAATTAAGCTTTTTAGACCTGTATGCGTTACGTGCCTGTTTTCAGCAATGGCGGCTGAACGGCTGAAAGGTTGAGTGTCGGACGTTCAAATAAGATTCCCGAAGTTGGCGCCTTCCTGCAAACGTTTGACCCTTCTCACATTTATTCTTCGAAGCGATGCGTGCAGAGCTTAAGTTTGCGTGAGGCGTCCATTTGGGTCTAAAGCGACACGTAGCCTCAATACAGTTATTTCCACTAGATGTTCTTTTACATTTATTCGCGAATACACTCGGAATAGAACTTTCAAGAAGGATAACTTTTTTTTACTAAATGCAGTACCTGAGTTGAAAAGGTGATCATGCAAATTCGTGAGGATTATGACGTGGTGTGCAGCGCAGGGAAAACGAGTCTTCAGTGTATAGGACCTTGGCGTCTTGGCTGCTATTAATTTTGAGGCGGGGGAACAGACATTTTTAGTTAAGTTTTTGTTGAGTTCCTAAAGCACGTTCGGGGCCGCAAGCAGAGTTAGAGTTTCATCCAAGGCCAACAAGTTTTAACTATATACCTGACGTAGAAAGCGCCCTGTGAAACAGGATATCAGTGAAAAGTCTAAATGCTACAGAACATGCCATGACTGCAGATGCCTGTAGGCTCTACGCCCACTCTAGGCTACTCTCTGAATGTTCATAATGTTATGGCTGCAATACGGAGTATTATGGTGATGTCACTAAACGCCTTTTTGTAGTTATTTACACAGCTTGCAGAAAGAAAGAAAGAAAGAAAGAAAGAAAGAAAGAAAGAAAGAAAGAAAGAAAGAAAGAAAGAAAGAAAGAAAGAAAGAAAGAAAGAAAGAAAGAAAGAAAGAGAGAAAGCTGGATTCTAGGGGTAATGCATCACTACCAAGGTTAGGCTGCAATAATCCCGTGGGCTTTTTGCATGAGACGGGTTTTACTGCAGAACCTCTAGTTAATTACAGTGTTTTTACAGGTACCGCACATGCACATGCTCTCTATCTCAATTCTAGAGAAACCGCGCGCAACTTTAATGTCCATTTAGCTTTCGCTAAGGCGAAAGCCTGTGCCCTACGAGACACATTAAATTGCCAATGTGACAATCTCATTCGATTGCATTGTTACTTTTTGTTACTTGCTCTGTATCGGTAGCCTAGACATTCCCACTGGTTCAACATGCTGAGATTTGGTCGTCGTCAGTGACATCAATTTCGACGCTGAAACATTTCGTCTAATTTATTTCGCATTTCATTCACCTTCAACTCGCTGTTATTTCACTTTATTATTTGTTTCACTTTATTTCACGTTAACCTTTGAATCACTGTAAATTTAGCTTAACATTTCCTTCACTGTTTATACACATTTAATTCACTTTAATTCAATTTAAAATTTCGTTCGCAATTGGTTCACATATGATTTCCTTTCACACTGCTTCACATACACTTTCATTCACCTTAAATCGTCTTCTATTCAGTTATTCCATGTGAATTACTTATCACTTCCAATCACTTGGAATACCCTCACTATATTCAGTCGTCGCCCCCCTCTGCTTTCTGCACCTCACACGGTCTTACACTACCGCCGATACAGGCCTACTTTTTGGTACCATTCATGATCGCGCCGACGGCCTCAAGTTTTTTTTTCTTTCTTTTTTTATTGATGACCCATAGGCTTTAATAGAGAAAAAAATACGGCAGCTGACCTCTCTCAGGGACGCTTGCGTAAGTGCCACACTTCAAACCTGTTTAAACGAATTTCCTTGCTCGTACTTACTATTCCTTCGGAGTTGAACTGGTCGACAACCACACGTGTATGCGCGCGTAAGCAGCCAAGGGTTTGTACTTTTTTTTAACCTTGGAGGTTGCCTTAGTTACACCAGTTCTTGAATGGAATTCTGAGATTTTACGCGCCAAACCATGATGTTCTAATAAGGCACGTCGTAGTAAGCAACTCCGTATAAATTTTGACCACCTACGGGTCTTTAACGTGCACCTCCATCTAAGTACACATGCGTTTTTGCATTCCCCTTTGATGAAACCCGCGCCTTCGAGCTTAGCAGCGCTAAACAACCACAGCGGGTTCTATAGTCTCTATGTGAGAAATCTGCAGTCGTGTCAAGACACGCTATCAAGAGAGAAAGCACACAAGACAGAATTCCTCGCGTGATGAAGTATGGAATAATTATAGCGGTAGCGAACGTATTTGCACAATGGATGCTGTATTATGTTTACACAGCGTTGTACTCTTCTGGTTTAAACTCGCCTTGTTTTTGCTTAATGATTTACACAAGCATCGCTGGTTGACTCATACATACTGTTACTCATTGTTTCACATTCCTGTGCGCGTCCCTTCTACTTTAATTGTTGCTTCATGCATTGCTTCATATTTGGTATTGACTCTGTATTCGGTTTGTTGGAACTTCATGCCTCTGAAACTACTTATTCCATCTCTATTTCCTCGATCTGGACTTCGCCCTCAAAATATTACACGACATCAGTTGACCGAGTTCCCCGTCACGCTTTCTTTTTCTTCCTTCGCCCTCAACATAATGTTCCACTGAACATCCGTATCAATTGTGTGCCACGATGCCTTTGAACGACCAAGCATGTCGTGTGCTTTGCGCAGCAGCGTTGTCTTGTCGTCAGCTCTTCCGATTCTTCGAAAAAACCTAACGACTTTGGCCACGGCCTCCAGGCACTTGTAACGTACACTTGAACTTAGTCACTCATTTTGCTCTTGCTCATTTATACATGACGAAACTGCACAATCCTCATTCAGAATCTACGCTGCCTAAGCCAGGGAAACATTTGAACGTTACACTAAGCAGCACTCACTGAAACTCTGTAGAAAGGAGGTGCCAGGCACAGAACAGGAATGTACAAGGCGACTTAAATTGAATTTTAAGTCATGACACACACACTCATGAACGGACGACAAACAAGAACACACTCAAAAACCCACACACATAATATGAAGACTTCTACGTAAACGCCGTCTACTCTAACTGCAGCTTGAAGGCTATTTATGCTCCTACTTAGGAATAGCACACCTTGTACCTGTTAGCTGCCATAGAATTTAGAAGTACAACTGATATTTTTGCCCATTATCTTGTGCCCTTCTATTTACATATATGTGAGCCATCAAATAGCCCGAAACTGTTATTTCAACTTATTCAAGAAAATTGAAGTTTGTATAAATTTTGCATAAGACTGTCACAATTACGGCATCGTATACTGCGGCATTAACGAAGCATGTGGCAGCATAGGTGGCTTAGTAGTTACATAGTTAAAAACACTCAGAAGGCCTCCCTAGTTAGTAACCGCAAAAGTTACGAGTTTTACTTGCTGCTGGCTACTAAAGGGATGCCGCTAAAGTAGTAAAATATGCTCGAAATTAACCTAGTAAATACATGAGTTTGTTAACTGTTTAATAACATTTTTATTAAAGTGTACTTGTATCGCGATACGTCTCGCAAGACGTCTATCAGTATCTCTATTTCCGATACATGAAATAGTGTATCGTGTGTCTTTAGATACAATACACTGCTGTCGCAAGATGATCATGCGAAACTTTAAACGTTGGATGAGTTCCGCTTCTCAAGCTATTAATGCTGCCACTAAGGCACCTGAATAAAACTAAAGGCGACGACATTCTGTTCTCTCCGACACAGCCTTCCAGTGAGCGCAGGCGATCAGATATACACGTCCCTATCCGCGAAGCAGAGTCACGCGATGGCGCACGCGCCGTCCCATCGAAAATCGCCAGGCCCGCGCCGAACACGTAGCACATTCACGGCGAAAGCTAGAAGAGTGGCTTTTCTAGATTTTGTTTGTAAACTCTCCTGGGGAACTAATACAAGTACACCTGCAAGGTACCCACTATGCCATAAATCATCATAATTTTTGTGAAGTAGGGAAGCACCCACAATGCCATTATTCGTCATTCTGCGGAGAAGCGTGGTACCCGCTGCACATCTGTACGGCATTATGTGCTCTTTGTTAATGCTATGGCTGATGACGATGAAGAATTATGGCTGAGCCCTTTGTAATGGGTTGGAAGCATCCAACGACCAGCACACATGTACACATTTTGTCCGGTAGCGATCCATCCAGCTGTGATAGATGTGGTGAGCAACTTACGGTTCTCCACATCCTTTTGCAATGTCTTGCACTGGACGACAGTAGGAAGCAGCAGTTTTATTACCTTGCCGGCAGCATTTTCCACTACACCCGTCCATGTTCATAGGTAGGGAACCACTATTTAAACTTGAATCATTGCTCCTCTTCATTAAAAAATGTAAATAGTTTTCATATTATTTTCCCAGGCTATCCGTAGCACAGCCTCTTAATAGAGGCTGCTGCTGTGGTAGTTGATTATAGTCGGTGACAACCTAAGAATAAATATAAGCTCCGCCCACGAGGCCGCATTGCTCATATTTTGCATGCCTCCGCGCTACAAACGAAGTAGTTCCTAAACAATGGCAATAATTTTCACTCATATAAACCTTATTTTGCAATACTGCACTGATATTGAAATAAAGAAAGCAAAGCTAGATAAAATAAATTGTGAAGGCACGGAGTTCAGCGTCAGCATAACAATATATGTGTTGTTTAAATCGCACCCCCCGCCGCGTTCATCTCGGAGTCTATACGAAGAAGTAATGTACATCTCAAGGGCGATGTTTCTGAGCAGTATCTAATGTGGTATTAAAACAAAGAATACCAGATTTAACATAAAACCTAAAATAAAGGAATCGTTATTTTACGGTTTCACAGAACAAAACAGGGACATTAATCACGTTTAATAAGGTCGTTTGTAATATTTTTTGTGAAACTCTCGCCGCCAGTTTTCAGTCTGCTGTAACTATGGCAACTGTGACTCAAAGCGAAGTATGGCGAAGTGATGTGAGATCGCCTTTGTGAATTTCGACTCTGGTGTTGCCGTAAATACCGCATTTGCGCCTCTAGTCGCCGTGCTTGTAATCGTGTTTGAGGAAGACGCCAAGGCTTCATTTGACGTCTTGTTTCAACGAAATAAAAGTGTGTTGCACACATGGCGTTTAACTGTGGGGGCCATTGCGTGCGTTGCCGTTCACGCCAAGGAGGTGTACGCGGCTAAATTGGCATTGACTAAAAGCTTTACGTGAGATTGTTTCTTGCTTCGACAACTTGCACTGGCACTGCCATTACCCCTATCGTGAAGTATGATATCGTGAAGTATGATGCAACGCCATTAAAAACAAAAGCTTTTTTTTTCACTCAATAATAGTTTTAGCGGCATCACTTCAGTTACGATCACGATCCATGAAACCGACGTGTCACAGCGAGTGCATTAATTCACGGTTTGTAGACAACGATTACCTCGCACGGCGTTTCTCATTGCAAGGCGTTCGTGCATCGAGCGCGACACTTACGCGACGGACGCTTCAACCTAGCACATCATTCTGGGCTGGTGGAAATAAATTCCGTTGATACGACGCAACTGCCCCAATAGGCACACGTCACATAATCACAAACGCATCAGATGACCACAATTATCTTCTTATAAATCACAGAACACTGCATATTCTCCACACCAGGTTTGTTTACTTTTGCATCGTGTTGCGCTAACGGGCTATGTTGGTCGCTTTCTTTCTCTCACGCTTCGTCCGCACATACGTCGCTTATATAGGCGCACAGCACGGCGCATATCACAATAGATCACCAAGATTCCCATGTCGCGAGCTCGAAGTAACACACACACGTGCACATGTGGCAACGCTAATGCCATGGCTTTTGCGGGCGGTAAATCGTACACAGACGCGCACATTCAGACTTCACTTTCACCTCACTGCACACGAATGAACACGACGACAATCGCCGATGTGGTGACCCTCAGGCGATATGCTTGGCGTATCCGAGCGATAGAAGGAACACACGCGGTGTCGCAACTTGACGCTGCCGAAACGACGGAACGCGCTAAAGCGTTGTAAAACACTACGAGCTGCCGCCGCTTCGGTGCACTTCAAACGCGGCACAGTCACAAGCTTCTACTGCATCGGATGACGACCGGCGAGGACGATGCTGGGTACGTGCGAATAACAGTAGGAAATGGCATCTTCTGGAAGAAACAAACATCGCAGGAAATTCGAAATGACGGATCTCGGTCTCGATGCAGCGGTACCTCGTCTCTCGTCGCGAACGGCGCCATGTTGCATTTTTTATCGGTTCGTCTTAACCGTTACGTCAATGTAAAGATCGGCCGTAGTTGGACGCGCATAATACAAATGGACAGCGGTACAGTTTACTTTTACAGCGAAAGCTGTTATGAGATCATTTCACCGGCCGTTTTTGGCGCCGTAGTTGTCCGCCGCCGCCGCCGCCGCCGGTGTCCGTAACCAGTATCGATCGAAATAAGAAAAAAAAAACTAAATAAGAAAAAAATTCCAGGATGGAACGAGGTTCGAACCTGGGCCCTCTGCGTGGGAGCCCAGTATTCAACCTCTGAGCCATGCCCGTGCTTGAAACTGCTTTGCAAAAAGGTCCTATACAGGCTTCATGTCGGGAAGGAACCACATTAGCATATGCAATATAGTGTGGTAGAAGAGTAAAATAAGCACCAAGCGTCGCACAACGCGAATTCTGTAACCAGGCGTCACACAATGCGAATTGCGCAACGAGTAGTTTGTGAAATGCTTCCAACCCATTACAAAGATCTCTGCCATAATTCTTCGTCGTCATCAGGCACAGCATCAACAAAGTGCGCATAATGCCTTACATGCGTTTAGCAGGTACCACGGATCTCCTTAAAATGACGAAAAATGGCACAGTGCCTGCTGCCCCACTTTTCAAAATTAGAATGATTTAGAGCGTAATGAGTTCCTCGCAAGTGCACTTGTATTGGTTGCTAAGGAAGCCTATAAGCGCAGATCCATTTCCTCGGGGTCTCAGTAAAATTACAATGCTTTATAGCGTAGTGGGTTCCTCGCAAGTGCACTTGGATTGGTTGCCAAGGAAGCCCATGAGCGCATGATCCATTTCCTCGGGGTCTCAGTAAAGTTCTTCGCCCCCCCCCCCCGTCTCTCTCCCACGTCAACGTATGTTATACAGCATGACGGGAGAGGGAAATAGCGAGCGGGCGTCACGCAATGCAAATTACATAACTGGTGGGCCGTTTAAAGCTTCCAACCCATTACAAAGGGCTGAGCCATAATTATTCATCGTCATCAGTCGTCGCGTCAACAAAGTGCACATAATGCCTTACAGACGTGTAGCTGGTGCCTCGCTTCTCCGCAGAATGACGAATAATGGCTTAGTAGGTGCTTCCCAACTTCACAAAAATTGTTATTTATGGCGTAGTGGGCACCTTTCTAGTGTACTTGTATTGTAGCCCCAAGAGAGCTTACAACGAGCTCTAGAAACGCCGCTCTTCCAGCTTTCGCTGTGACTGTGCTGCGGTTTCAGCGCAGGCCTGGCGTTTTTTATTCTTAGCTTGTCACCGACTATAGAAAGCATTACTTCCCGGCTTTAGGGCCCAAAGGCCTTAAGGATGCATTGGTGCTATCTCTAAGTTTATATATTTTGGCAGCATGATCAGTCCTCATTCATTCAGCACTGGTAGACTACCCTGCATGTCACCGCCATTATTTTATATTATATATACTGCCACGCGCACTTCTTTTGCTATGTTTTTTGCCCCGCCACGGTGGTCCAGTAGTTATGGCGCTCGACAGCCTATACAGAGTAAATACCACAAGAATGCGAAATCTTGCATATGTTTTTGTGCGCGCATTACGGGCATCGTATTTGTTCGATAACTTGAAATACCACATGTAATTATTTAACGTGGTATCTCCACCTCGTAGCAGAGGAACTTGATGCGGGGCAGAAAGGAGCAAATGTACACAAGTGCATTCGCCTGTCTTTCTTGACCGACGTGCTGCGCTCTGCACACGTGTATGGAATTCCCATTACCTGGAGCTGGTTGCGAAGGTATCGGTTTTGCGTCAGCGATGCTACATACGACCTTTATATTGAGATTTTTCCTGTTGCGTGAAAATATAGCCGTCCAGAACGAGTGGCCACCACAAGTCGTTCAGCTTGTCCTTTGAATTTCTCACTTGATCTGATTCATGCAATCCTGACAGCGCTTATTACATGACATCGCTTGCCCAACACACTTACGGAATAAGTGTTGATAACTTATTTTACGAAACTACTGAGCGCTGGAGGTATAAAGTGTGTGTGTGTGTGTGTGTGTGTGTGTGTGTGTGTGTGTGTGTGTGTGTGTGTGTGTGTGTGTGTGTGTGTGTGTGTGTGTGTGTGTGTGTGTGTGTGTGTGTGTGTGTGTGTGTGTGTGTGTGTGTGTGTTTGCGGCTCATACATGTAACATGTACTATACGCTTGAAAGAATTTGTGAACATCTTGTGCCAGCATGTTCTGGGTTAATTTCTTTTCGAAATAGCATTCGCCAGAGAGCATACATCATTAGTGCAAGCAAATTTTGCGTAGTTATGATGGCATTTTTATCAAAATAACCGTCTTTTTTTTTTGGAAGCCTTGTATCATCTCGACATTTCCCTAACTGTTCTATACGAACTGCTGTGGTATATATATCTTCTTTACCTTTACAGAAATAATTCAACTTGCTATGAGGCACCCAAATAAGAGTTACTCAACGTAAAGGGCGTAGCAAAAACTTTTTTTCGGCGTGTGGGGAGGGGGGTAACCATGCTTTATGTATGTTCGCGCGTGCGTTTCTATATGTGCCTATATAGTATACAGTCAAACGCCGCTACAACGAACGTTTCTACTAAGAAACAGCTACAACGAAGCATGCCACATGGCCTGGCCCGATTCCTGTCTTTCCTATGTATTGTGAACGCCACTGCAACGAAGACCACTACAGCGAATTCGCCTGTTTAATAAAAGAATTCATATGCTCCCAGTCACTGAATTGTTGCTTGACGACGAATACGTTTAGCCGTACATGTAATGTGCAGCAACTAAATCGAATGGATCAATGGGGCTGCAAAGTCATGCCACGATCACTTTTAAAGAACTACGATAAGAGGGTGATATTGAAGCCGGCTGCGCTCCTGCCTGGGCAGGAGCGCAGCCGGCTTCAATGTGGCGCGCCGCAAGGTGCATGTGAGTTTCCGGGCTAGCATTCGGGCTAGCCATAACGGCGTTATGACTGGCCGCGAAGCAACAGCTCTGCAGATATATCCCTCCTCACTGCCTGACCTCATGCAGCAGCACCCCGTTAACATCTACGGCGTCAGGTCGCCGGGGTTTGAGCATTTAGTAAGTAATGCTTCTGTGCAGAAGAAAAATGCATTCTTTTTCTCCAAGGGACGTTTGAATCTGCTGTGAATAAACATTGTTATTTCTCACTGTGTTTATCTGCATTACTGGGGTCATTAAAGTGCGCGATGCATATAACGAAGTGTCGTGTATAACGAAGACTTATTGCGGTCCCACACGCTTTTATAGAGGCGTTTCACTGTATACAAATGTAAAATCCAAAATTTTAGGCAGATGTGAGGAACCCTGCCCCCACCCCCTCCATCGGATACGCCAGTGCTAAAAATGTAGTTACCTGGAGACAGTTGCCGCGTCCACCATATTTTTAGTGGCGTTGTTGTAAGGCGGATGTAGAGGCGGCAGCGTTTTGGGAGATTGGACGAAGGTTGTCGATCCAGGACTGTGCAGGGTGTTTTAATAAATGTGTCCAAAAATCGTCCAAAATAAGGAAAATGCGATATTTGTTCACTGCCTTCATAATCAGATTTTCTGTGGTGGCAGACATCCTAGGATGAAGAGAGACAATAATTACAGCGGCTTGCCGCGTCAGATGCTCTCAGGGGAGAGAGATTTGTCACAGGCGGCCAATGAGGACAGGAGAAGCGCAGTGACGTAGGCTAGCGTGGTGTGCAGCGAGCATTGTCCGGACATGTCCGGACACGTGGCGCCGTGCGGGGAAGACCGACGCATGGCTAGCACCAGGCAAAAAAGCCTGGCGGCGTAGCCGCGGTAGCCATGTCGCCGATTAACGGCGGTTCCCGGCACCCGAGCCGCGCGGGGCCAGCACACGCGCTAGCTGGGGAACGAGGCGCCAAAGGGGAGGGCGCGCTCGATTCCCACAATCTTGAGTATCTCAAAGCGGCAATGGACTCTTCGCTGGAAGGGTTCCAATTCTCCAATTTGACCCGACCGCTCTCTCCGCTAATTCAAAATTTAATTAAGTTAATTTGTTTAATTATTGCCGTAACTGATATCTCTACTCGTCTCAAGATGGCCGCCGCTACAGAAAAAGTAATTATGAAGGCAGCGAGCAAATATCGCATTTCTGTTATTTCTGAGGATGTTCAGACACATTTCTTGAAATACCCTGTATAGCATAAAAATAAGTTTCATCGTCTATTGAAGAAACAAGAGTGAACTTCCCAGTTATTTGATGACTCTTCAATATCTCTGCCGAATGAAATTCTGAACAGATGTATTGCGCTGAAATCAAAGTATACGTCAAACGGCTTTGTGTGGTGTCTTGCACCCGGAACCGATCTAAGCGTGGCCCCTCAACTTACATCGCTATCAACTTTTCGTGTCAAGCCGCTAGAATAGCACTTCATCGCACTGCAATGCCCCACATCTATCATACCTGCAAGCGAATACCACGCGCCCGGGAAATGGAAGTTCCGGTACCGCAGTTCGTTAAACATGTAACTACTCGGCTGAGGTGGCGCTGCACGCCTTTGATTATCTCTTCGAATGCGTGAGCGTCTATTGTGAGAGGTTAGATAAATAAGCGCCGGCCGTCTCTGAGTCCGACCAGCGGTAAAGGGATTGTATATAACGCTCGCCGTTAGCTACGTGAAGGATCTGCGTTTCATGGCGTAGTTGTTAGCGCCACTCGCTGCGGAGATAGAGGTCCTTGGTTCGATTCCGCGCTTCGGAAGCACTTTTCTGAATTATTTTTCTTTGCGGCTTTTATATATATATATACGTACTTATACATATACGGTGCATGACGGCGACGGCAAAATCCAGCCGAGACTGTCCATATAATTGCTATCGCAATAAAAGTAGGACGTATGGAAACAGAGGATAAACAAAACTGTCAAGTTAAGTATATGATGACTTCACTCAGTACGAAATCCTTCTGATTTTGGACGCAAAACTCATGTTTTCTCTCGCGTGCCCTGCGAATTCGCGCACTACACTTCTGCCCATGAGGATTTGACTGTGCACGGAGGTTCAGGCTGCAAGCACAGCGGCAATATTATGAGCAACTCTCCAAACGCGAACCAATGGCCACTAGCCCTGCGTCTCAGCGCAGAAGCCGGAAACTAAGAAACACAACGTCGTGAAATACCACGTTGTCGTGAAATACCAAAATAAATTATGAATATTACAGCAGAGCTGTTATGGTCGAGGTTTACGGTGTGTCACAGATAGAAAATTAATTATCATAATCATGAACCGGCACGCCCTGTCTTTGTCCTCTCCTTCATCACCTTCGTCTTTGCTGTCAGAACACGTTCGGCGATTTGTCTGGCGTGGGATGCAATAACTTGATGGGTGAGAGAACGAGTACAAAGAGAGAGGGAGATTGAGAAGGAGAGCAACTCTTCGAAAAAAATTCTGGCGAGGCAGTATTCGAACCCGCGTCCCCACGATCCCAAGGAGAGCGTCTTAACCACTCGGATATCCAAGTACGCAAGGTACACTATACTATACAAGGTAGCATAGCCTTGTATAGTATAGTATAGCAAGGGGATGGGCAAGGAAAGTGAGGGTGAGGAGAAGGAAAATGAGGAGGGGAGAACGAGTACAGCGTGAGAGAAATAGAAAGAAAGAGAAAGAGAGAAATAGATAGCAAGAAAGGGAAGAAAGAGAAAAAAAAAGATAAAAGGTGAGAGAACGCCTACAGAGGGAGAAAGAGAGAGAAAGAAAGCATACAAAGAAAGAGAAAGAGAAAAAAAGAGGGAAAGAAATAGAGGAAAAGATAGAAAGGCAGACAAAGAAATAGACATAAAGAGAAAGAGACCGAAATACACAGACGCAAAAGAAGATAGAAAAAAATTCGGCAGATTCCACCTACCATGGAATCGTTGTTTGGCGAAGCATGATGCGGGAAGGTGACTGTGGCCTAATTTTTTACATTGAGCGAAACATTACGCATTTATGCCAAAGATATGTGCAAATGGTATACGCACGCACATATGTTGAAGAGTCGCACATGTGTTACACAACCAGTTATATTCAGTTGCGTAACGATGCCAAAAGTAACATGGGTATTAGCAACACGAGACGCGGTAAGCTGATATGCAGTGCTGATACTTTATCCGTTATGATAGAGAACATACGCACGTTTCACAAACCCGTGTGCATGCATGGAAGGGGTTCTTGAGAGTTCTCAGGTAGATGGCGGGATGCGGAATGTCTTTGTTATTGTAATTGAGGTGCGCAACGCAGACCTCGCCGATTCCGCTGCTTGTGTGTGTGTGTTCTGTGTCTGGCGGCTGGCAAAGTGGGATGCGGCCTACGTTGAAGTTGCGCATCGCCATGTTCTCATATGTGCCCACGCCTCCGTACCTGCATTGAAGCCGCTTGCTGCGGACGACACAGTGGGCTCATCGCTCCAGGTTTCAAAAAGTGCTAACACGCCAGTTTCTGTGAGCAGAGCGTCTTTTTAGAGGTCGTGCACGTGCGCGTGCGCAGACTGTACGTTGAGAGTGGCGAGCGTGAGGTGATTATTGTGGTTGTGGCGTCGAATGAAGGTGGTAGTGCGGTCCAAGACAATGTCTAGAGACCTGTTGGCTAGCCGGGTCATGTCGTCGACAGACTGTCTGTCGATAGAGCCGGTGACATATTGGAAGCTGAAGTCACCTTTTGCGTCGGTGAGGTAAGGGCCGCCGAGGCTAGTAGCCCTGGAACGCGTTACGTAAACCAACTTCACTGGTTGGCGCTTATTGTATCCATAGACTACCTGGGCGTATATGAGCCTTCGTGACCTATATCAGCGGCGTAGTCAGAAATTTTTCTCAGGGGGGGGGTTCAACCATACTTTATGTATGTTCGTGCGTGCGTTTGTATGTTGCGTGCATATATACGCAAGCAAAAGTGAAAAAAAATTCCGGGGGGGGGGGTTGAACCCCCCCCCCCTTGGCTACGCCCCTGACTTATATGTAGTTATGCCGTTTCCTTGCCCAAGGGTAAACTGTGCCCTCTTACACGATACATTTTTTCTGGCGTATATCGTGGTTGTGGTGGTTCGGGCACCTATTTAAATTATATTGAGGGGTGTGCGGTAGTGATGTGCTTCGTCCTGGCTGGGACAACAATTGCCTACCGTGGACGTTGGAAATTCCAGCCTCAGTCGCACGAGGTTGCTGTGTTCGTCACGCTCGATGTACCGCAAGGCGCCCATGTTTCCATTAACAAGGTTGTCACGTCGATATTGGCCATGATCATGTACAGCTTGCCGAGGCTCAGGCAAACTGAGGCCGGCAGGCCACCCATGTCGCTTGCGTCCATCTTGGCCACCCTGGTCAGGACGTCCCTGTGTACCTACTCGTTCTTACAGCCAGTTGTGTTATCGCATGCGGCATGACATAATACGTTGTCTGCAGCGTCGAGGCAACGTGCGTTATAGCGGACGACGTGCGCATTCCTGTAGTATAGCCGTATGCCGTCAGGGCACTTAGCGGCGCGGCTTCTTCGCGTGTCACAAAGCGTCTCTCAATCACTCTGACGGCATACTCAGTCAGCATGAGGCCGCCGCCCAGCCTCATCAGAAATGAAGAGAACATTGCATTCTTCTGGCGGACCACGTGGACGAATGAATGGCAGTAGAGCGTCTTCCGGCTGAGTTCTACCTTCAGCTCCCTCACTTGCCTTACCTCCCAATGTGTATGTTCACGATTACTGTGTTGATTGAGACTGTGAATCACCTGTGGCACAAGGTTAATGTTGCACAAGATTTCTCACCAGCTACACGCCTAGCCCGTAAAAAACTGGTCGAGTTCAAAAAAACGCAAAATTTTTCCAGGAGCCTTCGTCACAACAAACTCGTAGCAGGGAAGAACACCTACGTGTATGACCCGGTTGGTCGACAGGTCGTTCTTCGCGACCCGTAGCAGTTAAATAGTGGTTGCCCTTACGGTCCCAAGGACTATTTCTCGTGTCTCTTTACTAACATCAGGAGCGTACTACCAAAGCGAGATATCTTATCCAGTTTAATCGACTCTTCGGATTCTAACGTTATAGTGCTAACCGAAACGTGGCTAAACTCATCTATCAATAACGGTTAAATATTTCCATCTTACCCAGATTTTAGCACCTTTCGTACCGACCGAGATGGCCGGCGTGGTGGTGGCGTGCTCATTGCTACTCACCGTGACCTTAGCTGCAGCCGTATCGATATACCTACCTCACTCGAAATGGTGTTTGTGTACTGTAAAGCCGTTCAACCCCACGTAGTCTTAGATGCATGCTATCGTCCACCTGATTCCGACAGCACATTTATACATATGTTTCATGACGAGCTACAATCACTAAAAACTCGGTTTCCTAATGCCCCAGTTGTCTTATTCGGTGACTTCAATTTTCCGAACATAGATTGGTCTGACCTCGTCCTCCTCACATCGAAACAAAACATTGAAAGCAACGTCGTCGATATGTGTTTAACATTTGCTTTAACTCAAATTGTTAATGCAGCAACGAGGAAATCTAAACATTCCGCCAATATACTTGATCTAGTATTAACAACCCATCCCGATAGAATAACCCCGCTTTCATACCTCGACGAAATCAGCGACCATAAGGTCATTCATGGCACCTTCCAATGTAGGCTGAACCGCGCAGAAAAAACACGCAAAAAACTTACCCTATACGATAAGGGCGATTACAGTAACTTCAATAAAGAACTAACGAAATTTTGGCAGTTTCTAGATAAAGATTTTAACAAGCGATCTGTCACAGAAAATTGGTTAATGTTTAAATCTAAAATGAATGAGCTAATCAGTATTTACATTCCAACAATTACAATTAGTGAACGTAGCACCTCCCGCTGGTTTAGCCCTGAACTCAAGAGGCTCAAAACCAAAAAAGAAACGGCAATTTCGCTCCGCAAAAAACACTAACAATCCTGTGGCGTGGCAAAAATACCAGGCCACCACGAAACTATTCTGCTCTGCCGTTGATAAAGCGAAGAGGCTGTTTAATAATACCACCTTGCCCAACTTACTCCGCACTAACCCAAAACAATTCTGGAGAGTGATTAACCCACAGAACGAAAACAGGTGCATATCAATAATGGATCATACCGGACAACCTATCCCGAATAACGCAGTAGCAGAAGCCCTAAACCTTACCTTTTCTTCCGTTTTTACCAGAGAAACCATTGAAAACCTCCCTGATGTCTCCCCCCACAACTACCCCACCGTGCCAGGCGTCATTTTTTCACCTCAGGGCACCCAGAAAATCATCGAATCGTTAAAACTTACATCATCCTGCGGCATCAATGGTATTAATGCTAAGGTGCTGAAAAACACCAAAGAAATTACCAGTGTTATTCTTTCTCATATTTTTCAGCAATCACTCTCATCCGGCATCGTTCCTCACGACTGGAAAGTGGGTAAGATCGTTCCGGTTCCAAAGCCAGGTTCATCTAGTTACAGGCCCATATCCCTAACCAGCATCTGTTCAAAAATAATGGAAGATATAATTCATTCGCAAATTGCTAAGTTCCTTACCTCAGTTATTTTTTTTTTCATCCTAACCAACATGGATTCCAAAAGGGACTTTCATGCGATACTCAGCTTGCACTATTCATCCATGACCTAAGCGCTAGCGTAGACCTTAACATACCAGTTGACGCCCTATTTATTGACTTTGAGAAAGCCTTTGACAAAGTTCCCCACAACAGCCTATTACTAAAGCTCTCTCAATTAAACCTTAACCAACTTGTCTACAATTGGATTCAGGACTTCCTCACTAACCGTCACCAATTTGTAGAAGCTAACGACACGCCCTCATCCCTTTCTAACGTAATCTCCGGTGTGCCTCAAGGTACAGTTCTAGGACCGCTCCTCTTTTTAATTTACATCAATGACTTACCCGATAATATTTCATCTAACATCCGCCTCTTTGCTGACGACTGTGTAATCTACCGACCTATTACTAACGTTTCAGATACAATTACTCTCCAGCATGACCTACTAAAACTCGACGAGTGGTGTCGCAAATGGCTCATGGTCCTAAATACTAATAAAACTGCACTTGATTCATTTCACAGACGCCATAACTTACCTGCCGCTAACTATAATATTAATGGTTCTATACTTTCTTCCCTAAGTTCCATTAAATATCTTGGTGTTAACATCTCACAGAATCTAAACTGGTCTTCTCACGTAATAGTCAACAATGCTAACAGAGCTCTCGGTTACTTTCGTCGTAACTTACATCTTGCACCTCCATCAGTCAAATTACTAGCCTACAAAACACTCATTCGCCCAAAACTAGAGTACGCATCCGCCATTTGGGACCCATCTCAAATTAACCTATGTAAGTCCATCGAAGTAATTCAAAACCGCGCAGTTAGATTCATCTACTCAGATTACTCATAGCATACCAATGTTACTAACCTTAAAAGAAAAGCAGGTCTACCTAACATTGAACTACGCCGTAATATTTCTAGACTATCATTGTATCACAAAATGCATCGTACGTTTCATTATAACTCTCCCATTCAATCAGCCCATCGCACTTCAGCACGCACAAGTCACCACAAGGCCGTCTACCCACCCCCTGCTTGCACCGCAGCCCACCATCACTCCTTTTTCGCCCAGGCAGCCAGGGACTGGAACGATCTTCGCCCAAGTGTCATCCATCATTCCAACACAGATAACTTTAGAAATGCCATAGAATCATTGTTTTATTAACCCTACGTTGTTTGCCCACACCCTCATGTAAAGCACTCTGTTGGGGGGCCTTTGAGGTGTATTAAATAAATAAATGAAAATTGGCCGCATATCTGCGTACTTCGCTGCAAATGTCGTCTAAAGACGATAGAAGAGGCGCTGCGTGAGATATGTACGCCATCTGGCAATGCGTCGGGAAACATGAGTGCTGTGTTGCGGGCTGGTAGTCCCGGCGCAGCAGCAGGCGAAGACCGGCGGTGACCAACGCGACCGGCGGGGACGCCAGCCAGCCGGAACACGCGGTTTGGCGCGAAGCGCCGAAGCAGAAGAAACGTCCGCACTCAACGAGTACTCTCCACACACACATTTATTTACACGTCGCCTGGGTAAAACAGGAATGCCAGAGCGGCGCCCCATGGAATTCGTACAGTGCAATACTGAACCGAAACCGAAACACAACAATGAGCTCGTGCAGAGGGCACGGAGGAAGGCAAGTTTCAGCGCAGTCGCATTTTCAGCGCAGCTTAAGAAACTAGGGTCTCTAGAATTACGTATCTATGTATTTTCTATTAAAGGAACACACCACCTAATACGTAGTGATGTTGCGCCTCAGATATGCGTAATGTTTGCTTTCTGATCAACAATGTACACAAGTATGAACCTAGTCAGCCGTTCAAGATGGCTGGCCCTTGGGCAAGTGGTTCAACTTTTGCCGAGTGGCTGAATCGAGTGACGTGCCGACAAACAGAAAGACAGACCGAAATTTCTGCGTTTAGGTTCCCCAAGAAAGACTATCGTCTTTAATAAATACCCGCATAACATGAACTGTGATATGCGGGTATGTGCATACCACACGCATTTTGCGTTATTCGTGTCATGACCGGTGAATCCTGTTCGTCATACATTGATCCCCTGCTATGCCATAGATAGATAGATAGATAGATAGATAGATAGATAGATAGATAGATAGATAGATAGATAGATAGATAGATAGATAGATAGATAGATAGATAGATAGATAGATAGATAGATAGATAGATAGATAGAAACCGTCAAAGTGCCTGAGGTTCGGTAAGAAATGGTTCGCATTGAAAACAGAGAGCAAGCATAGCAATGTATCGTATAGTATAGCAAAGGTGAGAGGGTAAAGAGAGGTGAGGGGGTAAAAGCCTTGCCAAGCCAGGACCAGCTAGGTGCCCACTAGCTCTGCTGTGATCCAGCGTCATATTTTAGGGTCATATTTTTTTTGTTTTCTTGCCGCGAATGCCAGTTCTGACCAAAGTGTCCCAAAGAATACTATATCGGTGTATAAGTGTCTATACGCACTTAAAATATGACCCTAACAAGAGAGTGTGTTATGCATTCGTAAATTACAGATTGAAGAGTTAGTATAAGCTAAAAGAAATGTTTATAGTCATGACTCTGTTCGAGTCGAGCTAATGTTTCATTCAAAGCCTTCAAAACAATGAAAATGAGTGTCGTTGTTTAAATTAAACAGCCCGAGCACCCTCTCTTCAGTGAGATGTCGCGCTACGGGCCACTCCGATGTATATCCTGAAACGTACGAGTACCATACAAAAATGTCAAAGCTGTCTTTTTGAGAAAAATCTGCTTTAGAATTAAAGGCACACTGCAACACTTTTTCAACATAGACAATAGCGCCGATAAGAAGTCAAGGCTTCTGCGAACATGTGAGCCAACTATAATTGCTCTCCGTGCACAGTGAAATTTCCAAGATAGTTTCAAAAACAGCCTAAAATAGCGCGCTCTCCTCTCGGCAGTCTTCACATTCCAAGGGAATGACTGTGTAGTCGTTGGGAAGGACACGGTCACTGACTGATTTGATTATCGCGAAAACATCTTCGGTAATACTCATATTGTTTGTTTCGAGTTCAATAAAATGAAGTGACTGTTAGCCATTCGACTCTGTGAAGGTGGATGGCCGGCGAGACCATTTAGCAGACATCACAGAAGTGACACAAAATTGTGAACAAAGGTAAACATTCATTTATTGTCTTCATCGGCATTCATTGTGACGAAACATACATTTAAGCTGTGCTTCATATTTACGGTGCGGTACATTTGCGGTTAAGACAGGGTAATTGGAGTACCATGGGAGAGGCCTTTGCCCTGCAGTGGGTGTAGTCGGGCTGATGATGATGATGACATTTGCGGTGGAAGTGAAGTCCACATAGTCAAGTCTAATTGTCAATAGACGCGATATGCATAGTCTTGTCTCGCTTGACGCATGCGCTTGGCGCTTCGTGAACGATATTAGAGAGTTTTAGTTCAGCGCGCGCAAACCTGTACGTACGCAATGGCCTGCGCGCTGCGTACGTTAGAGTTGAGGCTGTCTCGTACATTTTTAGTTTACCGTACGCAACAACCGAAACGTGGACTGCGTCTAGGCGTCAGCGTCTTCGTCTCGGCGTGTTTTTCTTCGCCATCTTGTGGCTAAGAAATAAACTACAATATCCGATCATAGTTGACACAAGTCAAGGCACGAGACAAGGCAAGATTTTACGATGGTGCAAATTTTGGTGAGGTGATCTGTGGTGAACGGTGACGGTTGGTACGACTTCTACGAGGCGAGCAGCAGCGAGGGAGGAAAAATGCCTTCCAACATCCTTTCGAATCAGCGCCTTTTGGCCACTATTTCATGGGAAGAGATAGACGATTTGATGCTCACAAATCGAGAGCGGTGGCTGCAGGGCGACTGCAGTCTCGACGACATCGAATATCGATCTCCTACATCTTTGCAGCGATCACTGTCCACTGCACTGGGTCCGCGAACGGATTCAAGCTACTCACGTAGCCAAGGAGCTCCAAATCGAGGGCAATTCCGAAATGGACGCGGGATTTATTCGCTGCCATGACCGCCGTGCCGCTTGTGCTGCTGTCGGACGCAGCCATTTTGCTTGTCTCGACCGGTCGAGATCTCGCGAGAGAGGCGCCCGTAAGGTACGCAACGGCCGTAGCGGGCGCAACGTAAGCGCCGAGATCTAGCGTGCGCATCTCTTGCGCGCGCAAACGCACGCATCTCTCTTAGGTTCAGCGCATGCGCAGTCTTGCTCTCTTTCGCCCGTTGCGCGCGCTAAACTAAAACTCTCTATTGATTGGTGCTTGCCGCCCGCCGGCGCCGTTGACATTCCCTATGCTCTTGTCTTCGTCTTTCCTCGTAGGCACGTTGCTCTTCGGGAGCTCGAACTAGGTGGCCTTACCATAAAAACTGCAGAACAAAAATGGACTATGCTACTGGACAGCTGCGGGCTTTAGGCGTATACGAATATTCGAAAAATGTCGAACAACGAATAGAATAGCGTTGTATTTGATTGGGTGCCCAAATCGAATCGTTCATATTCGAAATACTGTGTATACGAATATGACAACAAAAATGAAATGCGTTTTTAGATGCGAAGCAGCTTTTGCTCGGGGCTGTGTCCGTCCTTCCCTGACGCGTCCGCTCCTCCACGCGTATGCGCCAACTCTCCCCCCTCTCCTCGCGTGAGCGCGAGGAGGTGGGACGAGGTGGGGTGGAGGATGTGGTGTGAGCGCTGCCTCCGCTTCTTTTCTGCTCTCCCTTTTTTATCTCTCCGCCGCAGCTGTGCGCTCGTATATATTGCGGCGCGCGCTCGTTCCCGTTGCACTCTCCTTCGCAACGGCGCTATGGACGCTCGCGAAGCTGAACGTAAACGGCAACGCCGGCAAGCGAATCTCGAAGCTGCGAGGCAACGCGAAGCCGAAGCGCAACAGAAACGACCTGGGGGCGGGGGGTAACATAAGCGGTACACAGCATATACACAACTCCACACACATTTGAAACATACACGGAAACATACAAATGAAACAACAATCGACACACAAGTGAACGCCCCGCGCTGCTTCGCATGGCCACATGGTTCCCTTCAGTGGTAGATGGTGTAATTTTTTGTTGACTCTTACGAAAAATGCACAGAACCTCTGCTATACACAGCTTCGTTGTAGTGTATACATGACAAGGCACGCAGAAAGGAGGGACAAGAATTTTTTAAATGCTGTTTGCGAGCACGAACTTAACGGTGACCTGTGGTATCCTGACACCGTTTTTACTCGCATAGTAAGAAGTCGTTAGCGTTGTCTAAAATTGGCTAAACCGCGGCTAAATAATTGCTGATGCTGTTCATTGTATGCTCATGTTGTCAAGTGTCAGCTATAGTGTTGCCGTATGTTGGCTGAATAATCGTAATTGTTGGCTAAGAGTCCGACTTGACGGTTGACTAAGAGTCCGGCTAAGAGTCGTAAGAGTAGCTGGTAAAACAGCTATATTGACTTTATCCAACCTGAAGTTAATTATTGAGTCGTTTTGCTGCCACGTATCAATGGACAACAACCTGAGTCGATCGTTTCTGTTTGAATGCTTTTCGGAGAAAAGATCATGGCTCTGTGGAGAAATTTTTCTACATGCGTTCATGTACGGATACAACGGGGATGTTTTCCGTGTCTTTTCCGACAGCCTCGTGTTGCTTCTGCGGTTCTTCCATGGTACCACCGGCCTTCCTGGGTTGCCGGACAAACACCAGCTTCTCTAGGTGCACCGCGGGAAGTTCGCAGGCGACACATTGTATGTAACTGAGAAGGTAGCTCCACACAAGGACGAGGAAACAGTCGGAAACCTGCGCCATCATAAAAATATTACGCGAAACATTGGCTCCCATGTCATGATGGCACTCACTTCTAGCAAATGACTGGAGGAGAGAAATAAGGGAAAAGCAGGGACTTCGTATTTCAGAACTACATGCAGACTGAGGGTGGCGTAGTGTACAACGTAAACGCCTTACTACATGTGGTAAGTGACAGTTGACTTGTTAGCTTTAGTATTCGTTCACGGAATGCATAGAATTAAACGGGGTCCGTTACACCATTTCGAAAATAAAACGTGTTGGACTTTAAGAGCCCTTGAAGTTAGAAACGGTTGAAGCAGTCAGGACCACCATTTTGCATTGACGCCTTCTGCTCGATTCTACGCCCTTCGTGTAATCATCCGCATACTCACGGCGTCTTTATGCTGTTGATAACGTTCGCGAGAAAGCATATAGCGTTACCCACGGGGTGTTTTAACTGGTTGATGTCGGCCGGCTGTGTGAATAGCAAGACCTCGAAGTATACATTCACAATCACCATGGGGCCATCTTCGAGCCAGTTGGCTTTAACGTTTAGTTGGTTTACGAGAGAGGTCGACAAAAGGAACTTGTAGCGGCTATGATGAACAAGAAAGAAGATATTAAAGAAAGGAAAGGAAAGGTATACGCAATATTCCAGTGACTCGTTGATCATACTAAATCTTTTAGCATGAACTGAGGTGCCAAACCTAAGTAATTGAGCTGAATGTGTTAATATTACTAACCACTTAAAGGGGTAATGAACCACCCCTCGGCTTCGGCAAGGAGGGTTCAGAAACGGAGCGCGATGTTTCCATTTTCTCAGCTGCCCTCTTTTCATACACAGGCCTACGCTCACTCTCTTCAGAGCTGTCGCCGCCTGCTATCATCACACCTCCCTCTTTCTCTTTCTTTCCCTTTCCCTTTCCCCTTACCCCCGTGAGGAGTAGCAGGCTATAAACACGCTTTCCAGGCCGACCTCTCCTCCTTCTTGTCATTAAAACATCTTCTTCTTAATATTATTTGATGCCAAACAACAGATAGCATGTTCTTGGCCAATAGCCAACATAAATCAAAAGCGGCGTTTAGATCGCATGCGCCTCTTTCCAGGGAGTGCCGCCAGGTGCCAGCGTCGCGCTTCATAGTCTGCTAACGTTACAGAGTATCCAGCTTTGCACTCAGGAATCACAGCGGGGGAGAGCGATCGCATTTCATCACGCGTGCCGAGGGTCATAACGCGCGCTGACGATACTTCTTTCTCCCGGGCCATCCCCCCCCCCCTTGTGTAACTTCCAGCGCACTCGTCGGAACGAAAGAAAAGAAAAAGTGCGTAAAGAGAGCGACAAATCCCTGAAACTCCGCTCTTTCTTGGCGGATTCGGGAAATTTTTGCGGCAATCGATTCTTGAGGCAATAAACTCTGATATTGAGGTCATTCTACGATTACTTAGAAAAGTTGCTCAGGACCCCTTTAAAATCTCTTCTACTCAAATAACGAGAAAACCTGTATTCGTTATGGCATTCCGCCAGATCGACTGGTTCAGGTCATTTCCTCGTTGGTAAAGGCCGAATTTTCGCGAACTTTTTTTGTCGTCTTTATACAAGGCGAGTCTTTTAGAACTGACCTATTTCATTGGGCTGTAGTTTTGTTATAAAGTCCCTTATTTTAATGTGGTTTCCGACAAAACATTCAGGAAGGATGAAAAGTTAATATTCCTTCCTGTTTTTTGATGTGTAACGCAAAGGAACAAGAATAAATAAGAAATAACGAAAACCGTAAAATCCTATACAAGGAGGGATGACTTGCGCGTATAAAACTGTAAAAAGCCTGATTGCCACGCGGCATGCCAAACGTCACTAGTAAAAGTTCGTAAAGGTTATAAAGGTTTATAATCACTTAGTTTACAGGAGATATTGTAATGACTCACCGAAACGTCACACTGTTCTGACTTGAACGGTGTGCATGGAGTCCCTCATTGTATGAAATTTCGCGGAATGTCGCGTTTGTCATTATTTCTTATTTATTCTTTTTTATCGGCAATGCACATCAAAAAACGGAGCAGGCCATTAAATATTCGTCCTTCCTTAATCTTGTGCCGTAAACCGCATTAACATCGAAAAATTTGTAACAAACGTACAGCCCAATAAATAGGTAAGTTCTAAGTGAATCACTCTGTGTAAACGACCTGCAGTATGGAAAGTATAGGTCAATTACGAGTCGTCTTCTGAAGGATACACCAAAGATATTGAAGTCGAAAGGAGAAGAGAGGAAGAATATATGACATGGAATAAATCAGCACAAATAGTCAAAACACAGACAGTCTACGATCACTAGCGACGAATGTGAAGTCCCATAGTAGAAAAAAGTTTCAGCCGCTTCCACGCCGTGAAAACTGCGGGACAGAGAAGCTGCAAGTGCGCGAGTACGTGTCATTGGCTCGCGAGATCACGTGGTGGGGAAGTGCGCTTACACATTTCGAGCATCACCACCATAATTTAGCACCATCATCATTTCGTTTTATTTATTTCTTTATTCCCTCCCCTTTCTGATCACGTGACCTGCGTGACGGCTGCTGTAGCTGCTGCTGCTACTGCTGCTGCTGCTACTACTACTACTACTACTACTACTACTACTACTACTACTACTACTACTACTACTACTACTACTACTACTACTAATACTACTGCTGCTGCTACTACTACTACTACTACTACTACTACTACTACTACTACTACTACTACTGCTACTACTACTACTACTACTACTACTACTACTACTACTACTACTACTACTACTACTACTACTACTACGGCAACGGCAGAGGGTTGACTAGGACAGCTCCGCTGTAAAAATAGTAATGGTCACATAAAGGCGGGGTATTACAAAATCAATTGGGGTGTTTCACCTGTCAAAATTATGATACGATTAAGAGGTACTGATGTAGTCGGGGGTCTGCCCATAGGACCGGGAGCAGCCAGGCCTGAGGGAGAAGTAGAGTTCAGCAGCCGGAGCTGATAACAAGAACGTTTATTTACATCACGATTTGGTAGCGTGTTTTGGAGCGTCCGTTGCAGGGCCCATTAATGACTGCCAAGGTCTTTAGAGAAGGACTGAAGCGCACGCTTGGCCTATTGTGACCTACAAAAAATATTGTTTATTTTGCTATTTATTTTGTGCCTTATGATGTGTTTCTAGAATGGTGTTTTCCTTTATAAAGGCACTTTAGGAACAAAAACTCTCTACTCACCAGTATGAAGTGAGAATAAAACCTGCGTTCTCTGCTGATGTGGTGCATGAGGTTAAAGAATGGCACGTGTATGAGGTACACGCCAAAGGACATCCGTGCAAGTGGCGCGAATCCATTCCACGAGAGAAATCGGTTAAGAAATCCTGCGGAGGAAAAATCGAAATACGCATGATGAACCTGAACGACCTGAAGAAGAATTAATGAAAATTAGACTGTGACAATATAGTCTCAACTTCAGTACTAAATTTGAACGGCTTTCATAAACATTTTCGCTTACCCTGTAAGCTCAGTATTCCGCGCTAAATTTCAAAATAGGAATTAAAGGAATAACAGATATCTTAAGATGCTAATTACGGAACAATAAGCTGAATAAAGCACATTAATTATATTAATCTTTGTCGTTAGTCTATAATCAGCGCAGGACGAAGGCCACTACTTTACATATTGAATTATCCTTGACTTTGTATTAGCTGAACCAAATTATGTACCTGTATACTTCTTGACCATCCGATACGTTTAGCATAACCATTTGCGCACATTTACTTTTTTTATATAATACCACTAAAAATTGCCTGCTTTGCGGTTGTCATGACATGCTCATCTGCATTTGTTCCTCTTAAATGTACATAAGCTACACAGCAGTTTTCGTGTATTCCGCACTGCCATCTTCATGTTCATAAGGTATCTTTTCCTACTCCATCCCACTATGCGTGGTCCTTAGGTTCTCCTCTAGCTTCGTTGTCATGCGGAAAATTTGAGCCTGGTGCAGTGAAATCGCAGATTGTAGTGTTTACACATCCCTGTGTCAAAGCCTGTAATGGGAAGGCGCGTACTGTTCGTTTATCTATTTCGCTGTCCATCTGAGCCTATTTTCGCGCTCTATTTTCCCCCCTCCTAGGGCGTGGTAGCAAAACAGAAATTCGCGTATGGTTAACCTCCACGCGTTTCTCATTATTTTTCTATATTTGACAAGTGCGACTATTTTATAATAAATAATTACGTCACTCTTTAAGCCTCTACACAGTCAACATCGTTTATTTACAGATGTGTTTGTATGTCCTGAAACAAAGGTGAACCAGTAAATCAAATTGTGCTTCAAATACATGTGTGCTTATGCACAGTGGTTATTACATCGTGCGGCAACCAAGTGTGATAAGAAGCTACCAGGGAAAGAATCATAGAATGCGCAGGGCGTGGGAGAAAAACTGTCGTCGTTGAATCATTAATGGAAGCTAATCAGCCCAGCTAGAATATTTATTCAGTCACTATTGCTTTGAGGGTACCCTGTCACTGGCGCAGCACAGCCTAGGTCGCTTTTGGGCCAATAAACCCGGTTTAAGTAACTAACGACAAGTTTGTAGTGTGAGCGCATGGGACATTTAGTCCTATAGTATAACCAAGCGAGTGGGTGACTATATATCATCCTGACTCCTTATGCCGCTCATACTCCCCCAAGTCGCGTGGTCCAGTTTAGGCTGTAAGAACTTGCAGTTTGACCAGCTTGTATGTAGTTCACTCCTCAATTTTAGTGTAACCATTATTCAGAACCAGCCGCAAGTCCGTGATTGTAAAATCTCGGATCGCTTGTGGCGGTGATTCTGAGTAAGGATTAAATACCTTTCTTTCGCGTCCTGCCGTTATTTCACAAGGAACTGGGAAAACAACTCATTGTCTCACAAGGCAATTTTGGACTGGCCTAACCCTGGGATATAAAGTGTTTTTCAAGCTGCGGTAAACACTGCAATCAAACACACTTTTGTTCAAGAAAAAAATCTTTGGGGAAGAAAAGCGACAGGATGTTGTATGCATTTCGCCTTACCTCCTCTACCTGTGGCACAGGTGAACCAGAACCAAGCGACACAGACAGACCAGAGAATGCGGTCAATAAATGCAACCAATATCCGCTTAGTCTCGCTAGCCAGCTCTTCATTGCGTTGCCACTCGAGCTTCATGAACACGCAACCCAGGCCACAGGACAAGGCAATGCACCATAAAAGAGCCTGGATAGTCTGCATATACAAACCGGACAGAGAGCACTGCGATGAGAAATAGAAGCAAACAGAACTCATCTGTGTACGTTTCTTGAAGCGCTTCACTGGTTTGTGAAGGCATGCAACAGATAAGGTGAGCACCATAGCATTACATGTGTCCGAATCTCAATTAGCTTCCTTGTCTTTTTGTAATGAGTTCCATGAACTCCCTCTATCTTCATTTCAGCACTTGGAACCATGCATGAAATCCGCCTCCAGATAGCAGTAGCTTTCCACGTAGTCGGTTTAAAAGCAGATTTCTTGCTTGCATTTTTGGCCTTAAGTGTTCGTTATTAGAAATGCGTTATGAAAGATGGACAAAAGGAGTCTTCACTACGGAAGTATATCACAAGTATGAGAAGAAATACTGAATAACTGAAGTGGCCTTGTAAAAAACGAGATCCAGTGGCAATAGGTTACAAATTATTCGTAAGCTCAGTAGTGCGTCTAAAAAGTTATATGTTTCAAGTACACTGCAGCCCTGTTAACTCCACCGTTTTATAGGAGTCTACATGGCGCCGTTAAAGTAACAGAAATAATTCTCACGCCCTATAGGACAAATCCACTATAGGACGTTTCTGTTGTAATTTTTTTAATGTTATCACAAAACTTTAAACGAATGCTGCCTCAAGTCAGCTGCCAATACGGCTAAAGAAATTGTGGCTAACTCACCTTCGAGATGTTGACCTTGCCGTACTGCTCAACGAAGGTGAAAGTCACGCATCCAGAGAAGAAACAGACGGCGTGGTAGAATGGAAGGTGATAGTAATACCTTACCGTGTCAAGTGTGTCTCTGTCATAAAGAAACGAAAACAAAAAAATGAACATTCAATGCACAAACAAGAGTCTCTCTAAAGGAAACTTCCATGAAAAGGTTAATCAAATGTTTACAACAGATTTTCTTTCGTACAGTATTTTGCAGCATTACGGGGTTACTTTCCGACCCGTAAGGTGCCACCTGGTGCGGAGACCCCTATTACACGGGAAACTCGGATCACCAATTACGCTATGTCCGAGGACGCCCAACTTTTCTACGATTCTGTCTGCATGACATTGTTAAGCGACAAACTGGATAAACAGCCGAGCCCAACGGAGCGAAAGAAATCATGGAAAGCTTTAAATTTTTTTCTAAAAATATGCCCGTAAAAGTGTTGCTTATTGGAGCGATGACATTAAGCTGTGTTCTTTGAATCACTGCCTAATTGCGTATAGAACAGAGCCATTCGCCATTGCACGTGTTGGAACAGCGCAGTTGGGGCTGCATATATGTCAGCTGAATATCTGAAATACCCTGTCCTCTGTGCCAGCTATTTTACGAGACAGCAGTAGCAGCAGCGACAACAAGCATGTTGCAATGAAGTGCGGGAGAGTTCTTCAAGCAAGCTTTCCTTAAAAAAAAGCCCGTTTCAGTGGAGTGAGCTCGGTGTTGGATTTGAGTAGGCAGTCACGGATATATCACACTTTTGAAAAACGTTGTTGAAACAAAAGGCGGAAATATTGAAAATTCTCGCCTTTTTTAATCTAGTTTTGAAAAACCTCATTAGCAGTGAACTAAATGTGAAAATGAAACCACGAATCGAAATTTCATACTTTTCATGTAGTACGTGTTCCACAAGCGTGCGATGTTATATCAAATTTTGTACCATAACAGGCACAACTAGAGTGCGCGAGATCTTCCTAACCATTGGCTGCGGGCGAGTTGCTAGCCTACTTAGTAGCGTTGCCATTTACAATGGTATGATGAAAAATACATTGGATCTAACAGAATCCGATTAATAGAATACGACAAAAGTATGACGAAAATGTGTTACAGGGAGACGCAATGCTTGTGCATTTCGTGTCACAGTCGGATAGCAGACATCGACCTAGTGAATGCAGCTCACCTATACAGTGTTTTCTCTCGCCCTTACACCTCAAGAAAACTCGCTGTACTTTTTGAACTGCAGCATATTTCTAGGAACGGTAATCGTGTTGGTAAAAGCATCTACGACGAGCGGCGCCTCAAGCGATAATGCCGTTGGGTGCTGAGGCCATAGCTTGGCTACTCTGGCTCGGTCACGGTTGACAGCGGTATGATATTCCTCAAAATGCTATACGTATAAAGATGAATCTGATGACGTTGTCTGTGAGCTTCCAAATGGGCGGCGAACATATACGTAAATATGGAGATGTGGGTGTTTTCCTCGAACGTGGAAGGACCCCAAACGTGGTCCTGAATGCACAGATAGCCGTTTCTTGAAATATAATGTTTACAATATTTTTTTTATTTACCCGGGTTAAATCGTTACCGTAATGTTTGCTTATCTACAGTCTATAGAAAAGCAAGGAAAAAAAAGTCATAGTTTCGCTGCAAGGGCTCACCCTGCATCCAACCTGGCGTCCATATTTCACAGCGCAAGACGACAACACAGTGAGGAACACAAGACACACGGAGCGCTGACTGACAACTGATATTTTATTGAAACCAGCCAGTCTTTTATACCACTGGTGGCGAGGAGAAACGGGCAAGGTACATGCGCGGAAGGGTCATTAGTGCCGGGAGAAAACAGACATGCGTCAAACTTCACAGTCAAGATATTTGATTTCTTTTTGGGACAATGCTACTGAGGGTGCGCTTATACACTTATCTTGACTGTGAAGTTTGACGCATGTCTGTTTTCTCCCGGCACTAATGACCCTTCCGCGCATGTACCTTGCCCGTTTCCCTCGCCACCAGTGGTATAAAAGACTGGCTGGTTTCAATAAAATATCAGTTGTCAGTCAGCGCTCCGTGTGTCTTGTGTTCCTCACTGTGTTGTCGTCTTGCGCTGTGAAATATGGAAGCTAGAAACCAACTCGCCCAACATATAACCTTGTGCAACCTGGCGTAACTCAACAAAACACCGACGTAAGGAAAAAATTGCAGTGGCTTAACTCGACTATGCCAGGATATACGTAGCGTTAGCAAATGTTCAGCTGGTTATTCTGAGCTTTCCAGATTGTCTAGGATTAGCTTGATTGTCGTGCTTACTGCTGCTCCAATGACACACACATGGTAAACGTATTATGTGGCACATGCATATTTATTTTTGCTCAACGTCAGGTTACTTCTTCATTGTTCGTACGCTGAACCGCTAATTGCCAGGCAACTACTTCGGGATCCGATGACATAAGCTTCTCGGCTCTTCTGCGCCGTTGAGCAGCATTTTCGCTCTCCTTCTCCATGGCGTTACCCACCTGCAAACGCCAGTCAGAGGCGCTATCAAGCGGCACCAGCGCATTGTCAGACGGCGACTCCACAGCGAAGGCGAATAGCTGCGCGCGCCATGGCTAGACGTCACCCCTCTCGAATGCGCAGAGCAGCAGCGGCGAGTCGCACGCGCCGGCGCCAGTCTGTCTGCCCGGCTACGACGCCACCAACGCCACTCCCGCTATCCGCCACCGGCAGCGGCGAGCGGCGCGCGTCGGTGGCGGAGAGCGCGTGAGATGCCGGCTCCGCACTGATCCTTGCGCATGCGCAGCACGGCTCATGAGGTACCACGCGAAATCGGCTCTGGCTAGGCAAGTGTAGCTAACGCTACAAAAACAGCCGCTACAGCGAGCGAAGCGGCCTTCGTGCTGCATCTCACTTCATCGCAAACAGAGTGGTGAGATCAGCGCGTGAACAGGTATAAGCCGTCTGATGACGCCTGTAAAGATGAGCGCTCGCGACAGCACCCGGGCGACCCGGGCAGGTAGCGGGGGCAGGGCAGCGGCGGCGTACTGAACTACAATAGCGCGAGGAGAGATGGCGCTCAAGGTTTCATCATCATCATTATAGACAAAACGCGTTTTTGCTGTGGTTCATGCGGGTTGCGCTACTGAGCTTCTCGCTCACTGTGGTATTTTGTTTATTGTCCCTGCTAAATCGTGGCTCGCGTGTGTAGTTATCGCCATGTGACCAAACTGGCCTCTACTGGCAAAATCAAAGTCAATCAAGTGAGGTTTGCATCGTTTATTCCGAGTGCCCAAGCTGTTACAAGCAATCTATACAGTCAGGTTCAAACAAAGCAAGTAACTCATACGCTCATTTAAAACTTTCAACCTGTCTATAATGACTCTGAAAGCTCACAAATATGCGCATATAACTGAACACCGAGATCGCTGAACGAAAGTTGCTCTCACTGTGTTGCGGCGTCAGAGTTTATAGCGTAGCTGTAGGACAAGGGTCTTATCCTGCCGTTTGTTATGCGGGCGCTTGACAGGTTGTGCTGATCTTGAAGTCAGTGCATGGTGTGGAATCGGAAACGAAACGGGCGCAACGCCGACAAATTATTGGCACAGTAAGAACAATGTAGTTCTGCCTAAATTTGTTATGTAAACAATCGCGGCTGCGTGCAATACTGCATCTTCTTCTCTCTGCGATGTCACGTTGAAAGCGTTACAAAGAGCAATATAGTGTTGTGTCAACCAGGTAGGCACTTCTCGGCTGTGAGCCTATACTATAGGTATTTGTGTAGATGATAAGGGGAAGAAAGTATTTCAGGCTTGTTCTGTTCCTCGTTATAGTTCAGTTACGGTTTCTACAGCTAGAATTTCTTGGCGCAAGTGGTAATCCGACTGTTGAGTATGCAACGAAGAAGAATGCTAAAGAAACAGAGATATAATATTAAGGTCGGTGCTTACAGATTCATCAAGCGCAATTCTAAAAAAAACATATAACCTTTAGGCATGCATTGTACATCTTTATTGGTGCTCGCACAGAACACTAAACGACTTCTCAGATATGAGAACAATCTCTATATCGCACAGACATGTCGATAGACCTTGAACACTATATTGCAAGCAAACACTCACGAAATCAACTGGTGGGGCATGATGTGAACCTGTGCCAATGCTGGATAAATAAAGGTCGCATATATCACACACGTGTTATTGTGTCAATTACTTTTATTGCGATAGCAATTATATGGACAGTCTCGGCTGGATTTTGCCGTCGCCGCCGTCATGCACCGTACATGTATGTATGTATGTATATATATATATATATATATATATATATATATATATATATATATGTATGTATATATATATATATATATATATATATATATATATATATCAGGGGCGTAGGCAGAAATTTTTTTCGGGGGGGGTGCACCTCCTTGATTTGTAGTGGGGGCCGGGCAGGCAGATGTGGTCAAGTGTCATTTTGGGCTCAGTATGCAATAGCAAAAAAAAACTTTCGGGGGGGGGCACGGGCCCGGTGTGCCCCCCCTGGCTACGCCACTGATACATCATCACCAGCCGGTCTACGCCCACTGCAGGGCAAAGGCCTCTCCCATGTTCCGCCAATCAACCCGGTCCTGTGCTTTCTGCTGCCACGTAATACCTGCAAACTTCTTAATCTCATCTACCCACCTAATTTTCTGTCTCCCCCTCACGCGTTTGCCATCTCTTGGAATCCAGTCAGTTACCCTTAATGACCACCGGTTATCCTGCAGACGTGCTACGTGCCCGGCCCATATCCATTTCTTCTTCTTGATTTCAACTATGATGTCCTTAACCCCCGTTTGTTCCCTGACCCACTCTGCTCTCTTCCTGTCTCTTAAGGTTACACCTATCATTTTCCTTTCCATCGCTCGCTGCGTCGTCCTCAATTTAAGTTGATCCCTCTTTGTAAGTCTCCAGGTTTCTGCTCCGTAGGTAAGCACCGGTAAGATGCAGCTGTTATATACCTTCCTCTTGAGGGATAGTGGTAGATTACCATTCATGATTTGATAATGCTTGCCGAATGAGCCCCAACCCATCCTTATTCTTCTAGTTGTTTCACTCTCATGGTTCGGCTCCGCGGTTACTACCTGTCCTAAGTAGACGTACTCCTTTACAACTTCCAGTGTCTCGCCACCTATCGCAAAGCGCTGTTCTCTCCCAAGATTGTTCCACATTACTTTAGTTTTATGCATATTAATTTTCAGACCTACTCTTCTACTTTCCGTATCCAGTTCAGTAATCATGAGCTGCAATTCGTCTCCCGCGTTACTCATCAATGCAATGTCATCAGCGAATCGCAGGTTACTGAGATACTCTCCATTAACTCTTATCCCTAACTCTTCCCAATCTAGGGCCCTGAAAACCTCCTGTAAACACGCGGTGAATAACATTGGAGAGATCGTGTCTCCCTGCCGTACGCCCTTCTTTATTGGGATTCTGTCGCTTTCTTTATGGAGGACTATAGTGGCTGTGGATCCGCTGCAGATTTCTTCCATTATGTTTATATAGGCTTCGTCGATGCCTTGATTCCGCAGTGCTTGCATGACTGCTGATGTCTCCACCGAATCAAATGCCTATGTGTATATATCAATGTCCCAAAGAAAAATAATTCAGAAAAATGCTTCCGAACTGCGGAATCGAACCAGGGACCTCTTGCTCCGCAGCAAGTGGCGCTAAGCACTACGCAACGAAACGCAGATCCTCCACGTAGCTAACGGCGAGCGTTATATACACACCCTTTACCGCTGAACGGACTCGGAGACGGCAGGCGCTTATAAGCGTTTCTTCATTACCAGCGAGCTGGCGCTAGGAGCGCGACGTGCGCATTTAAAAGTCGTCGGCGAGCTCGCTCGCTTCTTCTTATATTTACGCAGGGAGAACCTTGCCCTTCCGCTCTCTGCTCGCGCGGTTTTCTCGCGGTGAGGGGAAGAGGGATGTTTCGAGCTTTCACCGTGATGTCCGCGCTCATGTTAAGGAGCGTACGAAAGTCACTCGAGCTCAAGGGACGCCGGTAAACGAACAAAGAAAAGATGAGCGCGAACTATCAAGTGTCACAGCTCGACACTTGAAGCACGCTAGTTTCCTTCGCTGCTTCGGCCGCCTTTGCAACAGGAGCGCTGTTCAAACTGAGAGTATCCATTGACGAGCCTCACTTCGTATAGCATTAGTTTCTTGCTATCGCATTCATTGCTTCGCTCTTGCGGCGAAACTGTGACTTTTTTTCAATTTAATTGTGCTTGGAAGCCGCAATATGTTTTCTCCCTGCTGCTTTTAGAAGCTACGGCTTGAAATATGTAAAATTTCGCAGTGTGGATGTGGGTAAGTCAAGTTCATGTATGTTTTAACTACCTCTTCACTTTTTCAGTTTCTTTTTTTTTTCGTGACAGCAGTGCACAGACTTTCACTTCATAGTGGTAGGCGCGATAACTTCGAATAGTCAAACAGCAAAGGTAGATGTGCTCAAACAAATTTTGGAAGTTTCTCCGCTATATGAAAAAAAAAATACCTCCTCCAATGCAAACAATCTCAGTCACCAGGACAACGTAAACATTCTTAGTGAAGCTGTGCTGCAAGAAGTGCTGGCCATATTTACAGTTTGTTTATAGGCTGTAAATAATTTGAAGAATACCATTGAACATATGCGTAAAGGCTAATGCAATTGAGCATTGCCTTCTAAAGCTTTGGCATATGCTGTTGTAAACTTCTATGACCTAAACACAGTTAATTAGCGCAAACCAGTTTTGCGCGTAGTTCGTGAACTGTTTCACAAGGCACAACTAAATTCCCCCTAACTGCCGTGATGTTCGTTTTGTAATATAATAGAAAATTTCTGACGATTCACATGCAAACCATGATACGATTATGAGTCTTACAGTAGTGGGCAACTTTAGATTGAGTCTGACTGCCTGGGGTTAAAACAAACGGAATTGTAGCTTTGAAGAAGACAAGACTGTTTGTCGAAAGATTTGCACCCAGCGACACCTCGTGTTCGCAAATTTTTCATCTCTTCAAGCTTCCATCTTTTCCTGAACTTCAGACGTAAATCTCAGCACACGAATGTCTAGGCATTTTGCCCCCATCGAAATGCGGCCACCTTGGCTGGGCATAGAACCCGCGTCTTTGAGCTCCACAGTGCCACATAATGTAACTAATGTACGGAGCTAGCGTCAAATTTCAACGTTATCCTAGTGTAGATTGCATAACACAGTAGACAGGTAATGCCCGTGGACGATCGTGAGCACTCTAGCTTCCTTGAGATGCCTGGTAAGCAATGCGCAAATACAGCATCGCAAGCGTAAGACATGGCAAGCATGACCTGTTGTAGCAGATGTTCGGATGTTTCAACATACTTGCAGAGTGGACATTCGGGGGTCGTCATCCTGTCGTTGCATGGCAGTCTTAGAGAAACAAGTAATGACATCACCATAGACAAGCATAATGTGTGAATATGAAATTGCAAAAGTAAACATATAAACATAGTGAACGAGTAAACAGCAGTTTGTTACACATATATGTAAACGTGCCTTATAATGCATGCTGCATCGCTCGGAGTAGTTTCTTTACAAGGCGTCTCATGTAGCACGTGCCTTCCCATTTGATAAAGCTGCTTATTGTCAGGCCAGGAGGCTATGGCAGAAAAAAAGAGTATTTCTGATAAATGAGGTGGTTTCTTTATCACACTAAAGTGAAAGTACAGCCATAATTATGTGAAAATTCTGTGGCACTAAATGTGTAGTAAAAATAAGCTAAACTGACAACGTTGAGAAATGATACCTGTACCCTTGCTTCTCAAATGTGACTGCGGCAAACTATAACTCGAATGTTTTTTGCACTAATATACGCTCTTGTTACGAAGATAGATGTGAGGCATTAGTAATATACCTGCCTTCTTTTATCGCAGGGGCCTGGATTGTGTTACCAAACGATAAGCTTCCTGAATGTACTTTTATCGACTAAGCAACTCGCTGCCACGTGAGGCCACCTCGCAAGGAACGCCCGTTTTCTCGGCGGCAGAGTGTGACACGTTGACAATTTTATTATTGCAGTGCGTCGACTCCGTGTCACAACCACACAGTCATAGTAGCTGAAAAAGTGAAGCAATAGGATTTTACTCACCGGTCCGCACACTCTTGCGCTTGAAACGAGTGTTTATTCGGTGAAAGCTTGAACAGCCCCTTCGTTCCCCCGGAGTGAGTTGAATGCGCTTCGCGAAAGCATTTTAGCTAGTCAAAAACAGAACGAAATCTAGTGTGTCGGCCGGCACTGGCTCGAAATATTTACAGTGAAACAAAATAGCGCGAGACCCATCCGAATGCACCGTCATCGCCGTTACCTGCTGGCGTTACGTCGCCTCTGCCGCCGTTGGCCGTCGTATATTTTGAAATGAAGATAGCGAAGTCGATAGGCTGCTGAGAACTACAATTCAGCTGGAACAAAAACGATTACAAAAGATTGGTAACGTGGTGCCTAGGCCCGTATTCTCACACGATCGCAAAAGGCGATAGTAGCGTGTTTGGTGACGTCGAATCTGATGCGTTCAATAACTGAAGAAACACTTGCCTGTGACGTCACTGTTGCACTGGCCGTTGGTGTTCCGAATGTCTCACAACACAAAAGTGAGTGTACCGAACGAGCGCAGAGCGACTCGAGTGCGTCGTTTTCGAGCGTATGCTGGCTTCTACGCAGTGGCCAGGCTTGGCTGTGGCTACTTGAAATAGAGGACGCGTTGAAAGTGCTTTCCACTTTTTTGTGCAATTGTTTAATGGGCAGTGCAATGTTTAAATAATGCAGATTTGTGCGAAATGTGTTTTCCGTGAGCGATTAACACGGCGTACTCACAGAGTTCAGCCAGGCCCCGGAAAGTCTCAAGTTCCAGCGATCACCGCAGAGGGCGCAAAAAAAAAAGAACATGGCTGATCCCTCCGTCATAGGAATCGGTATAACACGAAAGTGAAACGTGTCTTCACAGAAGTAGCGCTTATTGTGGAGGGATATATGAGAGCTTGTACAATGTTTATTCGTGTTTGGCAACAACAGCACCGTTTTGACGTGGATACACCCATGTTGACGGCATGTCTCTATCGCGACGGCTAACGCCCATAATCATGATTAAACCGTTGTGGTAGCTGACGTTGTGAACATATATTTGGACACAGCAAATCGTGAATCCCGCGTAAGGATGATATCAACAAGCTCATAATCAACACTGGTACTTCTTCAAAGTGTCGTCAATCAACATGCACTTCTTCAAAGTGTCGTCAGTTAAACAGAGAAACGGCACGGTGTGCGCTTTCCAGCAATGGGTAACCAACGCCTGAGCTCATGCATACGCTACCACACACTACGCTTCAGCAACACGGGAGGTAGAGGTTCGTAGCCTGAGCCGCAAACGCGTGCGTCCCGCTGGTTTCTGTCTCGCAGGCGCTAGTCTCGCTGTACCAAGGCACGACATTCACCTGTCGAAATCGCGTCCTTTTAAGAACGCGTATTGCAGCAGTTTTGTTAGTCGGTGATCTCGCAATCGAAGCAGTCAGCGGCGGAGATATCCCGTTGGTGCATATAGAAGCTGCACTACTCCGATGAGCCGACGCACGCTAAACCAAAGCGAAAGGCAAAGAAAGAACGTAACCAACGTAACTGCGTCAAGGGTGCCTCGGCGACGCCAGCGCGGCCAGTGTCCCTCGCTGGTATCGAGACGTTTTAACCATGACCTCCGATATCACGCGCAATCTCGGAGTAAGCGCTAGTAAGTGTCGATCGTGAAGCATTACTTCTTTTCACCTCTCACACCTACACCGCCATCAGAGAGCACCGTGCGAAAGAGAATGTGTGAAAGATATAAGGCACGTTCGCGCCGTGTGCAGCGCTGCAGAGTTAGCTTAGTCGGTAGGGCGTCGGGTGCTTGCCGTCGCGGCCGCAAGGTTGTGGGTTCGATTCCCAGCGGAGGATCTTTTTCTTGGTTTTTTTTTGTCCGTTGGCGTCCATTTTATCAACGTCATATCCGTGACGGATGTACTTGGTGGATCCCGGCATAAAACACTTTCGTGTTAAAAATCAACCGCGGCGATTTCCAGCTTCAAACACCTGGATCGGTTCTACTAACCTCTGCGTTAGGATCGCATGGCGGCCATTGTGGTGGCCGCCATTCGCGCTATTGCACTTTTTATGCAGGGGCGCCCTCGTCGGGACTAAACATCAGATAAAAATATTCTTGAAATAACGGAGTTTAGTAGTTTGCATACTGTTAGACTTCAATAAAACAAATTGCTGTTTATACGAAGTGGCTTTGGCTTGCCAGGTACCGCGTCATCAATCTTTTGTGATAGTTTTTGCTCCAGCTGACTTGTAGTTGTCAGCAGCCTATCGGCATCATTATCTTCGTTTCAAAATATACGGTGGCAGAGGCGGCGCAACGGCAGGTAACGGTTCGCGGTGCGTTCGGATGGTTATCGCGCTGTCTCCTTTCGCTGTAAATGTTTCGAGCCACTGCCGGCTGACGCACTCGCGTTCTGTTTGTTTTGATTCGTTAAAATGCTTTCGCGAAGGACATTCAGCTGACCTCGGGGTAACGAAGGGACCGTTGAAGCTTTCACCGGATGACACTCGTTCCGCGCCCGAGATTATACGGACCGGTGAGTAAAAACCCATTGCTTCAGTTTTTTTACCAACGGCGTTGTGTGGGGATCCCACGGAGGCGACGCGCTGCAATATTCAATTTTTCAACATGTCATACTATGTCGATGAGAAAACGTGCGTTCCTTGTGGCGTGGCTTCAAGAGGGACCGAGTTGCTGAGCTTAACATTAACCAGGCCGCTGCAATAAAAAAGGCAACTGTATCACTAACGCCTCGCATGTATCTTCGTAACTAGCCCGTATATCAGTGCAAAAAACATACGAGTTCTAGTTTGCCGCACTCGCATTTGAGAAGCCAGGTTTAGAGGTCTCATTCCTCCTGTTGTCAGTTTAGGTTATTTTTATCACACATTTAGTTCAACAAAAGCTTCACATAATTATGAGTGTACTCTCACTTTATTGCGATAAAGAAACCGTCACTATAATCAGAAATATTCTTGTTTTTATTTTGCCATAACCTCCTGGCCTGACAAGGAATCAGCTGCGTGCAATAGGCAAGGCGCCTGTTACATGACACGCCTTGTAAAGAAGCTAGCCCGAGTGATACAACATGCCTTATAAGGTACGTTTACATAGATGTATAACAAACGGCTGTTTATTTGTTCACTGTGTTTATATGTTTACTTTTGCAAAATTTAATATTCATTGATTATGCTTATGAATATATGGTAATGTTATTCCTTGTTTTTGCAGGATTGCCAGGCAACGACAGGATGACAACCCCCGAATGTCCACTCTGCAAGTGCGGCGAAACATGTGAACGTCTGCTACAACAGGTCATCTTGAACTTCATGCTTGCAATGCTGGATTCGTGAATTATTTATCAGGCATCTCATGGAGGGCTGCCTGCAATCGTCCACAAGCATTAGCTGCCTACTGTGTCGCGCAATCTACACCGCAATAGCATTGAAATTCAACCCTAGCTCCGTGCATTAGTTACATTACGTGGCACTGCTGAGCTCAACGACGCAGGTTTTATTCCGAGCCACGGTGATCACATTTCAATGGGGGCGAAATGCAACTACACTCGCGTGCTTAGATCTGCGTCTGAAGTTCAGGGAAAGACGGAAGTTTGAAGAGACGAAAAGTATGTGAACATGAGGTGTCGCTGGAGCAAATGTTTCGACAAGCAGTCTTATGTTATTCAAGGCTACAACTGCGTTTGCTTAACTCCAGGCAGTTAGAATCAATCTAAAGTGGCGGTTACTGTATGACTCATTATCATAACATGTTTTGCATGTTATGATATCAGAAATTATAAATTTAAAGGTAAACATATTCGGCAGAAATCTGTCTGGCTGGGTAAGATTATAAGAATAAAAAGACTCTCCAGCCACGTTTAGTCATTATTTTTTTTTTCACATCAAACAAACTAAGAGACCGCACAGGTCTCGAAACGTAGGGTCACTTTTTTTTTAATTATGAATTACGTTGCAAAACGAACATCACAGCACTGAGGGGAATTAACAGTCTTTCCGACATTAGTTGCGCCTTATGAGACAGTTTACAAAGTATGCTCAAAACTGTTTTGCCTTAAATAACTGTGTTTGAATCATAGAAGTTTAAAAAGACATACACCAAAGCTTTAGCACTGCTCAATTACATTAGCCTTTGCATATATGTTCAGTGGACTCCTTCAAATTATTTACCGCTATTAAACAAACTGTAAATGTGACGAGCACTTCTTGTAGCACAGCTTCACCAAGCACGTTTACGTTGTCGTGATGAGTGAGATTGTGTTCATTGAATATGGTAGTGTTTTTCTTTTTTTTTCATATAGCAGAGAAACGTCCCAAATTTGTTTGAGCACACCTACTTCTGCTGTTTGATTAAATTAACATGTCACAGTTATAGCGCCTACCACTATGAAGTGAAAATCTGTGAACTACTGTCCCGAAAAAAAACCTAGAAAATCGAAGAGGTAATTTAAAACATACATGAACTTGACTTATCCACAGCCACACAACAATATTTTACGTATTTCAAGCCGGAGCTTCTAAAAGTAGCAGGGAGAATACATACTTGAGCTTGCAAGCACAAATATATTGAAAAAGTAAATAACACAATAACAAGTATGCAATGCATATATGATCTTTATTTATCCAGCATTGGCACAGCTTCACATCATGACCTACCAGTTGATTTCGTTAGTGCTGCCTTGCAATAGGATGCTCAACTTCTATAGACATGTCCATGTGATACAGAGATTGTGCTCATGGCTTAGCAGTTGTTTAGTATTCTGTGCGAACACCGACAAAGATGTACACTGCATGCCCAAAGCTTATTTTTTTAAAATTGTGCTTCTGGAATCTGTAAGCACTCGCCTTATATCTCTGTTTCTTTGCCATTCATCTTCGCTGCATACTCAGCAGTCCGATTACTACTAGCGCCAAGAAATTCTAGCTGTAGAAACTGTGTAACTGAACTATAACGAGGAACAAAACGAGACTGAAATATTTTCTTCCAGATATTACCTTAATACATAATACCTATGGTTTGGCTTCACGGCCGAAAATTTCGCCGAGAAATTCGTGCTTACCCTGTAGACACAACGCGATATTGCTTATTTGTAACGCAGTCCAGGTGATATCGCAGAGCGAGAAAGATGCAGAGCTGTACGCATCCGCGACTGTTTACCTAACAAATTTAGCAAAACTAAATTGCTCTCATTGCGCCAACTGTCTGTCGGCGTAGCGCACGTTTCGTTTCCGACTCCACGCCATTCACTCAAAGATCAATGCAACCTGGCAAGCGTCGCATAGGTAACGGCAGGATAATGTCCTAAAGCTACGCTGTTAAACTCGGACGCCTCAACACAATGAGAGTGACGTTCTTTCTGCGATCACGGTGTTCAGTTATATGAACATATTTGTCAGCTTTGAGACTCATTACACACGTACGGGTTGAAAGTTTTCGACGTGTATGACTTGTTTTGCTTGGACCTGTCTGTATGCATTGCTTCTACCGGCTTGCGCACTCACAATAAACGATGCAAAGCTTAATTGATTGACGTTGTTTTTGACAGTAGAGGCCAGTCTGGTCACCTGGCCATAACTATTACACACGCGAGCCGCGATTTAGCAACGACAAGGAAAAAAATACCACATGGAGCAAAAAGCGCAGTAACGCGGTAAAGCGCCTGGGCGGACCAGCAGCAAAAATGCGTTTATCTAATGATGATGATGGTACTTGCAGCGCCGTCTCGCCTCGCTGTATTGCAGTTCAGTACGCCACCACTACCCTTATTTCCGTACTACAGCCAAAGCTACAGTTTCCGTTCTCTAAAGTGATAGATGTTCTCTAGTTCAGCTGTAGTTTGCCGTCGCAGCGATATCGTCTCAATATCTCGACATGTTACCGGCGCGCGATAAATCACGCGAGCAATGCACGGTTCATGTTCCAGGAACGTTCAGACCACGAAAAAACACGCGCTGGCAAATAACGAGAACCGAAAACACCCCAAGGTAAAGCTCGCTGAAAGCTTCGGCGTAAAAAATGCTGTGCACATCCACCGAGGATGGAATACTAGGAGCTACTGTCTGTGTCACTGAAATGCTAGACTTCACCACCAACCGATGGTGATAAGGTGTGTTCGTTTATTCCAGGCATGTCAGGAGCACCGTAGAGCACCGTCACATCGATGGAAATACTAGATGGCGCCCTCACTTTTCCGGTTTTGCTCAATAGCCAATCAGCGCGCACCAAAGGCAAGACTTTTGCGATTGTCGCCTTTTGCGATCGTTTGAGAATACGGCCCCTGGCAAAGCCTTGGTATAAACAGCAATTTGTTTTATTGAAGTTTAGCATTATACAAGGTAGTAGTCTTCAGTTATCTGAGGAACATTTTGATTTGAAATGTGGCCCAGACGAGGGCGCCCCTGCATAAAAGGGCAGTAGCGAGAATGGCGGCCCCCATGGTAGAAGCCATGCGATCCTAACGCAGAGGTCAGTAGATCCACTCCCGGTGTTTGAAACTGGAGCTCGGTGCGGTCAATTTTTTCGCCTTCTACAGTGATCGCTGGAATTTGAGAGTTTCCGGGCCCTAGCCCGGGTCAGCAAAGTGCAGAGCCATGCAGCCGCACCTCGGCCCCATGGGCAATTCGCGCGACAAAAGGCGGCCGGCGCATTTCCTCTCCGCTAAATAAGCGTTCGTCGCCTGAGCTCGCACGCTTGCACTCGCATACGGAACATACGACTCGGGGGACAATGTTATCGCTTTGGACTTTATAGGGAACATCACGGCGACGGGAGAAACACGCAGAGAACATCGATATAGTTCTTATCGCAATAAAACATTCATTACAGAGAACGAACTCAGACCGCAACCTGCAATAAACTCTATGATCCTTTACACAACTCCCAAATGTGGTTCTGCGCGGATTTGTTGCTGCCTATGTGAACCAAGAATAGCATTCTTCAGCTCCGCGAGGTGGCGGTAATCGTCCGCTCTGCAGCAGTCCCATTCGAGAGGGCATACCGGGCGGCGACCGAGGGGGATTTCCCATTTCCCATCTCTCCTCGCTCGTTAAGGGTCGTGGCCCAGCGCGCACTAAGGGCATGAGCCAGTCGGTACTGATCGCGCACGGTGGCGGCACGAGCGGCGTAAGGGAAAACACAGTGCGCCTGTGAAATCGGGTATCATAATTACATATACGGTGATGTGGCGGGCCTCCATTTCTTGGCCAATGAGGGTCGCAGATCTGGGGACGTCCGCCGTGACGGTAGTGGTCGACAGTGGCGTTTTAGAGGGCTTATCCTCGGTAAACCGAGGGCAACATAATTTGTATCAGTGTTAAAAACCCTGTACCACCTTTGTCGCGTGCTAAACAGCTTCGTCGATGATCTACTTTGGCCCCGCAGGTTGTTTTTTTTTTTACATTTCGCGCGCTTTCTTTATCACCCGCAGAAAGTAATTACGCAACTAGTACGTTGCTGAAGATAGCCTAATTATATGTCACTTAAACGTACCTACGTATACCTCACTGACATTTTAATAATCAGATGAGCACTTCTGGAGTTACAAAATTTATTATAATGAACAAATTAAATCTCATTAGCTAAAGGATTACAAGCGGATACAGGTAATAACATGTATTTGGTTTTCTTCGACATAACACAGTTAATATATTTTGAAAAAATCTCGATGTTCCACAGCTCAGACAAATTGTGTATCCGCTATTTCCCAGTCCTAAAACGCTAAACCTTGTAATCACCATCACTGTTTCGCTTACAGGCACGCGTGATATCTTTTTTTTAACGCGTCAAATTGTTGGTGTTAGAGTTGCTGTTTCGATGAAATGAAGTAATAATAAAAAACAGAGCTTATATTCATAAAGAAACGTGTTATGTTAATATTGTTCGCAAAAGAAAACTTCAGCCAATCGTGACGTTTGGCATAAGATTAGCGAATGAGATCACTCAGTAGCCAGGAGCACTTACGCATGAGAATATCTTGAGAATATCGGACCCATAGTTCGTAAAACTGACCCGAGAAAAATAAACGCATTTCCGCGCCAAGTTTTCGCTTTGTTGGAAACAGAGTTAGACATTGGGTTCTAGTGTTATACAGACCGCACAATTCAAAGCAATATAGAGGATGTTTTTTTAGACATAATGACAAATTTTACTGTACACCTTTCTTTAACTCTACGGCGTGACACATCAAAGGAACAAACATCTCTAAAAGAGAGTGGGCGTTCTCTAACAAAGCTTGATAAAATGTGTTGCAGTAAATGCTGCCATACAACGAGCAAATTAACTTCGTGTCTCAGTATTAGGCGGGACAGTGGACACATTTTGCGTGTCAAATGCTGGCACAGCTTTGTCCAGTAGCGCACGCACAACGCTTCTCACCTGTAAGATGGGTGCAAAGGAACAATAAAGGGCAGCATGTTGGTGCCATATATTTGCCACGCAGACACGATACAACATAGCAGCGACAGCACCGCGAAAACGACAGCAACGAGCCGCTTCTTTCTGCGAGAAAAAATAAAAATAATGAAATTATATGAGGCGGTGTTGAAGGTGTTGAATTTTCGCAGCGAGACAGCCAACACACACACACACACACACACACACACACACACACACACACACACACGCACACACGCGCGCGCGCGCGCACGCAAACAGAAAGAGAGGGAGGGATGGTTACGCGCATTATGACATGTTATATACGTGAGCTCCACAAAGTTCTGGACAGAAGGTGAAAAGTATACGAATGAATGTGCCCAGCAATGGAAGCGAAAGGTGCACACACACGTATAATAATGAAAAGGACCGAAACATAATTGGGCGCGTGTATGATTTTAACAACAAATCTGCTTAGCAAATAGTTCCTTGTCCGACGAACCAAAATACTATCATCGTCATAAATGGGTATGTGCCACAGAAAGTGAGTAAATCCCATTGCTCACCACTGGTCCACTAAAAATGAAGAAGGCAAAAAGTCCCATCATCTTAAACGGGTACGTGCCACACGAATGGGGTAAATCCCACTACTCACTACTGGTCCACTAAAAATGAAGAAGGCAACAGTTAGACCAACAAGAAATGGATCCGAAGCGACGGCGGCGAACCGAAGACCGCTCGTACGTACAACGAGAGAATACTACGTAACGGGAAAGGCCACGGCGGCTGCGAGAAGACCCCGAAGCGATGAAAGGCCTATGCCTTCCATCGAACGCTTGGTTTCCGCGCGAGTTTCTGTCTCTGGAGTTTGGACATCCCTGATGTGTATGTGACTGTATGTGGTCACAGACACGTAGAATAAACGTAGAAACAACCTAGCATCACCTAGCTAAAGCATAGCAACGACCTTGAAGCAACCAAATTAGTCTTCAGAATCGTGCAGTTTCGCTGCTTCAAGCCTTGCGCTGCTTAGTGCAAGCTTCACCAATTCTTCTTTGTCCTTGTAGAATGATTGCCAGTCACTTTGCATTTGTTGCCATCTATAATTTTGCTTATTGCTTGAAACTATAAAGAAAAATCCCACATTATCTCACTGTGCACTTCGGACAAAGTGTTTTTACAGCAGAGCTCCTAAGGTTGAGGTTGTCCTGGTGTCATAGATAAAAAGCTATCACAATCATGAACCGGCACGCACCACCTTCACCCTTTTCTTCATCGCCTTCCTCTTCTTGCTCGCCACCAGAAGACGTGCGCCGATTGGTCCAGCGAGCATAGGCGTGCGCAGGGTTCCCCATCAGGGGGGGCAAAGTTTAATCGCAGCGCCCCCCCACCCTACTAAGTCAATGTATGGGGTAGATTTTGCGCGCCCCCCCGTCTTAGGTGACTAGAAGGGTCAATGTACGGGGCAGATTTTGCGCCCCCCCCCCATTAGGTGATTAGGGGGGCGGCCGCCCCCACTGCCCTCCCCCCCTGTGCGCACGCCTATGCTAGCGAGAGAGACAATAACTTGATGGGCGAGAGAACCAGTACAAAGAGAGAGAGAGAGAGAGAAAGAATGAAAGGGAGAATTTCTTGGCGAAAACATTTTTATTGCCGAGGCGAGAATCGAACTCGAGGGTAGCCCAGTGGTTAGAACGCGAGCGTACTAACCACTCGGCTATCCAGGCACGCTGGCAGAGCAGAGCATAGCATTGTATTGTATAGTACAACAATATGGTGGGAAATGGAAGTGAGGGTGGGGAGGATGTAATGGAGGGTGGGAGAGCGAGCACAGAGGGAGAGAAAGAGAGAGAGAGGAATAGATAGAAAGGGAAGAAAAAGATAGAAGGAGAGATACCAACTATATATACAAAGAGAGTGAGAGAGAGCGAGTGAAATAAATAAGCAAGCGAAAAAGACAGAAGGCGAGAGACCTACTACAATGGGGAATAGATGAGAAACCACGATATAGAAAGAAATAGAAAAAAAGAGAGCAAGAAAGGGAAGAAAAAGAGAAAAGACGGAAAGACAGAGAAAGAAATACACAGAGAGAGAAAGCGTTAGAAAGTAAGAGATAAACAGGTAAAAATATAGAAGGCGAGAAACCGACTACAGAGATAGAGATAGGGGAAGAAATAACAAATGGAAGAAACAGATAAAAAGAACGTGGCAGATCGACTACACAGAGAGATATAGAGACAAAGGCATATAAAGAAAGAGAAACAGAAAAAGAGAAGGAAAGGAAGAAAAAGATAAGACAGAAAGACAGAGAAAGAAACAGGCGGAGAGAGAAAGAGATATAAATCAACATACACACAAAAGGAGATAGAAAAGAAAAGAGAGAAAGCATAGCCATGTACAGCACAATATATAGCAAACACGTATAGTTTGCCGCGGGGCGTATAAGAACTATCATCTTCATGAACCGGCGCGCTCACTTCATTATCTTCTTCACTTTCGTACTATCCTGCTTCTAGTCCACCAGCTCTACTGTGACCAAGCCTTGTGCGACTTTGTGCAAGCTGCGCTACTTTTCTTTTTGTATTAGCAAACTGCGCAGCTCATGTTAAAACCAGTGATGTCGACGAGTAAGTATTGAATGTCTTGTCAACGCCAACCATTCCTCCACCCGGAAGTAACAACGCGCGTCAGCATCCATTCTGTTACGCAGTGACGACGCGGCAGCGCTATCCCGAGAAGCTCCGGCACATACTGCGGGCTCCATACAGCAAAACAGCTGAACCAGAAAACTCGCTCTTGAAAAACCGAGTTTTTGAAAACTGACTCTAAAAATTCTACGGCCCATTCACTCCGTGAGGATGGTCGTACAGCGAAGCTGCACGTGTCACTACCGTCATGTACTCGACAATCTCATTTCAGCACCATACAACATGGCAGATGTTTGACTCACGCATGCATGACCAATGGTTTGCATGTGATAGACCTCTAACAGTTCACGCGCGGTGTTGTTCTTGTTTGTACCTAGCATCCCGAGTTCAGGAAGTAGTGGGTCACAAACACGGACCTGCAATGTGCAGACAGATGGCCACTCGCGTCTTTCTTTAAAATACTTGCGTGCTCCCTCACTTGGTCGTTATCCCATTGCCCTGTTTGGCTGATGTAACACTTGCCACAGCTGACCGGAATCTTGCGCACCACTCCAGTAGAGCGTTGCACGTAACGTTTAACGTGCTTCACTGTGCACCCGCTCGAAAGGCCACCCATAATTTGGGGGTCAAAGATGGCAGTATGCATAGGCGTGCGCGGGGTTCCCCATCAGGGGGGGGGGCGAAGGTTCATCGCAGCGCCCCCCCACCCTACTAAGTCAATGTATGGGGCAGATTTTGCGCCCCCCGCCTCTTAGGTGACTAGAAAGGTCAATGTAAGGGGCAGATTTTGCGCCCCTTTCTTAGGTGATTAGGGGGGGCGGCCGCCCCCCTGCCCCCCCCCTGTGCGCACGCCTATGGCAGTATGTTAGGGGCGGAAGAAACTGCAGGTACTCCATACCTGTTCGCAATCTTTTTAACGTTGTGGCTATAACCTTGTGAAGGTACAACACCACTTGTGCCCTCTTCATCGCCCTCATCAGGCTTCCTGTTGCCTTTCAGATTCTGGAGCAATTCTTCCGCTACACATGTCAACACCGAGCGAGGGTCGCCGGTGTTTTAGAGGCGCTCAACATGATTGTCAAACTGGCCTCAATCTTGCGGACGCACGACTTTCTGATCGCCGACCCCAAGCAAGTTGTTGCTATCCCGTGTTTGATAATTTTAGAATTGTCAGAATCATGTCAACAACTCTTTTAACAGCGGAGCTGTTTATGCCAGCCGTCAGTCGTAATCCGCGAAAAGAAAACTATCATCATCATTAACCGGCACGGGCTATTTTCGTCGTCTTCTTCATCTTCTACGTCGCTCCCAGAACACATGCGCTGGTTTGTAGGACGTGGGTTGGGATAACTCTGATGGGTGAGAGAAGAGGTTCTTGATGGAAAATGGAAAATAGAAAGGTGGGGGAGTGACACAGTAACTGTCTCTCAGTCGAGGACACCACAACCGCGTCACTTTAGGGGAAGGTGGGTAAAGGGAAGGAGGAGATAAATGGTGGGAGGGAAGGGAAGGACACAACAGGTATAGGGCTGGGGCCAGAGGAAGGGGGAGATCATTATCACGTGATTTGAAAGATAGCATGCACATTCATGTATTTAAAGGAAAATTGAAAAAGGTTATTCAGTGTACATATCTAATTTTGTGAAGTTGGTTTGTGTGTAGTTTGACTATTCAGTAATATACTTTTTACTAGTAACACTTATAACAAGCAGTTCTTCGCTTTTCTTAGTTTAGTTTTCCATTGTATTAACAAAGGAGGTCCCGCCTGCGGTGTGTAACCTTGGGACCTCCTCCTGCATATTTACCTGCAATGTACTATATTTTTGACAAGAATAATAAAATTTGATTGATTGATTGATTGATTGATTGATTAAATGATCCCTCGTTGTCATCGCTGATCAGGCGTTGAGCACGGCCTAGAGGCGGTCTGCGAGTTGCACGGCATCCATGTATCGAGCACTGCGCGTAGGGCACCGCAAAAAGGTCCATGGCTCCGGCCGGGTGCAGCACATTATTCATTGTCGCACAGGGTAAGCCTTGCCTCCTGAAGGCGCACGCGAGGTGCTCCCATTGCGGAGCCAGGGCGGTACAGGAGATGAGGAGATGCTGGAGCGTTTCTTCCTCACCGCAGTCGCCGCATAGGGGTGAGGGAGCACCGCGGAGGCGGTGCCGGCGCTCGGTGGGCCAGACAGAGCCAGTCCGCAGTGCAAGCAGGAGGGAGCACTCCTTTCGGTTTAGCATTCCCTCCGGTAGATAACGCGGGGGGCAGCCGGAGGCTACGCGCGCCTCAGGGTGGTTGCGAGCGAGCTCTCGCCGGATGTTCTGGCGTGCTGAATCTACGGAGTCCGCGTACGTTGTGAGTGGAATCGCAAGGTAGTGTGCAGTCCTCGCCAGGTCGTAAGCAACTTCGTTCCCCGCGATTCCAACGTGTGACGGGATCCATTGGAGAGCTACGTCGCAACCGTGTTCTCGCAGTGCGTGCAGTTTCAGGGCTACACGCTGTGCGAGTGGGGGGGGGGGGCGCGCTCCTCTTTGGCGAGCTGGCGGAGTGCCGACCGCGAGTCTGTGAAGATCACGGCGCGATCGATGTGCGCCGATTCACGGATGAGGTCAGCAGCGAAGTGAATTCCTGCCAGCTCCGCCGTGGTGGAGGACGCAAGGTAGGCTAGCCGGCATTGGCGCTTCAATGTCAGCTGCGGTGCCGTGCAGGTAGCGGCCGCAGAATGGTCCTGGAGCACGGAACCGTCAGTGAAAAACTACACTCTTCCTTCCAGGTCATGTTCCATTCTTCCGGCGGTTTCTTGTGCGATGGCACAGGCGGGTGTATTCCTCTTGGAGCGGATCCCCGATAGCTCGAACCCGATGGAGAGAGGCACTCGCCGATGAGGGGGAGGCCACGGGGGAATCTTTGGAGCGCTGTCCGCGACAATGGCGTCGAATGTGCTGAGTAGCAAGCCAACACGGGAGTCGGGCAGTGCACGCAACTGAGATATGATGGCTGTTCCATCCGGTGCACGGTTGAGGCGCTCCAGGTGGTAGAGCGCGCGCATTTCGCCTGTGAGTGACGTCGGCCAGGCGTGGGTCTCCGCGAGTGTGTCTGCAATGCGCGAATTGCGCGGAGGTCCGTGGCACATTCGGAGGACTCGGCGGTGGTCGGCGTCGGTCGCATGCGACTGGATGGGGCGCAGGAGGCACAGGGGCAGCGCGTAGTGCACCTTGGCCATCCCAATGGCCCCGTAAATGGCCATCGCGAAGGAGGCGGGGCATCCGTCGCCTCGCGCAAGTATGCGACGCACACAGCACTCAACACGGCGCATTTCACGGCGTACACGGCCTACCTCGTGTTTCCACTGGAGTCTGTGGTCGATGGTGAGGCCAAGGTAGCGCACGTGTGTTTTCCACGCCAGTGGGACCCCGTGCAGTGTGATGGGGGAGTGGTACAGCGAGCACTGGCGCGCATATGCACAAGAAGTGCCTCAGTTTTCGCAGCCGAGATGCCGAGGCCAACTCCATCAAGAACCCGGCCACGGCTACGAGAGCACTCTGGAGGCACTGGCGGAGGGTATTGATGTAGTGGGTGGGATCGCGCACATACAGGGCGATGTCGTCCGCGTATATCACAGCGCGCACAGCAAACGTATCACCTTTCGGGAGGCATTCAATGAGAGGTGCAAGGACCACGTTAAATTGGAAGGGGCTGAGCACACTCCCCTGAGGCACACCAGTGGTGACAGGGCATGGAGTACTGGACACCCTCCCCACACGGACAGCCAGTGAGCGTTCGGTGAGGAAGGCCTTGATGTACTGGAGGAGTTTCCCTGTACGCCTAGCGCACAAACCGCGTCGATGATAGCAGCGTGCAGTCAAATGCCGACTGCACGTCATGGAGAAGCAGCAGGGCTGTCTCACCGTCGTGCAGTGCCTGCTCAAGCGTGCCGACGACCACGGCTATGCAGTCGGCTGTGGCGCGCAGGGCACGAAAGCCGCACTGTTGTGGTGGGAAAGTGTCGCGCGCAGTGGCTATCCATTGGAGGCGATGAAGCGCCATCCCCTCCATGGTCTTTCGTGGCACTGAGGTGAGAGAGATCGGCCGGTATGACTTCAGGTCTCGCGGCGGTTTACCGCGCTTCAGCACCGGGACAACCATCGCTGTACGCCAGCAATCCGGGAGGGAGACGCTGCGAAAGACCTCGTTGAATGCAGCGAGCAGGAGATGGCGCTGGCTGTCATCGATGTTCTGGAGCATGTTGTGCGTGATGCCGTCCGGTCCCGGGGTGCTGCGGTGACGTTCGCGGTTCAATACACGAGCAAGCTCGCGTTCTGTAAAGTCTGCGTCGCACAGGCAGGCTAGGTGCTCCGAAAGGGCAGCGTCAGGCGGCGCAGGAAGCGACAGAACCGGACCGCGGCTTCTGAGATTGTCGGCGCTTACGCGCGCAGGATCGGGGGCTGGGGGTACAAAGGCGTCTGCCAGTAGTTCAGATAGTGCGAGCTTGGTGATTCCGCGCACCACCGCGATCGCAAGGACGGGGTAGCGAGGGGCCCTATGGTTTAGGAGAGACCTCATGATGGGCCAGCCACGGTTGCGGCGGCGGGGGTCACTCAGAGACGAGCAGACACCCGTCCAGCTGTTGCGCCTGAGGCGCCGCGCTTGTCGTCTGCACACAGCGTCAATACGGTTTTGTTCCGTCCATTGTTCTGTACGATCGGTGCGAATGGCGCGGCGCTGTGTGCGACGACGGACAGCACGAAGGTTCAGAAGCTTAATGTTAGGGCACGGGGAGCCGGCCGGAACTATACATCGCGTAGTGGCCATGCGGGCGCACTCAGCTACGTGCGAGAAGTAGTCACCCTCGGGCTGTCAGGAAGAACACAGCTCACGGAAGACACCCCACCTCACCACATCGTACACTCACGTCGCCCCGCGACTCGGATGAGTGGGGGAGAGGAGGATGGGGTAGTGATCCGACCCGGCGATGTCATGGGCTCGTGTCCGCGAGTAGGAGCAGCACTGTGACACCAGTGCCAGGTCTATGCAGGAAGGGCGGCTTCCACGGCGGACGAAAGTTGGCTCGCCGGTCTTTAGGATAACGAGGCCTGCGGTGGCAATCGCGCCCTACAGGCACCGGGCGCATAGGTCTACCTTGGCGGAGCCCCAGCTGTTGTGGTGCGCGTTGAAGTCTCCACACACGATACAGTCAGTTGATAGCGGCGCGGCAAGGTGTGGCACGAAAGCCAAGTCACAGCTGACGTTCGGGCGGACGTACACACATGCCACCGAGGTGTAAACACCACCCATGCGAACCGTCACAGCCACGCACTCCACGTCGTCGTCACAGAACCGCTCGCAGGAGATGCACGCGTGTGCAATGGACGCGCGCACATACAGAGCAGTTCGGGGGGCGCCGGGGGCGTGATCGGTATCCGTGCAAGGCACATCCAAACAGCTGTTCTCCGCACATGCCGTCGGGCCGCTGTAGCCGATGAAGCCGCGAAGCGAGAGGTCCTCCGCGCGGGCGCGCGTTTCCTTCACAGCAAGATGGTCAAAGTCGCACAGAGACGGGTGCTCCGCTAGCTCAGCATGACGGCGGCGCAGCGAACGGGAATTCCATTGCAGGATGCGCGGCCTGGGGCGGTGGTGTGGACTACTCGCCATGCTGGTTCAGCGCCTGGTGTGTGGCGAGAGCCGCCGCGCACAGCGAGAAGGCAGGGGAGGTGGGTGGGACGAACTCCAGCGCTGTACGCATTGCTGCCGCTAGCACGGCAATCGCCGACTCGCGCCGATCACTGGTGGAATGATCATTGGGAGCTGTGTGTGTTGCCGGTGAGTCACTTCCAGAGTGACCGCCGGCGATGTCAGCAAAGAGCACGCCCTGCCTGACTGGCTGGGAGGCAAGGGTCTGCCTGAAGGAGCTCGCGGCTGAGGCCTTCTTGGCGTCCTGTTGTGGATGTGCCTCTTGGTGTCCCGGCTCTCTCCTGGCTTGGGTGCGGGCTTCTGCCAGTTGGCGCTCTCTCTGCCAGCGAGAGCAGCTTGGTTCAATGGCGGGGTTTTTGTCGCCGCAGAATATGCACTTCGGTGTTGCGGCCGTGCATTCGGCGGGCTCGTGGGCACCCCCGCAGCGGAGGCAGCGCTGGTCAAAAGTGCAAGCCGCTTCTACGTGGCCGTGCCGTAGGCAGCGGCCACAATGGACAGGCCGCGGGCGTCATGATAAGGTTTGACGGTACGGCGCTGCTTGTAGAGGGCAATCTCCGTGGGTGGCTTGCTGCCCTCAAAGCGGACGATGATGTTGTGCCTAGACCGAGAGCATGAGATCACAGGGAGGCTCGATGAGATGTTCTCCAGGATATCTTCCTCTCCGAGTGCCGTGTCAACACCGAATATGATGCCGCTGCACGTGTTGTTTGCGGTTTGCCTCGCACGCACAGCGATGCCGCATATGTCGCTGATGCTGAGCAGCGGGTCAAGTGGAGAGCCGGTGGGCGTGTCTGCGGCGACGACGTTGCGTCGGAAATTGACACGGACTCGAACCACACCGTCTACTGTGGCCAGGAAGAGGAGACGGCCCGCGGGCGTTGGTCCGGGGTGCGAGGCGGCGAGGCGCAGCAGCATTCTGAGCGTTTGCTTTCGTTTTTGTATTGCAAGGGCACTCTGTGGAGCTGAAACAAGTGGGGTGCACAAAGGGGTGCCAGGGGGGGGGGGCACCGGCAGGGAGGAGCAGAGAGAACGAGTATATATAGAGATAAAGAAAGTGAGGGAGAAAGAGATAGAAAGAAAGAGAATGAGAGAATTTCATGGCGAAAAAAATTCTTGACGAGGCGGGAGTCGAACCCGCGTACCCACGATCCGAAGGCGAGCATCATAACCACTCGGCTATCCAGGTACGCTAGCATGATCTGTGAATTTCGGTTATAAGGGCGCGGTCGGGATCACTGGCGTGCGTGCTATCTCTGCAGGCATCAGTGAACGGCTCGTATACCATTCTACGTGCTGAGTCCTCAACGCGGAAGAGACTGGACGAAAACAGCGTCTCTCCCTAGAGCGGCCGTGTTATCATACAACAGCGTATTGTATAGTTACGCGAGATCGGATCAAACAGACAGCTACGGGGCTTCCCTCGTATAACGTTACAATTTGTTGCTATCGCATTCATTGCTTCGCCCTTGCGGTGAAACTGCGATTTCATGAAATCATCCCTGCCACAATCGCACAACCACAGTTGCCACCATGCGCACTATTATACATAGCCACCCAGAAAGCGTCTTGAAACAGCACCCGGTAACGAGCGGCTACGCACGATTTTCAGCTTGTGTGCCGTTAGTCATAAGTTATGTAAGCCTGAATCGCAAGGGAATGATCTGAAAGCACGTGGTGCCGCGTAAAACCGCATGTCCGCCACTTAATTCTCTTTACTGTGTTCTCGCTACCTCATGCATTTACGGACATACGCAAATCAATACCGCGATCGCTAGCGCGCGTGCTATCTCAGTAGGCATCAGCAAACGGCTGGTATTCGCGGCGAGATCGACCTATAGGTGGCAGCACCGTCACCCCGCTAGTGTGGATACTGGTTTCGTGTGGTGTGTGTAGAAGTGCACGGGGCTTGTGTTTTCACATCGTCATTTTGTGTTCCTTACCCGCAGAAAACTCTTAGTTATCGATGGTGTGGTTTTGTTCTGTGCCACAATGCCGCACATACTGCACAAAGCCAGGGATAAGCTTCCATTTTTATCCCACCGACGCGGAACGTCGCCGACTGTGGCTCGTTAGGCTTCGTAACGGCAGGACGCCTCCCATGCAAGTACGCGATGGTGTGCAGCAAGTACTTCGACGAGGGTGCATTCGTATTCGCAGACGAGAAAGAATGGTGAGTAGTCAGCGATAACTTCGCTAATGTGTGCATTTATATGCTTGTGGCTGCTGTGCACTACGAGCGTGAAGACGGTCGCAGCAAGCGAACGCTCGGGGAAGCTTCCCTGTGCTTTGATTTTGCTACACTTCCGCAGGAAAATTAAGCAAGAATCAATCGAGAAAGAAGAAAATTAATTCATGGAATTTATTCTTTGTCATTCAAGTACCGTCTGCGCTGTGAATGCAAAGTTTGTTCGCGCTTGGCTATGAGTCTGTTTAAACGAGAGTCCCCGAGCCCTTTTGTTTTTCGCGCATGTTCTATTGTGTTTATACGGCCGCGAGAACAGTTCTCAGTATTCCGCAGGGTAACTACGTACACCGAAACGCGGCAAGTGTGTATGCATGATCTGGTGCATAGTAAAGGGTATCGTATTATGAGCCCTCACTCGCGAGCGAGCGAGTTTATCGCCACTGCTGATCTTGATGAATATATTTTTCTCGCTCGCTCTCTTTTTTTAAAGGGTTTTCGCGGAAGAGATTGAGGCCTGACGCACTTCCGACACTGAACTTGACAAAGCGCAAATTTGACAGGCATAAGCTATCCTCGCAAGTACACGGGTGTCTTTGTATACATTTCGCCACAGGTTATAATTGCGCAAGGCAACTTAGTTTTGCGATTTCCGTGTCATTCCATTTTCTGTTCTGTTTAGGGGACAATTTAAGTACCGAAGTGTCAGATGTGACTTGACAGAAATATTTCTCTGCAGTGGGGCCAGGACCGTACACAACTAAAGCTCGTCGCGTAACCTATAAACGACAGTCCGGAAGCTATACACCTAACCATAGGCGTGCGCACAGGGGGGGCAGGGGGTGCGGCCACCCCCCCTAATCACCTAAGAAAGGGGGCGCGAAATATGCTCCGTACATTGACCCTTCTAGTGATCTAAGAGGGGGGGCGCAAAATCTGCCCCATACATGGACATAGTAGGGTGGGGGGGCGCTGCGATGAACCTTCGCCCCCCTGATGGGGAACCCTGCGCACGCCTATGTACCTAACCACAAGGCGCAAGTGCATGAGAGCCTTTTTTTTAACCACCGAGCCGCTAAAAGGCTATATTCACATGAGATTTAATACTTCTCATCTTTAGGACAACGCCAAGTGCACTTTACAATGCGCTTGAACCACAGAGCGGCACCTACACTGATATGACTCTCGTGAACGGACGGTACGACGACCACACACAGCACTCTCAACAAGTGCACTTACTGATCTTATTACAGTACATATAAAGCCGATCAAGGCCAAATGCTTCTTTACATCGTGTTAGGCATACGTACGAGCGGTTAAATTTGCACCAACGCAACGGAAGAAACCGCCTTTTGAGGCCCTGCATGACGTACGCGCATATGCAAACACAACGCGGCTAGCAGAAGACGCATGGAGCAATCCACACTAGGCGCGCTTCAGTCAGTAGCCGCCAGGCGGCGACTCCGCTCGATCTCGCGGCCAATACCCTTCTAGGCACTGTGCTCTCAACGCGAAGAGATTTCACAAGAACCGCTTCTTTCCCTGGAGCAGCCGTTTTCTCCTACATCAGCGTTTTGTAGAGTTACGCGAGGTTGGATTCAAAAGACTTAGCTGCTTATATTAATTGTTGGGGTTTAACGTCCCAAAACCACGATATGATTATGAGGGACGCTGTAGTGGCGGGCTCCGGAAATTTCGACCACCTGCGGTTCTTTAACGTGCACCTATATAAGTCTGAGTACAAGGGCCTCGCACATTTTCGCCTTCATAGGAAATGCGGCCGCCGCTGTCGGGATTGGATCACACGACCTTCGGGTTAGCAGTCGAGCACCATAACCACTAGACCGCTTAACTGCTAGCCTTACTTCTCATGACATTAGAATTTGTTGCTATTGCATTCATTGCTTCGCCCCTGCGGTGAAACTGACTTTTTAATATTGCACAAATTGGAGTGGAGGCTGACTGACGCGCTGCATGCAGATTCTTTAATTTCATTTTAAGTAATTGTTTTATCCGAAGGTTCAGTGTTATTTATTATTAATGTTATCTGTTTTTAATGCTGCAGTGATGCGCAAGCAATAATTCCAACACTCCTGTTTCAGAGCTATGACATGAATTTATGCGCGGCGTTTCGTTCCTTAGCATGCAATCGCTGTACGTCACGTGGAAATTTACTTTCGCTGAATAGACCCATTCGCCGGCAAGATGATCATTAGCGATCGATAGTTGCGTAGGAATATGAGTCAAAAAGTTTTAGTGTAAGTACATGGCAGTTACAAGTAATGCGAGTATGCACGGCCGAGAGGTGTTCGAGCGCACACTGGCGCTTACATTGCGTCTACAGCACCAAAGCGACACCACAGGGGGGGCAGCAGGAGGTGGAAACAGCCGCATTGCGAAGGCCGTAAAAAAAAATCACAGCATATCCACGGGGTGAATGATGATGAGTGGGGCGAAGCTACGGAGGGAATCATCTGTAAACCGTGAAACTCTTCCGTGAAATGCGCCCAGTATATAATATAAAGAGTGTGAAACATCGTGTATATATTAAACATCAAACTTTTATTGTACTGTTGGTTTACGTGGTCCCTTCATTATCACTTGTGATCGGTGAAATGCAAGGAAGAAGTCCGCTCCCGAGCGAAAGAGCGCCAAGAGCGACCGCATTCCCCGCTCGCCCTGTGCGAATTAAAGGCAAGGCTAGAGGGAAGACAGGACGCGCGTTCCACGACGCGAGGTCGGTAGCATGCCCAACGAAAGCCAACGGAACGCGATCGTGCAAGTGCTCCGGCTTCGCATCGCCTCATGGTTCCATTTAGCGTCCCAAAACCAAATATATTGCTCAAGGTGTGCCTTGTGTTTTTCGTAGAAATAATTTCTTTATCATGTACATTAAGACGGAAAGTTGAAAGCTCACTAGAGTGTATCGCCCGCAAAGTATGTCTTTTAGTGTGATTTAACTCTCGTACGGCAGGGTCCTCGCGCCGTTGCCGGTCCACCTCGCCCGTTGACGATCGGGAGAGGTGGCTACATACAACTACTACTACTACACTTTAAGAAAAACATCTGGCGTTCTTTCGTTCTGCTTTTACAAAACATCTGGCGTCTTTCGTTGGTTTATTTCATCAATCAACGGCGTTTTGAACAAAATTTTTATTGTTTAATCACGCACAGGAGAAATCTCACCAGGACACTACCTTGGAGGTACACAATGGCTGCTAATGGGAATGAGAGACAGAAGAAGTCGGCTTTTAGCTAACACTTACACTTCTACTTCTACTAACGTTTCCTACTGGAACATGCCAACGGCTGCTAATGGGGAATGAGAGACAGAAGAATTCAGCTTTTAGTTAACGCGCGCGCTGCGAATTTTTTATTGTTCAACAACGCACAGGAGAAATCTCCCACCGGCACCACCTTGGAGGTCAAAGCGTAAGACTTGTTACGGACTACTACGATGACTACGAGGGACGAACGGGTGCCGCCTTAAGGAGCTTCGCCCCTAAAAGGAGCATCTGCATTCCTCTCCGATCCGGCCATGAGACAACTAATGTTGTGCCGAAAGCTACATAGGTAACATCACTGTTGTAACATGAGAATTTTGTATAATAATAATAATAATAATAATAATAATAATAATAATAATAATAATAATTGGGGGCTCGAACACCCACCCCTTGTTTGCGGAGTTTTTCATAGCAAGCTTCCATCTTCCCCTTCCTGCCATTTTTTATATTGTATATGTTACAAGAAAAGTAATTGCTCCCGATTATAAAAGTAGAAAGCCATTCGCATGCATTCGCAATACTTTATAGATAGAAAGTTCGAAATTGTCTAATGGAATGTTTTCCAAGCCTATCTACAACTTTCACATAGGCATTTTTTGCTCCGATTCGCTGCTTCAAATATTTCTGAATTAATCTTGCCCAATTAAGCATAACACGAAAAAGTAGCGGCACTCTCACCGATGGTCACGCTTGGCACAGTCGCAGGTGCGAACAACTTTTATTTTATTGGGTGATTTAACTGAAAATAAATAAATAACTATATTATGCTTCGACTTCATGCCAATATGTCCAGAGGTGGTGTCTGTCGCGTGGAAAGTGGATCCTCCAGCATTTTTAAAACAGCAATTTACGTATACTTGACGGACAGTTGTCGTTAATGCCCAATTCAGTTGCAGTCGAATGCTTGAAGAATATGCTGGAATAGAATCGATAACATCTCTGCTAGCTGGTGCAAAAGTTGAGATCCAAATTTAAGCTTATGCGCTTCATTACTGCCCGAACAAGTGCACAAAGAAGAAAGCTTGAATACCATTTATTATACAGACACTTACCTTCCAAATGTCTGTATCACGGCTACTGACACGACGAAAAGCTGGAAGTCTGCTGAGAGATACCACAAGTGTGGCATCGTGGACTGCGAAAATGAGATTACAAAGATTAAGATAGTTACGAAAATACGAGACTACGATAAAAATACAGTTTCGTTGCAAGCACAAAGCTAGTTATACGAGGTAAGGCTAGCAGCTGCATACACCGTATGGTTTATCTGTGAAACAAATCAGGGCATTCATAGCATGACATGCCGTTTACTATCGCATGTTTATCATGCGTGGATGCATGTACATGCTGTTACATACCATGCTAATGAAATATATATTATGGTATAAAGGGTGCCCCGGATAATTCTAGATATACTTTAAAAATATGCCGACGCACTGTACGACGACGCGACCAAGTGCATGTTTCTGACTATTGCATAGCGTAAGTCATGTTATTTTTTGTGTTGTGATTAATTGATTAAATAGGCAAGCTTAATTAACCAACCTTCGAAGCATTGAAGCTGGGCAGAAAATTTCAATGCGAAAGTTGTAGATCGTTTTGCGAAACGTCCTATTAGACAGTTTCTAACTTTGTATCTATAAGTATTAGTGCTATTCTGCTTACTACAGCTGCCCGCGAAATACAAACAAAAAATACCACGTGACTACGCGAGCCGCGATTCCAGTACTCCCTAACGTCCCGCGTGCGACACCTAGCCGGGTGTGGTGCCGTTTAAAAGGTGACAGGGAAGCGACGATGCTGGTGGCGGTGCGATGGCGCACCTGTTGCTCGCGACAGCACAAGCTATAACCGCTTCGTCTGCTTATCGCTATTATGAACCGCCGCGAGGGAAGCATGACGTTGGTGCACGGAACATTAGGGAGCGCTGCAATAACGGCGCGCAAGCGGGAATATCACGTGGTATTTTTTGTTTCGCGGGCATCTGTATTAGGCAGAAAAACACCAATACTTTATAGATAGAAAGTTGGAAATTGTCTAATCGAATGTTTTCCAAGCCTATCTACAACTTTCACATAGGCATTTTTTGCTCCGATTAGCTGCTTCAAATATTTCTTAATTAATCTTGCCCAATTAAGCAATTAAGCATAACACGAAAAAGTAGCGTGACTTACTCCTTGCAATCGTGTAAGCAACATGCATTTGGTCGCATCGGCATTAAGTGCCTAAGCATATTTTTAAACTCTGGAAAGGGTTAGCTGCGGTACCCTGTATACATTACATGACCTGTGATTTATGTTTCTTATACCCTCATACCATGTCATACCTATTTTGGCATATATCAAGTTAATGAAACGACCGCGAGAGCACCAAAACCGTGGCATGTAAATCACGTTGTACATGACATGAATGAAGGAAGGGGGAATTTCGAGGGCTGGTTTCTTTGTTTCACACAACCTTAATGAAGAAACAAATAAAATAGCCCTCAGACAAAGAACCGAGTCCTCTGAGTTCTCCCTTCCTTCATTCATTCATAGCGAGGGTCTCGTTCAAGCAGACTTCATGTCTTCAGGTAGTATGCGAGGGCGTATTGGTCAGCTGTCCGCTCGTTAAAGGATCACGTGCTGCGTGACGCGAGCTGACAAGGAAAGTGTATTCCACACTGGCCGTCATGGCTGCGAGCGGCACGGACTAAC